>NC_080572.1:185114299-185721799 GCF_030247185.1 Malaya genurostris
ATCTCCTGTCGCCGCGATTATGTAATCAAGATTTCTTTTATATTTGATCCATTCGTTCCGAATTATATTACGAGGAAGCGATTTGAACTTAAATTGGGGAATATCCCACTTCTCCATAGTCGCTTTCCTGAAAAAAAAAACAACCCTCATCGGGTTATGGCGAGGTTATGTGCATTCAAAGACTCTCTTGCTTGTTAACACATACCTTCTCAGTTCTGTGTTGATTTTGCTAAATGACCTCTGTCTTTCCTTCTGTGGGAAATTCACTGCTTTTCAGCAGCCGCTACCAGCTGTAGCCTGTCGACTTTGCGACTTTTCCACGTCCTGTTATTAGTAACGTGGCCGCCTCTGCGGTGTTTTGATTCCACCTCTGTGGTCTTTATTTTCCGTACTTAAAAGAAACGGATATCGATCATGTTATAACCTCAATCATATGTATCTAAATTCAATATTGGTATCATTCGTTTTTTTCCGTTACCTGTTTTTTCACCTCGTCGCCAATGTAATACTCGCTTGTGGCCGTAATAATAACACAGTTTTTTATGGTTTAATGATCGTCTTTTATTAACTCCCGTATCAACCAATCGACGAATATCGTACTCAAGATTAATTTATTCACGTTGGTAAAAAAAATTTGAAATTAAACTTCATGCAAATAAAAAAAAAGCATTGAATATAGCAATCTGATCAGCAGTATCTGCAAAAAATATGCTGCTTTTTTTCTTGCAATTTTGTCATGTATTCGATAGTCTACATATTTATAACATTGATAAAATCATGCATTTAATATAAAATAATATAAAGCGTGTTTGTCCATGGCGTATTTTCCATAAAATACCTAATAGATATGAAAAAATTAGATGCGTAAAAACTTGGAACCGCGCATATTTTCGAAGGCTCGCCATAAAAAAAGAACAAGCATTTTACTATGACTGCTATGCTTTCTAAATGTTTTGTTAAAAAAAATCATTTGATTGCAAATCACCTTCACATTCGAAAACAAATTTATTGGAAATCGGTTAAACTGTTTTCAATGTATTCGAACTTATTCATTTAGGTATACTCAACAGACACAATATGGTCCTAATGATAATTTCTAGTAATATACAAAAAATGTTCAAGTATCCTACTGCGTGATAGATGGAAGTCGAATCCTAATGAAACGCGATTGAATGATCTCTGCAAGTCAATAATAGCATTGTTAGCACCGTAATTAGTTCGTCGTAAAGGAAGTCGAAGAAACATCCGCTATTAATAAAGCACGTGCAACATCTCGACTACAACTTGTAGTGTATCGAGAACGATCAGTAACCCGCGACTTTCGTAGCGTGGTACACGCAGAGAAATTGAGCATGTTTAAAATAACAAAACAGTTAGTAGCTTTTAAAATTTGATTTATATTCATTTCAAGCTAGAATATGATTGTTACAAACCAATTTCTCCCTTCAACAAAAACAATGATCTCTGTTTGATTTGAATCAAAATTTTGGTCCAACCAAACCAAAACTATATTTGTTCTCGCTGAGTTTATTGTTGAAATAAACTAACAATTTTTTACATGTCAACCAAAGTTGAGTTAATGTTATCGGTAATGTCCTCGTTGACTCAATCCAGCTATACCGTCATATCAAGGAAAAACTTTGTTCAATTTATCTATGATATTATTTGTGTAATAATACAACTAAGTTTACTGTTTAAATGAACCGCGTTAGTTTTATATCATATAAACCAGAACATGTTTTTTCTCGCGCGTATAAACCACTGCGTTTATGTCTCCCGCGTTAGTTTGCTTCTTTCATTTCCTAGGAGGTTTCCAACAATTCAAGTGTATGTATTGATGATTAAGCACAGACTAACAGACATGACAGTACACACTTAAATTTTTTAGCTGAGTCTCGGCAAAAAAATGCCGAGATTCGCACAGCCGAGTAATCAGCAATCATCTCGGCAAAAATAAAATTACTGAGCGTCTCGGCACCACCAAATTTGACAAACGTCAAATATTGCCGAAATCGTCAGCATAAGATTTACTGTTTGCTCAGTGAAACGTTCACTGAATATTCGGCAATCCAATAAAACGAAAAAATGAAAAAATAAATTACCGAATCATCAGTAATTGAAAATCTAGTCAATTAATTTTGTTTGTAATTTCTCAACATTATAAACACGCCATTCAGGATCAAAAATTCATTTTATTAACACTTAAAGGAGGCTTACAAATTTGTTGTCAGTAGTGCTCAAAGCCTCTACCTGAAAACATGTAGCATCGAAAAAGCGGCGTTTTAAGATGCGGCCACCTTGAGTCGAGCTGGAAATATGAAAATAAAAATATATATTGATTTTTGGCTTACAAAAATGTTCAATATTTAATGATGCATATACGGTATTGTTAAAAAAATAAACTTACTTTGATCTATTGAATTATTCCATGCATTGGGTTATTTTTTCGCATATCCCCCAAAATTTTGTCTCGAGGACTTCTTGAGACCCGTGTTGGGTGTTTTTCCCTTATAATCGCGAGTGCTCTGATAAAGTCGCTTTTTATAAAGCGAAACATGTCACTATATTTATTCAATATTTTTACTTGCAAGTGGTTCCACGGTTCTTCGAAGATTATCCATTTTTTCACTGCGAAGCGAAAATGTAACGCGGCAATAAATGACAGCTGTCGTGCTGAATCTCGGCAACAGCTAGCGCATATTCCGAAATCTCGGCAAACGTCTCTGCTGATGTCGGCATATCTGTTGTTTACTGATAAATTCAGCAAGCAATTATGCCAAATTTCGGCAAAGTGAAGCATTTTACCGAAATATCAGTGAATGCATTTAACGAAGTTCAGAAACATGCGTATTGATTACTGAGCAATCAGCAAATTTACGTGTTGCTGATCAGTTTCGGCATTTTATTATGCCGAGCTCAAGAAATGGTTTTAAGTGTGTATGAGTGAATTCTTATAGAAATATTTTTTCGTGATGCACTAGTTCCACCTATATTGTACTGCGCGAACTATTTACTATCTGTACACCCCTTGTGTTATGTAAAAGTTTTTTTACTAGTTGATTTTCCCTCGTTTGTCAACACCGATCAGCTGCTTGCAGGGATGCCTGATTTCATCAAAATATTTGAATATGAATCGTCACAATAAATTATTGGATTACGTTGATAATATATTTAACTTTTTCGCGATGTTGGAAGGTATTTGACTCAACATTGTTCATCTAGACTATTTTTATTGTGTTGGTAGTTTTCACCATAAATTAAGTGGCGGCAGACCAGAAGCAAGTAAATATTGTAACAAAACGGGTTCGATTTTGTATTGCGTTGGAGGATGGGAAGTAGGCACAATTATGTATATAGTTTTGGCAATATGTATTAAATCTGTATCCTGCATGAAATTCGCATGGACGTATACAAATCAATACATTACAGGTAATTCTGTATGAATGGCAACTCTGTTGGTCAATGGAAAAAATAAACACAGTCTAAATGACAGACAGGATGTTTTTGATAGGGTAACGTGGCGCCATCATGACACATGTGAGTACTGTCCCAAATAAAGGAATATTCGAAATGATCGTTAAAATGATTGAAGAATCTAATTTGAGTGTCCTGTCTGTTAGTCTGTGGATTAAGTATATTTTAAAAATTTGCATCATATTACATAACACATTTTCTTTACAAAAAATATTTGATGCAGGTTCTCGTTCTGGCCGGACTGATGGAGCACCGAATCGTTTGGATGCTATAAAAATAAAAAAACAGGCCTTTACTGCGGTATGTGAATAATTCGATCTTGTAGCAACGGAATGACGAAACGATCAAATGTCTTAAAAAAATTCTAAATTAAAAATAATTGTTTTCTAGAAATTATTGAACCAATATATATCGAAATAAAAGTAGTACAAAATATAACCCTGTAAATTAGTTTGAAAGAAATCATTTTATTTTTAAAAAACAAACAAAAATGTAAAATTTCAACAACGAAAAGCGTTAATTGAAATAGCTAAATTTAAGGTAATTTATTTCAACTAAAAATTTTGTGAATTCAAAGCGCAACAATTCCTAACTTTATCTAAAATTCGTTCATTCATAACAAATTTTTCAAATTGAATTCACTGTGAAATTGTTTGTCAACACTGAGTAAAATTGATTATCATGTTTTGTAGTTTCAAGCAGCAATATTTTCTATATCAAACCAGATTTTCTTTTGTCACTATTTTAACAAAATAAATCGTTGCGTGAAACCTAAATTTGGTTATATTTAAAAAAATTTCTCTGCGTGTAGTTGGTGAGGATTGTTCCACAGTAAGTAAACAACGTACCGCCATTGTTTGTGTGATCGACGCACTAAGCACTTTTTATTGATTTATAGTGATTTTTATTCGTTTTTATTTCCTGCGTTACTCGTAGTCTCGATTAGAATTGGACAGTTTTTTGTGTCGTGGTGGAGTAAAGATAATTTGTGGTGTTTTTCGGTCAGCTTCGTCGCCGCTTTTTTTGCTATCGTATCGCGAAGTGGCGCCTATCGAAGATATCGTTTTATCAAGATACTCAGTTTCACGCTCTTTCTCACCCGACCGAAGCGCCATCTGAATTTCACTGTCGGCATCCTGTGAATTGTTCACTATGGCTAATGCTTGTGATCGTTGTGCCAAAACTGTAAAATCGGAGAAAGATTTCGTTGAGTGTTCGGATTTTTGCCATCATTTGGTACATATGAAATGCGCAAAACACAACAAGCCGTTTCTGAAAGTTTTGGACGAAAATTCCAACCTATTTTGGATATGCGATGAGTGTTGTAAACTGATAAAACTTGCTCGTTTCCGCGACTCGGTTTCTTCGTTTGGAAGCGCATTTGCATCTATCGCAGAGAGAACAGAATCGATTTTTGCTGAGCTGAAGGCCGAAATTAAAAAGAATAGCCAGCAAATATCTCGTCTCTCGCGCAAAGTGCCTGTTTCGTCGCCGCTGCCGCCCAAGCCCGACGGATTTGGTCCCAATGCGAAGCGTCGTCGGGAAGATAGTTCTGAGCCAAGTAAAACTTTGGAAGGTTGCCGGAAACCATCGGATAACTGTAATATCGCCACAGTTCCAACTCCCTGCTCCCTCGTATGGATTTACTTGTCACGTTTTTACCCCAGCGTTAGTAAGGAGATGGTTTCGCAGCTAACAAAAGATGGTTTACAGTGCAGCGAAGATGTCACGGTCATCCCGCTGGTGAAAAAAGATGTCGACGTAAATACTTTGAACTTTGTCTCCTTCAAAGTTGGGATACTGCCCAAATTTCGGGAAGCGGCTCTTAATCCCGACACCTGGCCACAAGGTGTTTTGTTTCGCGAGTTCGAAGATAACAAAAAGCAGAACATCTGGTATCCTCAAATCGATATTTCTCCACCGACGAAAATGGATGCAGCACCGTTATGAATGTATACGAAGTAACACCCAGCCCGCTCCGTTTGATGAGAACACCGCCCCGGCAAACGTTATGAGAGTATAATGGAACCACACCGGGACGCACTGAAGTTGATATTTTGGAAGCTCTCGAACCCCCCGCCACAGTCGTGCCACAGCAGCCAACGTTCTTCAGTCGTCCTGGTCCTGTGCGTGGGTGTGGTGAAAGAGTTTTCCAAATGTCTCATCTCGGCAAGTATATGCATATTCCGTCCTTTCCAAGTGCTGATCTCTCTCGCACTTATAGATGTCCTCCTCTCGCTCTGAATCGGATACTGGGATGCACAGATGTTCGCACCATGGAAGCCCCTGATACGTTCCCCACAGTCGAGCTATTGCAGCCAGCGGTCATCAGTCGTCCCGGCCCTGTGAGTGGGAACGCGGAAGGGGTCTTCCAAACCATCCCAGACGGCAAGTACAATTCAGCCTCAAACGATTCAGGCGTTGATTCACTTCCCGTCGTTTGCAGTTATCCATCGGACGATCAATCTAGTCAACCGCTGCACTTGTACTACCAGAACGTTGGAGGCATGAACATGCACATCAACGACTATTTGCTGGCTTGCTCGGATGATTGCTTCGACATCATCGCTCTTTCGGAGACGTGGCTCAGTGATTGTACGCTATCCGTTCAAGGTTTTGGATCCAACTACGAAGTCTTCCGTACCGATCGCAGCCCCTTAAATAACTCTAAAACTATTGGAGGCGGGGTGCTTATCGCAGTGCATCGTCGTTTGAAGGCGCAATTGATCGAAACCGCATCTGGTAAATGCGTCGAGCAGGTTTGGGTGCGTTTGAAACTGGTCAATTTTTCCCTCTACCTTTGTGTGATATATCTTTCTCCGGACCGATGCCGCGATCTACCGCTAATCGATGTACACATACAGTCGTTGCAAGAAATTACTTCCACTCATGTACTACCCGTAGATGAAATCTTGGTTGTGGGAGACTTCAACTTTTCCAGCATAAAATGGCAGACAAGTTCCGGTGGCTTCTTCTTTCCTGATCCGGCGCTCTCCACTTTCCACATTGGCATTACAACCATGCTCGACGGCTACAACCTCAACCTTCTTCGACAGTCGAATCCTGTCGTTAATGAAAATAACCGGATGTTGGATCTTTGCTTTTCAAGTAGAGAAGATGTTGCACCAAAGATTAGTGCTTCACCGTTCCCTCTGGTGAATTCTGTTCGTCATCATCCTCCATTACATATCGTGCTCGATTCGAACCGCTTACAGAACGCCTGCATTCCAACGGACATCATCTGCTATAATTTTAGTAGAACCGACTACACCAATATGACCGACTTCTTGACACAAATCGACTGGGATGAAGTTCTCGACAACGATGATGTCAATGCTGCTGTGCAGACGTTTTCTAATGTTATGAGCTACGCAATCGACTACTATGTACCGAAACGATCGATACGGCAGACCCGGCATCCACCATGGCTGACTGCGGAAGTGAGACATCTGAAAACGACCAAAAGAGCCGCTCTAAAGAGGTATTCTAAACATGGAGGATTTTCCCTGCGTAATCACTACGTGCAGATAAATCAGTTGTACAAGAAAACCGTTACGCGCTGCCATGCCAACTACTTGATCAACGTACAACGAAAACTGAAATCAAATCCAAGGTATTTCTGGAAACATGTGAATGAGCAAAGGAAAGAAGTCGGGTTACCCTCGTCAATGAGCTTTGAAGATCGTACTGGTTCGTGCATACAGGAAATCTGCCAGATGTTTGCGGAAAAGTTTTCTAGGGTTTTTTCAAATGAAATTCTGACTCAGCAGCAAATTGCTGCCGCAGCACTTAACGTTCCCCTGTCTAATAACTCATTGAACTGCATTAATATTGACGAAGACTCAATACGGACGGCAATTGTAGGAATGAAAGCCTCAAATTCTCCAGGCCCTGATGGAATACCGGCAGTTATTCTTAAAAAGTGCTCGCGTGGAGTAATCGCTCCCCTCTGCAAATTGTTTCGAATGTCTCTCGCTACAGAAGTTTTCCCCAATTTATGGAAAGCTTCCTTTATGTTCCCAGTCCACAAGAAAGGCGATAAAAAGGATATAAACAACTACCGCGGTATCACTTCCCTCAGCGCTATACCAAAGCTGTTCGAAAAGGTTATACTGACACCAATTTTCATTCACTGCAAGCAATATATCGTCGATACTCAACACGGTTTCATGCCTAACCGCTCAACAACCACAAATTTACTATCGTTTTTGTCTTATGTGTTTGATGCAATGTCTAACGGTTTACAAACGGACGTTAGCTACACAGATCTTTCCTCCGCTTTCGATATAATCAACCACGACATCACGGTTGCTAAGTTGGACAGACTTGGATTCAGTTCGAACATTCTTCGTTGGTTGCAGTCGTATCTTAGGTATCGTCGTTTAGCAGTTAAAATTGACGATCATACTTCCGGAGAGTTCCTCGCATCATCCGGAATACCACAGGGAAGTCATCTAGGACCGTTAATATTTTTACTGTACTTCAATGATGTCAATTTTGCCTTGGAATGTCCTCGCTTATCGTTTGGTGATGATGTCAAGATCTATCACATCATCCGCAACTTAGAAGACGCAGCCTTTCTCCAGCGGCAATTGTTAATCTTCGCAGATTGGTGTAAAGTTAACCGTATGATTGTAAATCTAGACAAGTGCTCGGCCATTACGTTCACGAGGAGAAAATGCCATTGCATGTCGAATACTTTCTGGATGGATCCTTAATTGGAAGATCGACTAGCGTTAAGGATCTTGGCGTCCATCTCGATGAACAACTTACATTCAAGCATCACATCAGTTACATTGTAGCTAAAGCTTCCCGTAGCTTAGAATTCCTAATGAGAATAACTAAGCACTTTACAGACATACACTGTCTAAAATCGCTTTACTGTTCGCTTGTTCGTTCAACTCTCGAATATTGCTCGGCAGTTTGGAACCCATGCTACCTGAACGGTGCTCATAGAATTTAGGGAATACAGCGCACATTTGTTCGCTTCGCTCTTCGCCGATTGCCGTGGACCGATCCTCATCAACTACCTAGTTATGAAAGTCGCGGGTTATTAATGGGTCTCGACACATTACAAGTGCGACGAGAATTATCACGCGCTTTGATAATAGCAGATATATTCAACGGTAGGATCGACTGTCCCGTTTTGCTCAACGAAATTAATATTAATGTGCGACCCAGAGCTCTCCGCAACAGTGCTTTTCTTCGACTTCCTATACGACGTACCAACTATGGTGCAAATGGTTCTATTATTGGTTTACAGAGATCGTTCAACCGCGTTTCATCTGGGTATGATTTTAATGTGTCACGAAGCAGAATACGTACAAATTTTCTGAATATTATTAGGAATTATCATTAGGACCAAATTGTGTCTGTTGATTGTAAATAAATAAATAAATGAATAAATAAATAAATAAATAAGTAAGCGCCGTAGAGCGAAGCTAATGAATCTGCGTTGTATCGATTCGATTCTATGAGCTCCGTTTATGTAGTGAAGGTTCCAAACGACAGAACAGTACTCCAAGGATGAACGAACAAGTGAGCAATACAGACGGCTACCGAAATTATTTCAGTGACGGCTGTCAAATCATATTTGGCAAAAAAGTCGCCTGTATCTTAGTTAGCCGAGCGTTTTCATCTTTCCACCTTCGCTGAAAATGTCAAAGAATTCCATCGGTATGACAAATGGCTGGTAACCACGTCTACCTAAGAAATCCTGGTGGATACTATTGTATCGTTTAAGGTGTATGTAACGGTGAGGCAGCCGGACACCAGAATTGCTGCCAGCCATATTGTGCCCTTTGGCAGCCGTTAGTCAGCCGCCTGGCAGCCTAGCCAATGCGGGTCATGATAATTATATTGTTTTCGTTTGAAACCGAAACTATCCATATTTCGGCTGTCAAATCCATACACCAGACCTAGGACCCAACGTTGCAGGGAAAACTGGTATTTATACAGATAGTTGACCTCTATACCCGCAATACAGATATGTACTCTCAAAATACCGATAATTCACTGATCGTACAAATGAATACCGATTTTCGTTTTTAGATTGGATAGACATGAGAAAAGGTTGCTGTGAGACCTTTTTTTTGTTCACCAAAAAGAGCGTTGGCGATACTTTCCTGGTACTTATGTTGACGAGATTTTAATACCGATATGGTACACAGAGATGGCATTTCACCAGAGAGATACACGCGAGAGTCAGATTTTTGCCACACCGAGGATGAAAAAAACTAATCACCGCACAAAGAGGAAAGCGCACTTCTTCTCAGTGTCGAATAGACAGCATTTGAGTGTGTGCTTGTGGTTAAAGCAGCTGGCGCGAGTGAAACACATTCTCTTCGCATGAATCGCTCACACGCGCTCTCGTCTAAATACACCCAAGTGACCACTGGCGCGTGATGGTGAGCGAACACTTCTGTGAACTTCAATTAATAGAGAGTAGATCTGGCCTTGCTATGAAAAATTTGCAAGGAAAACCGAAAATTTTACGATAAATTGTTTTATTTTGCTGATTTTGCGTGTCCACGCTTCATCTACGAAAACCATACAGTAGAGTGCTCACCGGCGTGTACACCTCTGTGAAAGTATCTGCATCCACCTCAGAGAATTTATTAGCTAATGCTCTAGCACTTTGGTGCGATTCAGTGGAAGAGGTAAAAGGAAATAAACAAACGCACTCATGATGCGTGTACACTTTACACAACAGTGGTGTATAAATGTGAAAGAGAAGAACTCTCGTTGAAGTTGTCAGTGCGAGGGGAGAAATTTTGCTTGCTCTTCGTCACACAGAGGAGATAGACATCTCTGATGGTACAGATAGATTTTTGCGTCAAATATAGATTTTTGGAAAAATGACCTGGCAACGCTGCTAGTATCATCGCAGGCAACGGTTGTGGTCAGAGTTTTTCAAAAATCTGTCAAAAGTCAAAAGTCTGGATTTGTTTGAGTCTACTATATACAAGCATAAATTAAGTAAACCTAGATTTTCCACTGTGCGGTGACACTGACAGCGCTTCAAGTGTGAAACGGGTGTACCTATTTCCATTAGCTACTGTGGTTTTGTTAAATGCGTAGACAACTTTGTACATGCATTTTGGGAGCATTTACGCACCCATTCTACACCAGACGGCGCTTCTGGTGTCACGGGTTGCTCAACTACAGTACTATTACACTGGGGAATCTAGGTTTATTTTATTTATGACACAAGGAAATTTTTTGCTAGGTTTCATTTTTCGGTGAGCAAAAGAAAACAAAAGGTCTCCCCACCTTTCGTATAGGGGCCAAAACCGTAAAGAACTAGCGAGATCTGACAAAATCTAGGAAAATTTGGAAAAATTCGAAAATCTGGCAAAAGATCTGGTTAGTTTGAGTGGCGTAGCGGCATTTCCAGACAAATCTGGCAACCTGGCAACCTGGCAACGCTGGTTGTGGTCAAAACGGGGTTAGAGTCAGAGTTGCCATTTTAAAATCTATGTTGAAAAATCTGTGTACCATCTGTGTTGCAAATTTTTGATCATAATCTATTGAAATCTGTGAAAAATATTTTGAAAATTTGTCATTTTTATGAAATGTTCTGTGAATTTTAATAAAATCTGTGTTCTGAGACACAGAATCTGTTCGGCAAAATAGGTAAAAAAATCTGTGGTTTTACAGAAAAATCTGCGAATACGGTAACTCTGGTTAGAGTGTTTAAATCAGCTCGGTGGCAAGGATAGGATAGGGAAATAGTCGAAAACACGTTTTCGTTCGGCACGTCAGAAAAGACATTGCTCTTCGTTGCAAAACAAAAAGTGTTCTGTAAGTAGCAGAAACTTTACGTCTGCTTAGCGGTTCAAATTGAACTGCCGAGTTTAGCACTAAGCAGTTCAATTTGAACTGCTCTGCACTGATGAGTCAAAGACGAAACGTAAAAATAATGAAAACGGTTATGTGCCCTAGCACAAAATTTGGCTAACCCCTGAATGACCATACCTGCATCGGCCAGCAATAGTCGAAAACACGTTTTCGTTCGGCACGTCAGAAAAGACATTGCACTTCGTTGCAAAACAAAAAGTGTTCTGTAAGTAGCAGAAACTTTACGTCTGCTTAGCGGTTCAAATTGAACTGCCGAGTTTAGCACTAAGCAGTTCAATTTGAACTGCTCTGCACTGATGAGTCAAAGACGAAACGTAAAAATAATGAAAACGGTTATGTGCCCTAGCACAAAATTTGGCTAACCCCTGAATGACCATACCTGCATCGGCCAGAAATAGTCGAAAACACGTTTTTGTTCGGCACGTCTGAAAAGACATTGCACTTCGTTGCAAAACAAAAAGTGTTCTGTAAGTAGCAGAAACTTTACGTCTGCTTAGCGGTTCAAATTGAACTGCCGAGTTTAGCACTAAGCAGTTCAATTTAAACTGCTCTGCACTGATGAGTCAAAGACGAAACGTAAAAATAATGAAAACGGTTATGTGCCCTAGCACAAAATTTGGCTAACCCCTGAATGACCATACCTGCATCGGCCAGAAATAGTCGAAAACACGTTTTCGTTCGGCACGTCAGAAAAGACATTGCACTTCGTTGCAAAACAAAAAGTGTTCTGTAAGTAGCAGAAACTTTACGTCTGCTTAGCGGTTCAAATTGAACTGCCGAGTTTAGCACTAAGCAGTTCAATTTGAACTGCTCTGCACTGATGAGTCAAAGACGAAACGTAAAAATAATGAAAACGGTTATGTGCCCTAGCACAAAATTTGGCTAACCCCTGAATGACCATACCTGCATCGGCCAGAAATAGTCGAAAACACGTTTTCGTTCGGCACGTCAGAAAAGACATTGCACTTCGTTGCAAAACAAAAAGTGTTCTGTAAGTAGCAGAAACTTTACGTCTGCTTAGCGGTTCAAATTGAACTGCCGAGTTTAGCACTAAGCAGTTCAATTTGAACTGCTCTGCACTGATGAGTCAAAGACGAAACGTAAAAATAATGAAAACGGTTATGTGCCCTAGCACAAAATTTGGCTAACCCCTGAATGAAGGATAGGGCGCTTCAGCAAGTGCTATCGTAGCCAACATCTGGGGCATTTGGTGGGCAATCAGAACACTCAGAGTATGGTAAACAAACATTCGAGCATTACAAATCGAGTAAAATCTTAATCTCCTTATCGTAGTGATGATATTCTGATCGATAGTTTGCGGAAAAGTGCGGTAAAGGGTACTGAATAAACAAGTAGTTTGTAATATCCAATTTTTTGTTAGCCATTCTTCTTCATTGTTTTGGTTTTTGCAGAATGATGCTGGCCACAGTTTCATGACGTCATAGCTGGAGGCTGGTTTAAATCACGACGTAAAATACACTGGTGGCGTGATAAGACAGTTTTGGTTGTGTTGGTAATTTTCTCATAAAATTAAGTATGGCGCGCCGGGATTCAAGCATGTAAACATAAACAAACGACCACTTCAGAACGGGATTTCACTTCTAAGTTACTCCAGTTGTCGCGCAGCCTGGCGAATCTTTGGCACTAATTGAAAATCTGAACATTTTTTCTTCAAGGGCTTGCAAGGTAACGTCGAAACATAGAAAATTTTACACACATCCGATTCTATTCATTTCGTTGGAGGCAGGATTTGGCGGATCGCACTGTGGTATCTATTACAGTTATCATGGATAATGGTGTGATTGTGCTGTGGGTGGCATTTCAAATGCAGGTGATGAAAACGATTGAAACATCCCGGAACAAAACACCGCATTTCACTGTCAATATTTTCGCAAACAGAACCAACTCTAAATATTTTCATAAAAGCAACTCCCGGAACGTCATTTGTTTATGTTTTTTCTTCTTCACTTCTCTCTGTTATTCCAAAATAAAATGACAACCGCACTAACACATAGAAAAACGTGATCACCAGGGTATTTTACATCGTGGGTTTAAATGGTTTAAATTAAACTTTAAGCGAAGTACTGTTCAGGGATGTCAGGTTCACAGACTAATCTGTGTTTCACAGATTTTGAATTTTCTGCACAGATTTTTAAAATGACACAGATTTTCACAGATTTTTGAAAATGATCACAGATTTTCACAGATTCTTGAATAAATCACAGATTTTGGAAATCGAGCTTTTTTTTTGCTCACTAAATTGAATTCGATCAGCTATAATGGTTCGAGAAATGGGTAGTGAGACCTTTTTTTTGCTCACCAAATTGATTTTGAACTGCTATTGGAGTACGGAAAACGGTCACAGATTTTCACAGACAGGTTTTGGATTTGATCACAGATATTTGAAAAAATGACCTGGCATCCCTGGTACTGTTTGTAAATAGTGGAGAGCACGTTCAGCGGGTTCGTAGTGGATAATTTCCCTGTAATAATTGTAAAGTTTTCAAAGAGAAAATGTTGCGCTCATTGCTAGTGGCTCGCAACCTATTGATGGATTCTACTTTGCATCAAAGATCGATTCAGATTAAAGAGTTAGGCATGCGATACAAACCATTAGCATATTGCATACAGCATTACACAAATCTACCGAATCATAATAAATCAATAAGCGAAAGAGAAGAAGATCATTCTTCTTCGACAGCTGATAACGAGAAAAGGCGAAAAATTCTCGAACTTGAGTTAGATGTGATGCGACAGGAAGGTCGCAAAGTTCCAACACCAAGTAAAATCAAAGATGACCACTGGCAGCATCTACTGCAGCTCAACTCGCGCAATCAACGGAGGCAGTTCTACCTTTATTTGTGGAATATTGAAATATCGAAAGAAAATACACGTCTAAAAAAGGAACGGAAAAAGCAGGAGATTGCTCAACGAAAGGAAGA
Source organism: Malaya genurostris (assembly GCF_030247185.1). Taxonomy (NCBI): domain Eukaryota; kingdom Metazoa; phylum Arthropoda; class Insecta; order Diptera; family Culicidae; genus Malaya; species Malaya genurostris. Next base: position 185,128,576 of record NC_080572.1, read on the forward strand.
ACTCACACAGGCTAATGCAGAAAATAATCATATTATTTATGGTTTGTTTCATAACACCATGTTCCTTCGGATATACGATTCGGCAATGGATCATTTCCACAACAATAAGTATGTTTTCGATTGTTTGTTTTTTTTTTGTGTGGGTAATTTTTTAATTCTGCATTCTGATTTCAGATTAATTCAAGCAATGCGTTTCGGGCAAAATCTTGTTTTCGATTGTTCTTATGACGAATATATGAACGAGAAAGAAATGCGAAATACTGCCAAACAGCTAATGTTGTGCTTTGCGATCAACCGACTTCATAACGAGCCATTCAACATTCATCATTGTAATGCGGATTTCAGTCGGACAACAATGAAAGCCTTAGAAAAACATTTGGTTCACGTACACGAACCGTCTTTCCCATTCAACATAACGGAGAAAAGCTATTTAGATTTGTTTCCACGGGAGCAGCTGGTTTATCTAACGCCACACTGCAAGAATGATCTAGAAGCCTTCAGCCCGGACGATGTGTATATCGTCGGAGCGATGGTGGACAAATCTTCCCAGGACAATATTTCCTTGGGCAAAGCGAAAAAGCTAGGACTACGGATGGCTCGTCTTCCGCTGGATGACCACTTTCTGTTTAAAGGTGGTAAGTCGCTCACGATTGATCAGATGCTGCTCATCATGCTCGAGTTGAAAACATCCAAAAATTTCGACAAAGCCTTCGAACATGTTCCGAAGCGGAAAATAGTTTCGTTGGACGAGGAGCAGATGCAAACGCAGCAGAGACTAAAGCAGCTCAACACGATGGGTAAATTTAAATTCAGTAGGGATAGTTTTTCGGATCGAAAGTTTAGGAAACGATAAATGAGATATAATAAAATGTTTCGTTAGATATATTATCCGTATGCGCACATGGCATAAACGTGTAGTGACAACTTTGCTGCGATGATTGCCCGACTAGTTCCGCCTTCTTCGAGTACGACTGATCCGCCAGGCATTTGGTTCTTCATACTTATTATAGAGCGGCTCCAACCGTTGATTTTTCTTGAATTTGCTCAGTTTCGTTGGATCGGAGAATCGGAAGAAAGCTGGTGCAAATTCCACTAGCCATTTCGGATCGATGGTTGTCACTTCTCGCATGTATTCTTTTGTGGTTTGGACCAGTTCGTGATAAACAACCCTTGAAAAAAAGAAAATAGAAAGAATTAGGTTAAACCGAAATTAGCTGAAATAATGTACTTACCACTCCGGTTGTCGGTTGAATAATGCACTCGATGGATGAATGTAAACCACCTGTGAATCGACAAGCGTTCGGTATCCTTCCTGGGGATCTTTCTTAGCAGCATTTCTGAAGAAACCGGAGCAAATCGTCTTCTGAACACGAACTGTGTTTTTAGCCGCTGATACCACATCCAATTTATGCCTATCCATAATGCCTAGCAGTTGTTTCCGAACGTCTTGAGCCCGCTTCAAGGTTCTTATCTGGACAAAGTTTTCGTAACACCAAGCATTGGAAAATTTGTTATTTTTCCAACTGTTGTATACAGCTAGCAGTGTTAGATGGTCTCCCTCGATCTGGTTGAACTTGGCTTTCTTTTGGTCAGCCAACGCTTGTTTATCTTTCGGTCTGTAGAATACGTTCTGAACCGATAGCATTGACACAATCGTTAAAATTTCGTCGGAACATTGCAGAGCAACCGACATGATGAGCATTTTGGACAGATTTGGTTCTAACGGAAACTCGGCCATCCGCCGACCCAAGCGCGTTAACAAACCTTCGTTATCCAGTGCAGATAAGGAGTGAAGCTGTTCCAAAGCCATGACCAATGATTCCACCGGAGGGGCATCCATAAAATCAAAATGCAACAAATCATTAATTCCCATAGTCTTAAGTTGCAGCACAGTCGTAGCCAAATTTGTACGTTGGATTTCTGGAACCGGCGTAGGTAACATTTCGTCTCGATACGCTCTTTCTGTGTACAACCGATAGGCCTTTCCCGGACCAGTTCGGCCAGCACGACCGGCTCTCTGTTTGGCAGCGGCCTGCGAGATCGGCGTTACCACCAGAGAGTCCATTCCGGTTTTAGAATTGTACACTTTTTGCTTAACGAAACCCGGATCGACCACGTAGTAGATCCCGTCGATTGTGAGCGACGTTTCGGCAATGTTAGTAGCTATGACAACTTTTCGACTTCCCGGAGGAGCTGGATCGAAAATTCTTGTTTGCATTTCGGATGGAAGAGCAGAATACACCGGTAGAATGATTAACTCAGGAACATCTGGCCCCAGCGATTTCATTCTTTCGTACAGAATCTCACATGCGGTATCGATCTCTTCTTGTCCAGTGAGAAACAGCAAGACGTCGCCAGGTGGTTCACGCAGATGAATTTGCATAACCTAAAAAAATACATCATGGCTGGTGGAATCACAACTCATTTGAGATATCATATTAAATACTTACCGTGATCAAAGAAGCATCCAAATAATCCGTTTCCGGTTCTTTCGTGTAAAGAATTTCGACTGGAAACGTGCGTCCAGGAATGGTAAAAATCGGCGCTTCGAAAAAATACTGCGAAAACTTCACCGCATCGAGTGTTGCCGAAGTTACGATCAGTTTCAATTCCGGTCGTTTTTGTACAGCTTGCTTCAAAAGTCCAAACAATACATCCGTATGAATAGTCCGTTCGTGCGCTTCGTCCAGCATGATGACCGAGTAGGATTTCAGGTCGAAATCGACCAGACATTCTCGTAGCAACATACCATCTGTCATGTACTTGATAACCGTTTCCTGGCTGGTGCAATCTTCGAAACGTATAGTGTACCCTACTTCTTGTCCCAGCCTACAGCCGTATTCTTCGGCAACTCGCTTCGCAACGGACATGGCAGCGACACGACGCGGTTGTGTGCAACCGATCTTACCTCTTGCCACGAACCCACACTCGGCAAGATACTGCGTGATTTGAGTGGTCTTTCCCGAACCAGTTTCGCCAATTACTATCAGAATTTGATTGTCCGTAACGGCCTTAATCAAATCATCCCTCAACTTGTAGATCGGAAGAGACTGCCGTTGCTCGACAAGACTCATATCAGTCTTTTTGCCATACGATGATTTTTTACCTCCTATAATGGCTTTCTTCCATTCCGGAACATCCTGCATGGTCATGCCGACACCTCGCGTATTGGCACCATGTGATTGCGTATCCTCCTCCGGCAATGGATCGATCCAGTTTTTACTCATATTCGTTGGCACGGCATCCATTTCTTGTTCACGCTGAAGCATTTTCTGTTCCCGCCGTTCCTTGGCTAGGGCCGACTGCATCATAGCCGCTTGTGCCAGAGAACCGTCAGGATTTTTCACTATTCGAACCGGTGACAAATCATGTAGCGCTCGACCATGTCCCTGCAGGAAGGGTGGCTCATCTTCGACGATTTCAATTTCGATGTCTGCTTCACTGTCCTCATCTTTCGGCAGCAAACCAGTTTCTTCGTCAAAATCGGGCATTTCACTACGGTCAATCACTCCAGACGAGATCATTTGTTTTATTTCCCAACGTTCCGGGCTGGAAATTCGTGTAACCTTTTTACGAGACGTTTCTTCCATTGGATCTCCGTTGTCTTGAAAGTTAAGCATAGACGGAACAGTCATTGGCCGGTCCGGATTTCGACTCGCAAGATCACTATTTTCCTGAAGATGGGCGTGCGACAGCGGATTCAGATCTCTTCCAGAAGACTGATCTACGTCTTTCATGCAGAGAGATATCTTGCCTCCAGCAATCGAAATCACCTTAACTTTTACGTTATCTCCACGGTTCGTTACATCTGTTACACTGCTTACCCGGCCTTCTGCCGATAGTTGCGAAATGTGAACTAAGCCTTCTTTTTTCCTACGAAACCCCGTAAGCTGCACGAAACATCCGAAAGCGACAATATTTACAACTCTCCCGTCATAAATTTTTCCTGGCTCTGGCTCTTCCGGCATCTGAGGAGGTGGTGTCCGCTTACGCCGCTCGAACTCTCTTGAACGGCTTCGACCTCTCCTATGGCGATCTCTGGATCTGCTACGACTTCGTCTTAAATAACGGTCACGATCTCTACTCCTTGATCTGCTTTTCCTTCTTTGTTTTCTATCGCGAGATCGTGATCTGTGCCGGGTTCTTGACCTTCTTTTACGATCTCGATCTCTTGACCTACTTCTACGTCTATCCCTTGATTTACTTCGTTTACGTTCTCTAGATCTACTTCTCTTTCTATCCCGCGATCTGCTGCGTCTATCTCGATTCCTATCCACATTATCTCTTTTGTTTACTGCAGGCGTTGGAGCAAGACTTTCTAGTTCGGCAAACATGTTCTCTACTTCTTGTTGCTCACGAGTCTTGCTACTGTCTACTTTCGATGAACTCGGTGCCATATTTTCCAATTCAGCAAACATGTCGTCTACTACATTAAGCTTTTTCTTCTTGCGATCCTCATACTTGTCATCCTCTTCATTCGACTCATATCCAGGTTTTGCGTTTGGTATCGCCAGTCCGGGAAATTTCATAGCTAAACCACCCACGTGATCATCGTCCTCGAAGGAGGGAACATTTTCACCACCTTTCGTATTTTTCGGCGGTTTCATAAGTTGAATGATCCGCAGTAAATTAGCCGTGAAAGATTCGGAAAATTCGGCACCATTTTCTCCTAGCACTCGTTTAAAAGCATCCAGTGAAGGATTCTTATCCGCCAAATCGATGATAAATTCAGCTATAAAAAGTCTTAATTAAATTTTACAGGTAATGTTTTTAAAAAATCTAACTTACCAAGGTCTTTGTCATTTAGGCCAAGATGATTTTCCAATTCAGTGCAAATTTTAGACACCAACGAAAGGTGCTCAAGCTGCTCTAGTTCATCCATATTGCCAAAATATTTATGAGCTTACCTAATTAAACCTAGTATCAATCAGATAATTTTGAATGCATTTTCTAGAAAACTTCAATAATAGTTTGAAAAACAGTTCCGAATGCGTTTTCCATACAATTAAATGTTTACGTTCAGTTTGAGGCGAACTGTTCGACTTGACAGATGGGTTGAGTGCAGCGATGCCAGATTGTTTGTGTTGTAAAATTCTTGCTTTCGCTCCAGTAAATGTGTTAGGGTAAGGTGGGTTAAAGCTGACAGTTGCAGCTTAATTTTCGGTTAATTTTTCAAAACAGTGACAGTTTCTCTTTGTTTACTTTCTCTTCTTAATTACCAAGCGGTTTCCACGTTTATCACTCAACTCTTTCATGAAATGATACCCGAAACTTTCGACTTTTTAATCACATCACAATAATTGAAAGAGAGAGTGATTAAAGAGAAACTGTCACTTGCTTATACGCCCTTTTGAAAAATTACCCGAGAATTGTTAATAATTACAAACTAAATAAACGAAAACGTAATGAAAATATCATTCGTCGAGCAGTTGCTGCGATTCGGATGATTCTGATGAGTTATTTCAATATTTTATTCAATATTTTAATTATCATTATTCATTATCTTTGCTGCCATTCAAGAATATAATATTCATTGATTTATCATTGCAAAATCACTCATTTTTTTGGTAATATTTGAACAAAATCCGCCAAAAACATAGGAGGTCAAGTTTACCCCAACAGTTATGAAAATAGCAAAAACTTTTTCGTGAAAGGCTTGTATCTCTCAGTTCGCGACATTCTTTTTTGCAAGCATTGCGCCCTGAGGCGAGTCCGCATCGAATCTCGTGCATACAAGTAGTTGAGAGAAATGTCTAATTCGTGCGCGCCAAAATAGCAACACTGCGCATCCTGACACGATATGTTCAATGTGATGCCGTGCGATGGCGTAGCTGAGGTGAAGACTGTTTCCTCTCTAAGCTGACAGGGTCTGCATTAAACAAGGTTATTGGACATTCTGCAGAACTCCGAAATTGAGTGGAAAGTACTCAACATTCGGTAGTTCTACAGTCCCTCTCAGAAAAAAAACGTTTACGGTGGTCCTTCGTTGGTCCAATAAGTTGGATCATTGGTCTAATGAAAGTCCAATCACAATTGTCATCTGCATACAATTGGCTTGAAGCCGAAAATTTTTCTTCTTTGGTTCTAGTTCGCTGTCAAATGCTGTGTTTAAGCAGTGTTCACACGAGTTGGAGCCCCGTTGGACTAATTTTACTGGACAATTTCCAAAGTTTTTTTTCCACAATGATTGAAACTGGCAACACAAATTGATAAGTTATTGATTATGAATAACAGTGACCATAACCTTGGTTACTGCATATTGAAGACTTAAAAAATGTAAACAAATCCAATTGCAAATGGATATTCCATTACGAAAAATTAAAATGGATCAACGGCTGTCTCGAGTGGATCGTTTGTGCTGTTTCAAATTTTCAAATTCGTATTTTAGTACATTAAAATTTTTTTGTTCCAAACCAAAGACTTAAGCCACACTAAATTTTTCAATTAGTTTGAAACCGTAAAATGCTATTGTTTCAAAATAAAAATTGTTTGTTTAAAACTAGAAACGGTAATATTTTCCGCTTATGCACACTCTAGAAAATAATTTCATAGAGTCTGAGTACTGTAGAACTCATTTTCGAATGATATATGAAAACGTAGAATTTGAATAAACCACCATTTGCCATTAATGACGAGATTAATGATCATGAGTGAATATCTTCATTATTTATAACGATATCGATAACGAAATCTAGTGTACTAGATTTTTGATGCTCGAATGTTTTTTTGCCATATTTTGAGAAACCTGAGAGGCTACGATAGCACGTGTTAGAACGCTTTTTTCTTGCCACCGGGCTGTGAGCACAAGGAACAGACATTCAAGTAGATATTTCAATGTGTGTAAGAAATTTAACAGTTGTTTTAAAAAGCAATCACCAAGTAGCGATTCTCCTGTAGAGGCGCTTCGAGCAGCATAGTTACCTCTTATGGGCTCTTTTAATCGAGCTTAAATACAATGGTAATTTATGTGAGCAAAGTCGTGTGCAACGGTGATTCTTAACGGATTTTTAGTTGTATGTTTTACACAGATTTTTTAAAAAAGTTTTTACTAGCTTGGATGTCTGTCTCTCATTCCAATCGAATAGCTGTATTCACTCCGGTTGACTCAAATGAAAACGCGCTGAAACAGAGATGATCACCAATAAAATGAAATTTCTGCAATGAAATGATGGTAAAATCTCAACAGATATTAGTTATAAAAAGAGAGATTCAATGAGCATTAATTTTTCTTCGTCTTTCTGGTTGCGTAACCTCACAATTCAATCTATGCTTACTATTTTAAAAATGTTGACATGAAATTCCAACGTCTTATATGCAACCTCAAGTCGGGTTATACAACTCTCAGTCTGGCAATAAAGTTTTCTGGTGCTTAGGTTCAAATTATAATTTAAATGTATATCTGTGTTGATCATACATCATACATCGCGCTAATACAATCAAATATGAAAAGATAACTAAGAAGGAAAAGTTATAATTTTTCTTCATTACGCTTTGTGAAATCTGTATTAAATTTAGAAAATCTGTAATCTACATTGAATTTGTAAGCTAATGTAAAAATCTGTATAAATGGCATCCCTGCCCTGAAATATCCGGGAACAGTACACTGATAAAAATCGACACGTTAGGCTGAAGTGTTTTACACTTAATTTCGCCGCATATGACACGACACATTAAATGCAAGTGTAAAACTCTTCAAATTTCATTAAAATGAAACCCTGTTAAAACATATGGATATTACACTTGAATTGCATAAACCAAACAGCTAATTTATTTCAAATGTATTACACTTAATATTGAATAGGCCTGAAGCTTCTGATTCAATTGACAGACAAATACAAATAATCATATGAAAACTCTTCGATTTCAATACATATTACACATAATTTTCATATAATACATAAATACAAATTAATAAATGAACATTTGTCATTGAAATGTTTTGAATTAAGTTTTAAGTATCAACTGACTTGACAAACATTGTTTTTCTCTTTGAAGTAAAAGTTTTAAAAGTTTGAAATGCAAATGCAATAATATATGAATACCAAAAATTCGAAAACCATGTGTGTTATCAAAAAAAATATTTATTATACATAGAACTTAAGCAATTGCACTTAATAGCTAATTACAAAAAGCATTCTCCTTTCATAAAATCAACTTTCCTTCGGTAATACAAACGGTCGGCAATTGAGTGTATCATAATAGGTGGGCCATCAATATCGTTTAATTCAATAATTTTAAAAAGTTCTGAACATTTTATAACTTCGTGGGCCAAAAAATGATCACTGTATGGTCCACATTCCCATAACTTTCCTACCATAAAATAATTTTCTTCGAATGTTACAAGAATTTCCTCGATCTCAAACAATTCTGTTATTCCATTTTGCGTGACAGATATAAAATAACCGTTTTTGTACGTGATTCTATTGATTTGACAATTACGTGAGAATAAAATATCGTGAGGGAATTTTTTTAAATCTGAGCAAACTATTTTTGTATAATAAGATTTATCAGTAATGTCTTCTTTTCTAAAACCATTCAATGATTCAATTTGAAAAAAGATGTTGTTTAACAGATTATCACTAAATTCAAGAGAAGCTTTAATTCCAAGCGTATAACATATATTTTTCCGTGATGACATTATGTGGGCATGTTGTTTGAACATTTTATGCTTAGCTTCAAATCGGAAGCACATCAAATTACATATAGGCCCACTACTTTGTATTGTATTTGCATAATGAACAATATGGTGATGCTTTGGTTTCAAAAGCTGATTGTCAAATAAATTTAAAAACATTTTGTGGTGATCTGAAGTCATAATTTTCAATTGCTCTAAGTCTAAGAGTGAAAAAGAAGGCATTAAAATAAAATCAATCAAATTTACTAAAAGCTTTACATAATTCCATACAGGAATGACATTTACTGGTACAAATTGCCCAACAATCAATGTGAAATAATAACAAAACGATCTCATTTCAGATGCTGTCATGTGTAATTTAACAGTTTTTGATTTGTTTATTAAACATTCTTCGATATCTGGCATTCTTGACAGTGATTCATCTAAAGCATGCTTACTTATAATTCTTCTACGACTGTTAAAGTATTCCAAGGATAAGTATCTTTTGCCATATATTAAATAATTTAAAACATTCGTAAAACCATTATTGCATATGCCATTGCTAAATATATCATGCATAGCGTCTACCGACTTATTATTAGTTACTTTAAAAGATGGTAGCTCATTGAACAAAGTGTTTCCTCTCAAGCCAGTATTTTTTTGGGTTCCGTAGTTAATATCTCTTAAATAATTTTCTTCGTCGCGCAGACTGTCTGAGTATTCTCGATCATCTTTTTGCAACATTTCTTTAGGTCTTTTGCAAAACCTACTATAAAATTTTGCGTTGAAACCTCCAGATAGCATGAGCATAGTGTGAACGCCCAAATTGTCGCCCTGAACTAATACCAGAGGAAATCTTACCAATGTTTTAGTGTTGTTTACATTAATTTCAATACCGTTTTCCTCCATGCTTTTGAATTTTTCTATTATTTCCTTGAGCATTTCATTCATTCCAAATTCGCTAATAGCTGCCTTTTTAATTATTCCAGCTACAAAAATATTACATAATCTAGATGAAAATATTTCAGGAATTACTAAAAAGTTATAATAAATGCCACAAATGACATCTTTTTTACTGTGAGAGGATAGGTTGTCATTAATTTCAAATTCATCTGCGTATAATGATAAAGGAATGACATATTGAGCAGGATATTTTGATTTAATCTTCTTCCATGTGGTACCGTGAATATAGTTTGTTATTCGATCAGATTGCTCTAAACATTCGAAATAGTTGATCATTTTCCTAAATATGCCCGGTTTTTCAAAAAACGACTTTATTTGAAATTGTATGTCAAATAAAACAATATGATGTTTGCTGTATTCGTTAGTTAATAGATTTTCAGAAGATACAACTGAATGCTCGGTTATTTTATTGCTCTGAATTGTAATTACAGTTGGTGGACTATATAAGTTATTTTTTTGCAAATAGTTAAAAAATTTAAAATCTGTATCGATAAATTCAAACGTTGTTTTTAGCTTATTCATTAAAGTTTTGAACTTATATTCTGTGCCTGGGTCGCTTATAGAAATAGGCAATTTATTGAATTCTTCAGCTATTTTATAGAACACTTGTTGTGATCCTGACTGAATCATTTTCACATCACTTCTAGTCAAATTGCTTTTATGATATAAATTTAATGAAAACTTCACTGTCTCTGTATTTATGCAGGCTAAAATATTTTCCAAACTGTTCGCTGTCTGTGAATTTTCAACACTGTCAGAGGGTGGGCTTTTAGTGATTTGATCGATGCAGCTATTGTGAACACTCTCTAAAATTTGATTATCGTGTACGGTTTTGCTTTCTGACATATGGAATTTATGTCTATTTAAATGATCTTTAAATCTATAAAATTTACTAAATATAGAAATACATGACGGATACGTGCAAATAAATCTGTAATTTCGAGGCACTTGGTGATACTCATTTAGGTGATAAAGATATTCGTTGGACGATTTGAATTTTACTGCACAATGTTCTATGAAACATTCAATCATCATCTTGTTCCAAGTTGCTTAACGCAGGTTGATTTAAAAACTGCACAAGTCTATCGATACTCGCGTAACGTTCAGGAATATCCAAATCATAAATGTAGTGTTGAACGAAAAGCCAAATCAGTTTACTGATTTTTGAATGCTTCAGTGCCAGTACCTCACATAATTTTATGTACACATCGATGGCACGAGAAGCTGACGGCAAAGTGTAGAATAAATCTCCGTAGTATACTCTGAACACTCCAGTTAACGATGCTTGAGTTCCGAAAAATATCAGTTTTGGAGTTAGTGGAATCCGATAACTCTGATATTGTGTATAAACAGCAGCAAGTTTGACTTTAGCTTCGTCATCAGAATTTGCAAACAAAACAGTATCGTTTTGTCCATTCAGTACCGTTGGTTTGTAGGATACCGTAACCTTTTGTGGATGAAGTACGCAGTTTAGTGAGAGCAATAGAGCACAAATTCGTAAATCTGTAATTTGAAATTTATTTAACATTTGACACGATAGACATCGGAGCCACTCAGTTGCTTGCCGAGATCTAATCAGAATGGTTCACAGGCTTTTTTGCCATTGAGATTAGCACTCGGCTGAGTATGGGTAAAATATGTATTTAGACCTCACTGTATTCTGGTCCGGCGTACATATTGCTGGATGTAATCAAAATGAATTACATCGTGTCTAAGAATTTAAAAGATTATTCAACTCGTTAACATATTCAGTATAAATATGTACTTCATTTTCATTAGAACCAGCATTATTGGCGCCGGGCCAAAATGTGTTAGACTGGCCAAAATACCTCCGTTACCCTAAAATTGCACATTTGAGAAAATTTCTATGTTTGGCTCATTATTTTTTAAATAAGTGCGTAGTATTGAGTTTCTTACCCTTTGCCTCAGTACTATTGCTAAAGATATCTACTAATTTACAGGATGAGTCATCAATAGACCTTTCCCGGATATATTTTCCTGCCACCGCTAGTAGATGATCCCACTTTTCCGTAGCTCGATTCGATTTGAGAAATTGATAATCAATATCAATCTTAAAATGAAAAAAAAATTAACTCTCAATCTAGAATATTAATATTGCATACCAACTGATAACCGTATTCCGATAGAAGAAATCGCCACAGGTTAGCTTCTATTAAATTTTCTTTAGCGTTTGGTTTGCCAATATAGATTTTCCGTAATGAGAAACTTGCCTTCCACATGTCGAGGACTGTACTCCCAGGGCCATCATTATGGTTAAGCCATTCCAAGGCTTCCCATGCAGTGCCCTGATTCAATTCGAATGAATTATCTTGTCGTATATTACCGGAATTGCTGTACTTCTGTAGATGATTTAAATCATCTATTTTTCGTTTTCGAAATTTTGTTTTTAAGTTGCAAATTTTATTATAAATTTTCCCACCGGGATTTTTCTTATCGCCGTTCCTTGGGAGAAAATATGTGTCCTATAATATATAACATGTTTACAATTTATTTAAAAAAATTTCGGGTTTCTTTTATGTGTTTGTTTTTTTTATGAAAATAAATTAAAAAGTACCTCTTTTTCGGATTTCAATAAAATTGTTATTACTTGCGCATACTTTCTTAAGTCATTTTCGACAAGCTTTTTCTTATTTTGCAGGTGCCATTGTGCTAGAATTCCAGCCAACTCGAGTTGTCTACGTTCTGATAATGGACCAACTTTTGCCAATTTGAGAATATCGTTACCTGTTAAGGATTCCGACAGTATCTTGTATAGACTTTCGGGAGTCAGTTCTGTATTCGTATGCAGGGTATTCTCTTTCCCGTAGTCTGTACAACTGTTGCTCTGAAAATCAAAATAGACATGGTTGATAATGAGTAAATAGCTAAAATCGAAGTCATACACACCTCCGGTGTGTTATTTGTTTTTGCCGAAATATTACGATGAACTACAATTACGTTTTCCTTAGCTGTAACCTCCTCCAAAGGTGATGCGTGTGGAGAAAGCAGTACTCGATTCTATATAAAAAACGGACGTTTAGCTGTAACAACTCTTGGGGTATTTTACAAATGAATGAAGGGCCTCTAGTATCATACCTGTGTGACTTGGAACGAAGTAAAATTCTGAGTTGATGAACCACCAAGCTCTGGGACTAGCATTTGTTCTGGATCAATTAAATTTGATGCACTGTCTTGACCCCTAACGATTTCCTCATCCTATAAAACAGAAATAAGAAATTTAGTAGATTGAAAACTTAAAAATCTCTGCTGCACTATTACCGGAAATATCAAAGAAATTTCATTTGCGTTCTCATCAACAGACACAAGCCCCTTTTCTTTGAGGAACTCAATAGCCTTGTTTATATCGTCTTCAACTAATCCGTTATCTGGAAACACGTTACAAATTAAACAAACACGAAAAAAACTTCAATTTATATAAATATTCACTGTCTAAAATATCCAAAATACGTTGCGGAAAACCTAGCTCAATCAGCTCAGCTTTAATTTTCGTAGCCATTTTGTTTTTCACTTTTCATTTATATGTTTGACACTTAATATTGCCGCAATTGCCAGCGAAAATAAAGAACAATGCGTAGACATATATACATCAATATGCGGATACTTCAAATTGACATGTGATGGAACAGGGCTGTATCATGAATTTACAGAATTGACGGTTATGTGTCAAAAATTCGATATCAACATGTCCACACTTCAAACTCAAATGTTATGACACTCACTTGGGTTATGTGACAACACACTTGATATTTATGATTTACGCTTTTGAAGCACAAATGAGAAGTACTTGATATCTTAGTGTACTTAGAAACATAAAATGTATTTTGTGAAACACTTTAAAATAAGATGTTGATTTTTAGCAGTGTATATTTAGAGTGACTATAATCAGAGTGACGACAGCTGTTCGTTTGGAATGACAGCTACCAGTTCCAATCGAGCAAACGACCTGTCAGTTCAATGTAAAGCTAATGTAATGTTTTGAATTGTTGCCAACATTACGGATGAGAAGTCGTCACTCTGGTTATAGGCACTCTAAGCAGAGATGCCAGATATTTTCATAGAAAATCTGTATTTTTTGTATAAAAAAACTGTATTAATCTGTATTCACTAATAAAATGAAATTCTTACAACAAAATGATGCTAAGATATGTTATTCCAATAGATTGTGGTTGTAGGATGGTAGATTAAATCAGTCATTGCCGCGCTCACAAGAATATTCAACGACGAAGTTTCATTTTTTATCCACAACAATTAAATTTCAATCTCATATATTTATCTAGTTAAAAATTTGTGACTTTATAATTTGACATGGAATTTCAACACCCAATATGCAACGTCAAATCGGTTCATACAACTCTCAGTTTGATAGTAAAGTTTCATGATGCCATTACTTCCTTGAATAAAGTACTGTCTCTGAGCATATCTTTTCCAATAAATCATCTTTTCTGTTAGTTTTTCATTCATTTGGCTTCTCCAATATATGTTTCCACTAAGTCATTGCCAAAAAAATTTAATATCAGTTCAAATTGGTTTCAAATTATAATATAAATGGATTTTACAGATTTCCATAATAATTTGTTATTTGTCCGTTGATTAATATCGTCACTGGAATCAAATACTAAAAGATAGCTCAAACAGAAAAATTATTTATTTTTCATACTTTTTGTGAGATCTGTATAAATCTGTATTAAATTGAGGAAATCTGTATAAAATCTGTACTCTGTATTAAATCTGTATGAGCATGTAAAAATCTGTATAATACAGATAAATCTGTATAAATGGCATCTCTGACTCTAAGTATATTCTATCCAAATGTCAAAACCCTCAGAACAGAGATACCAGATATTTTCATAGAAAATCTGTATTACCCAGAATGAAAAATCTGTATTTATCTGTATCCACTATAAAATCGAAATATTTATAATGAAAATTTGTTGAGGTAATGTTATTCCAAAAATTCCATGGTTTTATAATGAGAAATTGAATGAGATCTCAATATTCCTATCATTCTACAACGACTACATTGAATGCTTTCAAAATTCCATCACCAATCGGAATCAACAAAACAAAATTTCAATTTCATATACTTTCAAAATGTTGGCTTGGTGAGTTGATGTAGGATCTCAGCCAAGTCCCTGCTGGGTCGCCATGTTCTTGCGACCATCATCGTTTCGCAAAGATGAAAACAACGAAGAAGTATGCAAACACAAATAAAAGTTTGCTTATGCTATATACCTGTGATTTGTTGAAACAAAGTTGATTTTTATATGCTTGATTATAAATGTGATATCGTTATGAAACGTGCGGTGCCAAATTGTAATACTGACTTTCAAAATCGATGATGTGTTGTATTTTTCTTCATTTTGTTTACCTAGCTCTCAGTGACTTGCTAGCTTTGAAAACCCCGAAGGAACGAGATGTTGGTTACGATAGCACTGGCTAGAGCGCTTTACCGACGACACGACCAGACACTCCGAAGAAAAATCAGTATTAAAAGTGTCTGTTAACAATTCACCTTCAGTTACCATAAATTGAGCAACCCCTTGGTAATGATAAAAATAATCTTCTGGAGCAACACTGCTCTGGTTGCTACGAGCTTGTTACCAAGGCTCTTCAAAAGTTCAAATAAACATAAACAACTTAAACAAGTACGAGAAGAATCTTTTAATTTTCATTCAAATTCAACCGACTGCTTCCTCTATTGCGGAAGATGATTAAAATTCGATAGGGATCTTCATCCAGTCGGATAACTCAACAAATTAGCAGTTTCGATCCCATCGGTGACTATAGCGTCAGTGATATTCCATCGACGGACCTTTCGGGGACCTGCGTTACATTCATTGGATACGAAACGAGGTATGGTGTATTCGCATATCGTTTGTTGCACATTTCTCAAAGAAGAAAAACAGAATCCGGTACTTCAATTACCCGAAGGTAAAAGCTTCAAACATCAACATTATTCAAACGTATAATTTCTTTTTAAAACTTTCTAGGCAACTTCAGATGAAATCTCGGATTTTAAAGTAATCGAAATTATCTAGTTTGCGTAATATATTTTCGCAAAATAAGCTTTAAAGAATCAATAAAAAAGATGGCAAAATTAAATACTGATTGTTACTCTACAAGAATTTCCTCATATCAGTTCGAAATGGATATTCGCCTAATACCGATTTTTCATATGAAACTGAAATACGAGAGCTTCTCTCTTGACATGATATCACATTTAAATAATATTGGATGAAAATTAATTATATGAATTAAGATATTGAATTAAAATACTATTATTACTGTTAACATTATAAATGTTTCATACAAAATTGTGCAGTAATTGAGAAATGGACACAAAATCCTTAACAATAAATTTTCTGGAACGGTTCTTTAATAAACGGAAGATGATTATCAGACATACAATAACGATCTGTAAATTATTTTTCATGCAATATATTTTTTTAATACATATATTCACTCTAATTTCTGATTGATCATAATACTGGCTCGTGGTGAATGTATGTATTAGAAGAATTCCACATTTCATGAAACACCATGAGCAGATCGACAATCTTCTCATTTTATTGGTTTACATAAAGATAAAACCGTGTTTTTCGCTCACAAATTGTATTCTACAAATTTATATGAAATTTATTTGTTTTTATTACCGAAACCGGTAGCCACGGTGAAGGCAACTGTTATTAGCGGCCCTTACACGATCATTAAAAGTGTCATTACTAAGTAATGACACTTCTGCTCAAACGCTCGTCATTACTGCATTACTGTCCATCATTACTTTTTAGCATTACACGTTCATTATTAATGACGAGCATTTGTAACTACTCCAGCAATAGCAATAGCAATATTTTTATTTTCGTTTAGCTGAAAATAAATTTGATTTGCCATTAGCGGCCCTTACACGATCATTAAAAGTGTCATTACTAAAAAGGAATGGCACTTTTAATGATCGTGTAAGGTCTACGAGTTCAGTAATGATGGAATTGTGGATTTTCCATCATTACCAACATTATTTCTTTTTCTTATTTTTTTTGTGGAAGTGATGAATATCTCTAGAACTATACGCGAAAAAATGACAAAGTGTAGATTTAAATTGTTAATATTTCATTAACCTTAACGTTTCAATTGCAAATCAAATTTATTTTCAGCTAAACGAAAATAAAAATATTGCTATTGCTGGAGTAGTTACAAATACTCATCATTAATAATGAACGTGTAATGCTAAAAAGTAATGATGTACAGTAATGCAGTAATGACGAGCGTTTGAGCAGAAGTGTCATTACTTAGTAATGACACTTTTAATGATCGTGTAAGGGCCGCTATTGAAACGTTAAGGTTAATGAAATATTAACAATTTAAATCTACACTTTGTCATGTTTTCGCGTATAGTTCTAAAGATATTCAGCACATCCACAAAAAAATAAGAAGAAGAAATAATGTTGGTAATGATGGAAAATCCGGAATTCCATCATTACTCGTGTCATTACTGAATTCGTAGACCTTACACGATCATTAAAAGTGTCATTACTTGTTAGTAATGACACTTTTAATGATCGTGTAAGGGCCGCTATTCGAAAACAACAGTTTAGTCTTGGTTGCCAGTTACATATATTTTTCGAACGACTTCATTTTGACATTACGAGTTACTGAGGGGTAGTTAAATTTGTGATACAGTTTTAATAGACGAGTGGCAGGTCGTGTCGTCGGCTTTACCCTTTCCACCGGACTGATCTCAGCGCTCAACTTAAACTATCAATACCATTTAAAGATTTTTAGATCAATTTGTGATTCGTCGATTGATTACTAAACTTTCATCTCGTCAATACTACGAAAGAGAGCTCAGACGAACAAAATTATTTTATTCTTTCCATTTTTTGAAAAATCTGTATAAATCTGTATTGAGTTTAGGAAATCTGTATAAAATCTGTATTCTGTATGAAATCTGTATGTGCATGTAAAAATCTGTATAATACAGATAAATCTGTATAAATGGCATCTCTGCCTCAGAATGACATTGCTTCGAAAATACTTTGATTCTCCCTCAACATAATAAAAACAAACTCGATTTGTTGGTCCCTCCCGAAACTCTTCAGATTGTTTCAAATTCTGTTGTGTTTAGCTAGCTGTTCTTGTTATTTTTGAATAATGCTGCAACCCAAAGTTCTCACATCGGTTCTGGGGCAAGCAAACACTGGTGGAGTAGAAAATACCATGTCAGTTACAGTACAAAAATATTTCTTTTAGAAATGATACTACCAGTTTATTCTCCAACAGTTTGCTAACACACGAAGGAGCACTGCTGGCATTTTCCGGGTACGGAGACAGGGATGCCACGATAACCGCTGCTATTGCCAGTAACGTGTGGTCCGCATACGAAAAGAATGGTCGCAATGCCTTTCGAGAAGATCGGCTCCAGTACGTGTTTCTGCAATGCGAAAATGGAAACGTAATCATCACTCAAGTGGCCAATTTGCTGCTATGTCTGTATGCGAGAGAAAACGTCGGACTTGGAATCCTGAAGGAAAAAGCGCAGGCGCTAGCAAACTATTTGGAAGGGCCACTGAAAGAGATTGCGACATCCTAGTTAGCTTGGTAAATGTGGTTGTTCGGTGAATATATGAGACGGATGTGTTTATGGAGGGGTATTTTTATTGCGATTGAGAAACGTTCCTGTACCTGATAATGGGATGGGGCACGTTAATTGCGAGATTCGTAAGCAATTCGAGAGAATGTGATGCAGCGTAGTTTTTAACTTGAGTGGTGAATTTCGATACTTCATCCTTATGGAAAGTTGTGTATTGATACGTTTCAAAGCATATCAGACACGGATCGTTGAAGAGTTGGGGGAAGTCGTCCTTTAACAAAGAAAAATAATTACTTGCTACCATTACGATGTCATATTTTGATCGGTGCTCTGATCTTGTTTGAATCTTCACAACGTCTTCCACTGAGATGAAGTCAATTTTGATGTTTTCGGTCGGTATAAAAGGTTGGTCGTATTTACATGCGTCTGGAATTTCTGTTCGAGGATGGTCTTCGTTTAAAGGTTTGCCAGAATCCAAAACATACGAGCCGTATTTATGGATGTCCTTAATGTCTAGAACATAATTTTCTTTTGTCTGGATTTCATACATTATCTCGAAGACGTTTCTTTCGGTAATGTCGGTCGATCTGAACTCATTTACCCCATGCATCGTATGAGAAAGTGCTTCTTCTGGACATTTGAGTCCAAATGAAATAAATGGCCCGGTGCTGATATTTCCAACAATACCACGATGCATGAAATTATCCCCATTTCTACTCAATCCAACAGCAAACGTTTTATTCGGATCACTTTGTTCGTACTCCGGGAAGGTAAATGCAACTCCTGTGTCGCGCCAATTTTTATATTCTTGTGGACAGATTTGTTTAGCTCCGTTCTGTCTTAGCTTCATATGAAGATCCCAATCGAAAACACCCATCTTGTGATCATATCTACTGCCTAGCATTGATCGAACTCTAGCTGAAATACAACACTTTAGTTTACGAAAATTAGAATCAATAGATTTGATCTTACCATTCCAGTAATGGGTCACATTGAATACATGCTTTTCCCGATTAGTCCAGAAGTAAAACACATTTTCCAGATGGTCACGCTCTTTGTACCTTAAACCATCAAACGAGAAAATAGGTGCTATGGCTTCGGCAAAATCAACGTCTGTAATTAATTTGGTGAGTACGTTAGCTTTTGCGTTGATATAGGTAGTAGAGAATGGTCGTAGCAGCGTGTTTCCAAAAACATCCATAAACAAATGAGTTTTGCCTTTCACTGACAATAGTTGATTATTTTCCAACGCTATACTAATCAGGAGAAGATTTCTAGCCACTAACTCTAGGCATCCTTCAAGAAGAAAAAAATTCAACTTTGTGTTGTGTTTAAAGGATTTAGCTGCGCTTTTCAACACGTGTCGAGGATCTCCTAACCCGAACAACAGAATGTTGAGCTCGGTTGGTGGTTCTTCTGTAGGCTTGAGGATCTTGCGATACTCTTCCATTAGATCTAAAGCTTCGCTGAATCCCCAAAACATGTCTACTTTTTATGTACCACTAGCACCGTAACTTGAAATTAGAATAACTAGCAAACACCCATGTGTTTCCATAGAAATGCTATTCATGCTTCTACACGGAAAAACTTTTTGTGGTAATTTTTTTATTTTCTGGTATGCAACCTGAAACCGACGACACAACCAGGCACTTCGAAGAAAAATCGGAATGAAAAGTGTTCGTGAGCGATTTACCACAAATATAGCGACCCCTTGATGACTATCAAAATAAACTTCTTGAGCAACACTTTTTAAGTTGCTACGAACTAGTTACCAAGGAGCGACCCTGTCAGCTTGGAGCGATCTCAATCTTCAGTTCAGCAACGCCATCGCCCGGCGTCTCATTCAACATGTCATGTCAATTGTATGGGTGCGCAGCCCTGCTATTTTGGCGCGCACGAATTTGACATTTCTCTCCCCTACTTCTATGTATGAGATTCGATGCGGACTCACCTGAGGGCGACATGCTCGCAAAAAAGGATGTTGCCAATTATTTGTTCGGGAAATTTGAGAGCTGGATATCTTGTTAATATGATGTCTTTGCAAGGAGCCTCATAATAAATAAACAAACCAGTCGAGAATGATTTGAAATAGTTTTTTAATTTAAATTTTGTGCCATCAGCGTAAAATTAAAAGAACTCAGAAACCCAGATTGTGAAAGTTGCACGAGACACCGCGAGCTATCGGCCGGGGACTGGTACCCCTGAAAAATTTAATTATTAAATACGACAAAGTTAGACGATTTCACAATACGCTAGGTACGAGGAATAAATTAATAATAATTAAAAATAACTAATATATAATTTATCATGAATTACAGAATTATCCTGCGCCAAAGCCCACGTTCAATAGTTGATAATGAACGAATTTTAATATTAAAAGATACATTCATCTATCAAGTTAATGTTACAACGTTCTTTTTGTATTCGTGACGACCGGAACAATATCCAAATCTTACACTAAATGTAGTGCTACGATAGACAGGCCTATGTTCTGCTTGAGAACCAATTATAAAATTATTTAAAATAAATTAGTTTTTACAGGTCATAATTCTGATCAGATCACATATCCTAAAAAAACTGGTTTGGTATGCTTTTCAAGAGTCTTTCATGTTCATCAGATTTTTCACCCGCTTTACGATGTAAAGGAGTTTCTCGAATGTCCAAAATATGACGGAGTATTGTTTTACATATACGCTGATTAGAAACTTGGGTTGAATGATTTGGAAAAATTTCAGTAGTGACGAATATACATAAATATGGTGAATACTTTAGAAATTCATTATAAAAGAACAAACATGAATTCTATTTATAAGTGTATTCGCATCTGCATATAAAGTGCGATTGCATCTCGTAGAATAGTACTGATATACCGGATTGACTCAGCTTTGTCATTCATATTTCGGTACTAAATCATCAGATTGATAATAAGATTCATTATGACGGATTCAATGACTCTTGCAGTTTACTAACATTTTAAAACTCATTCATTTAGTTTGCTAACATTTTAAAACTCACGTCATAGATCTGATCTGAAGCCTGATTACGTTGAATTATTTAACAAGTATCAACGGATATTGAAATGTTATATGAAACCGACAACTTTGCGCGAAATAAAGATCTTCCACCCGTGGCAGCTTATGTTTACATTCCTCAAGTCTTCAATATGCAGTAACCATGGTTTTGGTAACTGTTATTCAAAATCAACAATTCATCAACTTGTGTTGCCAGTTTGAATAGTTTTTCAGGAGATATCATTTTGACATTACCAGTTACTGAGGGGTAGTTAAATTTGCGATACAGTTTTGATAACCGAGTGGCAGGTCGTGTCGTCGCTGAAACTTTAGTCAGGTATTGTAAAAAAAAGTACTAACTATCCTCGAACATGAATTTTTAAACCAATGATGATAAACTGAGTAATCATCATAACAGTAAATTGAAAATACTGTTCATTTACTCTGTTGTTATAATTAGTACTCGAGTAGTTATCATTATTTCAGCCGAATCTATTACTCGATTAAAGAAACTAGTGATTTACATAAAACAACATTATATTGCACAGCTACTACTACTTGTAATCAATTCGACAAATGTTTGCGTTGGACACATCAGTAAGGACAATGAGCATTGGTGTCCTTAAAATAAAATTGTTGTTCGTGCTCAGTTTTGGTTTTACCCAGGTAATCATAAGCCTTAAATGATAGCATTAAACCAGCATGAAATCAACATCAATATGGCATATAAATCGTATTGTAACCTCAACTTTGCTGTTAAGTCCTATATTTGAAATAAAAATGTTTAAAAGCGCAGCAGTTATAAAGTCTTATATGTAGTTTTCGTGTGAGAAAACTGAAACTGAACCAGGGTAGTTTCACCAAACAAACAAATTTCACGACACTGAGTTGGGTTCGCGCTTGGCAACGGGGGTGTGAGCAAACCCGATATAAAAACCAAGTTCGAAACTGACTCGAGTTTCGGTTCAATGACGTTGAAAATAGGTTCAAAGGTGATTCCAAACAAACGGCTTGACAGCAGTTAGGGTGGAAACTGGGTTAGGTTTTGTATCAAGCGAAAATGACAATAGTAAGCTTTATATGCGCATATAACGTCAGTATAAAATGTGCAAACAATAATGATTATTTATTGCTATTCTAGAAAAGTTCGCGCGAAGTAACCAAACGAAGTTCCAAGCTGCTTCTTCATTACAGTTTTCATTACAGAATTCTGTAAATAGATATACAATTCATACGGTAAATCTAAATAGTCGCCAGGAACGATAAAAAATATACCGTCCGCATGGCAAAATTATCCTCCAATAATCGAGCTTCTGTAAATACTGATTGTCGTGGAAATTAACTGTCATTCAAATTTTCAGTGTGTCTTTTTATTAACCAAACTCATAATTACTCATGCTCATAATGCCGGTCAACCGGGACATGAAGTAGCATTTTTTCTCAACATTTTTTTCATTTTTACGCGGATATAGAGTGCAATAAAAACGTAGCCACGACTGGTTAGAATTATCTTCACTAGTTTCTGTGAAAAATATCCTAATCCGAAAACCTAATCGTAAGTTTGAAAATCGGTGTTGTTTTTTGAAATCCGAAAATCTATTCAAATCCAGAATTTCAACCAAAATAAAACAAACACAAAAAATACGGAACCATCCATTAGACCCATTTGGTTTACAGCTTACGGCAGTTCTTGTGACAATTCAGCAAATTCTTTATTGCCGAACGTAATCAATTCAATTACCGAACGTTGAGCCGACGACACGACCTGCCACTCGACTATCAAAACTGTATCGCAAATTTAACTACCCCTCAGTAACTGGTAATGTCAAAACGGATTTGCTTGAAAAAATGTTGGAACTGGCAACACAAGTTGGTAAGTTATTGATTTTGAAAAGCAGTTACCAGTAGCCTTGGTAACTACATATGGAATGTAAACAAAAACAAGAGATTCTCACTTGAAACGAAACCACTGAATGAAGTTGGCCCGCTAGTGTGGGAAATCGTCAAGACGCTGAAGGAATCCACAAATGGTGAGATAAAGCTCCAATGGGTGCCGAGCCACCAAGGAATACCAGGAAACGAAAAGGCTGATGAGGAAGCAGTGAAGGCCACCCAAGGCCCACAGACTATTCACAACTGCTTAACGCTATCCGACGCAATCCAACTCGGAAAATCTGAAACATGGGCCAACTGGACAACTCACTACAGAAACACTTCTGAAGAAAAAGGTACATGGCACCGGGAAATAATGGAAACTCCAGGAGAAAAAATCTGGTTTGATGGAATGAACTTGAGCACAGAAGAAAAAATAATCATCGGTCGAATACGCACAGGACACACGAATACGAAAGAACGAAGGTACAAATGGGGTTGGGAAATCGATGATAACTGCGATCTCTGCGACGAAAAAGAAGACCTGCATCATCTACTGTACTACTGCACAAAATTCAACACAGAACGTACCCAATACTACACTCTCGAATACTGTAAACCACTAATCACCATACTAAAGGAAAACAACGAGGCAGAATTGAAACAAATCGTGAATTACCTAAAACAAAACCAAATTCATATATAATCTTAAATTACCAACTAAATCAACCCCACATCTCGACAACAACGGTGGCAAGATGGACCGTGAGCGGTCTTAGCCGTCCTTATAGTGACACTGCAAAGAAAAAAAAAAAGTTGGCCCGCTGGCAGGTATTAAATTTATTCTTTCAAAGAATTTTGAGTTATTTTTGCTCATTTTTTTTAATTTGTATCTTTTTATAGCCAGTCAGATTCCTCTAGCTTCGGCTATCAGCTCGATGTTTTTTTTCATAATCTTCTCAAAGTTACGTGTCACAATATCAACATCGTCAGCGAAACCAAAGAGCTGTACGGACTTTCGGAAGATCGTGTTGATCCGCGCTCTTCGAAGCAATATTGAATAAGAGACAAAAGAATCCAAAACCTTACCGTAGCCCTCTCTGAGACTTGAAACGACTCGAGAGCGTCCCAGATACTTGGACGTAGCACATTACTCTATCCATCGTTGCTTCGACCAATCACGTCAAATTATACGGAAATCCGCATTCGTGCATAATCTGCCATAGCGATTGTGTCGTACGCCGCTTTGAAGTCAATGGCGCGTTGTATTCTCGACACTTCTGGAGTACTTGTCTCATAACGAATATGTAATTTGTAGTGGCGTACCGTACCGGCAACGCAAATTATTCACTACAAAAAATTTGATTTCGGTTGTTTAAGGCAATAAAAAACTTCTCGTGCGTT
This sequence comes from Malaya genurostris, assembly GCF_030247185.1. Lineage (NCBI taxonomy): Eukaryota > Metazoa > Arthropoda > Insecta > Diptera > Culicidae > Malaya > Malaya genurostris. The sequence goes on from NC_080572.1 coordinate 185,153,048, forward strand.
ATCTTCAGAGGGAATATATTCATATATTATCACTTTCATAACGTTCCCAGAATTATATTCCTCGTTTAGTTTTGCTCGAGCTTCCTGGTTTAAAACTAGTCCACCAAGCCGATTGAATGTAGACTTTTTGATAACTCCAGGTGACCACAGTGTTTCTATAAACTTGGTGGACATATCAGCATTGTTTAAGGTTGTCAAAAATTTTGAACGTGCCTGTTCAACGTTACTAGTTTGTAATTGCCCTTGCTGGATAGAACTTTGAAGTGCCGATTGGGCTAGATCTATGTAACCGGTAACCAGATTTCAGAGGTGATTTCAAAGCATTTATGAAGTCTTGTTCCAAGCAACTAGATTGCGTTCCATTCGAACGTCGAATGCACTTCCGAATAATGAAAAATACATCATCCAGCATGCTGGAGCATTGCTGCCCCGTTTCAATGCTGTCCAAAATTATCGCTTTCAGGATGCTTTCTTCCATGAAATAACGCTCAAAAAGTAAATATATCCCAAGAATTTCCTGCATTTGCGTATTCAATTGGGACTTTTCAATCAACTCATTTAAAGTATTTGGTTCCAGAGAACTTTTTTCGAGATCAAACTAAAAAACACAAAGCGATTAGAAATCCATTTATACGAAGATAAACTACTCACCAAGAATCGGCATTTGACCAATTTTATAAATTTTATATATTATAATTCAGCCCTCGAATGAATTATTGTTATTCCATCAATGAGGGCATCAATGTCTTTCGCATTCAGTTTATCAACCGATCCACCACCAGATGTGTTCCCTGATCGTGCATTCCAAGTAAAGGAAAAAATTTGAAGAATCGTTCTACCGATGCCAAATTATCTTTTTGGATTGCATCATCAAACTTTTCACAAACGACGTCGCGGATCTGTGTCGTTGCTTGTTCTAGTGTAGAAACAACTTTTCGAACGGAAGCTATCGATCCAGACACGTCATCAGCAATTTTTTGTAAAATATTTTTAATAATGAAATGTGGAATTCTTCCATAACTATTTCAAACTGTTTGATTATTTATTCTGGTGCTCCTTGGTAACTAGTTCATAGCAACCTAAACAGTGTTGCTCGAATAGTTAGTTTTTGTCATTTTCAAGGGGTCGCTATATTTATGGTAACTGGTGGCAAATCGCTTACGAACACTTTTTATTCCGATTATTGTTCGGAGTGTCTGGTCGTGTCGTCGGTTTAGCTGTTGAAATTTCGGTAAAAGATTAACGAAATTTTCTAAGAATGTAATTAAAATGATTAAATATTATTTGGTATTGTACATAATTTAAAATAATGTATTTTTTAAATAGAATAGTCAAATGACAAATCAGACAGCAATGCCTATGTAAACTTTTCGAATAAAATGATCCTAAGTTTTAAATTACACACTTAAATTTTATTGCAGAACCTCAGCGATAAAAATACTGTCATTTGCACAGCCGATTGTTCGGTAAGCGTCTCCGCAAAATGCATAATTACTGGGTTTCTCAGCAATCCTAATTACGTGATTATTGGTTATTAGCATTAGGATATCATTTGCTTTCGCAATTCTGTGATTTTTTGTAGGAAAAATTGTGAATGTACAGGTAATGTGTAATGGGAAAAAGAAAGCGAATCGATTCAATTGAAGATTGCACATATTTTTGTCGAAATTTGCTTATAATATTATGTGACATTACATCGAATGGTTCTATATTTGTGAGTCTGTGTAACTTATATTTGTACTAAACCAGGGAGGACAAAATGTTCTTTACCGAGATATCAGAATTTTACTTCAAAGAATTCCTGAGTCGGATTACTGAACAATTAGTAGAATTCGATATTTCATTCTGCCGAACCCGAGAATCGGTTTTAAGTATGTGGATATAATTTGCTTCACTCAGATATATGCGGCAGGGAAGAAGAAACAGCACTTCACAACAACGAATGATAAGGTAAGGTTTCTCGGTTTGTGACACACAAAAACAAATATAAAACAACAATCATAGGAAGTAAAAGTAGAAAGCCTTGCAATAAATACTTTCGAATACTAATCACCATCACATAACAGATAAACAGTAACTATTCTGAGCAGTTTTTTTCATTCTCTCATGCATCCATATCAGTTTTGTTAATAATTAGAGAGAAAAGAAGAATTCGGGTATAGTTTACAATGACAATATACGTTATATGTTTACTATAGAGTGCCTATAATTAGAGTGACGACTTATCATCCGTAATGTTGGCATCAATTGAAAACATTTAATCCGAAATGTTGGCAGTGTCGTTAGCTTTGCATTATAATTGATAGGTCGTTTGCTCGTTTGGAACTGTAAAGCAAATAAACTGCATACGGTGTTGATGCTTATTGGTTGCTTGAGTACTCCCAAGTAACCATATGCATCTCTATTTTTACATTGTTAATATATAATTACACTAATACTACATACTTTGAAGCAATGTGCATTAAATTTGCATTCAAAATGTAACTGAGCATTATTTTACAACAACCTTCTGCCGTGCTATATATCGACATTTAATGCTGGAGCAACGAAACTTTTATAATAACTATAAGAGTAATAATCCTATAAGAGTTTAATAATCGCCCTTTTCAGCTTTATAATAGGATTGTAAAAACATGTGTAACTCCGCTGCATTTAATCAAATTTTACGCGAATTTTTAAAGCTGAAATAATGTAAAGTTATATGGTATAAAGATCATAACATATTCCAGTATAACAACGATGTTTTGTCTCTTTTATTCGGGAAGCCAAAAATGTCGACATCGGTTGCCACTACTCTATGATATATCTTATCCAATAGTTATTTCTATATACAAGATAAACATTGCTATTGTTCAGCAACGTTGTAACTAACAATATTTTTTACATTTTTCTCGCTTACTAAGTTGCTAGATATTTTGCTCACAAAAAAGTTATAATCAAATTCTCGTATTTTTCGCTTTCAAAAATAAAAACACTAAGGTAAGCGCTCTCGTGAGGTACATTTCTACCCCAGGCTAACTTTAAATGGTCATATCTCAGCCGGTTAAGTGAAATAAAAATAATGATTCAGTGCAAATAAAAAGTCAAACAATCATCGTAAAGGTTGATTAATGTTATAGTAAACCACAAACCAAATAATGGAGGTTTGAAGTAACGCTGAAGGGAGAAATCTACCCCACGAGAGCGTTCTAGGATTAACAGGTATAGCAGTTCAAATGAACTGTTTACATCGAGCAAAGTTTAGTCTTGACATTACAATTATTTTGTGGAATTCTGTTTCAACAGTATGTTGCTCGATGTAAGCACTTCATTTGAACCTGTTTAATGAATCAACGCAGCCGATTCTTAGTGGACAGAGCCATTGACACTAAGAAATTTCCCAGGTCGGAGAATCGGCGTGTAAATGTAAAGCAAATTTAAAGTAAAGAATAACGAATCAGAGTTATCTTTTCAACTTAGTATGTGTGTACGAGGTTTGTTCAAAAAGTTCCCGGAATTTTTTAATTGCGCGCGTCTGGAGAGTCCGGTGGTCAAATTTTTTTTATTGTGTTGGTACATACACACCGAATTCTTATTTTGATGTTCGGTAATTTTTTTTACAGTTTTGATCTGTAAAAGGAACTTTTAGCAGAAAAAATCGTTAAATAATTTTATTTTACCGACATCAGTAAAATATGCACGAGTTGTCAGTAATTCCATGATAATTTTGCTGAAAATTTGTTTTTTGTTTTACTGACGTATGTTGTAAACATTGAAATGTCATCACGTCTAAGTCATTCCGTAAAAAAATCACCGATTCTCAGTGGTCAATGAATAAACACCGAAAAAATATGTAAAAAGTGCTGAGCTTCAGTAATTTTCACTGAACGCTTTCCTGTCAAATCCGCCATTTTAAAGTTCAAATAATACTAACAGTGGTAAAAATTAGTGCTTTTTTTCGGAAAAGTGCAGACTGCAGCTAAAATGGACAATATTTTGGACTTACTTGCGGATGAAGAAGTAAAGAAGCTGTTCAGTAAGTATATTTATAATATTTTCAAAGTTTTCTCATTTTTAGCAAAGTACGAAAATGTCTGACGAGTGTATCACTTGCTTTTTTTGTCGTAAACCTGTTCCGGGATACGTGGAAGGGCTCGTACGGCACATTACGTGGCACATAAAACGTAACCATTTTTTACCGGATGCCTCATTTTATGATTGTACTTTCCCTCGCTGTCGAATGCGTTATCAGCATATGGGATCCTTGAAAAGACATATAAAAGAAACACATCCTCTCGTTGGCAAAAAATCAAAAAAGTCAACTAGTATTACTAGCATTGATATTAATCAGTTGGATAATAGTGTGCGAGATTTTAATCCAATCATTGAAAGCAAAAATGAGCTTGCCTCCCGTACTTTAGTTGAAATTAAGAAGATCATTGCCATAAGTGTTTGTCGAATGACGGCAAATGTTGAAATACCCCACAACAAAGTACAAGAGTCTGTACTGATCTGCGAAAATATTGTCAATCTTGTCACAAGCTATCTTGAAGAACAAACTATATCGTTTTTAAAAAGATGCAAAATTGATACTTATTCAGAATCTACAGTCGAATTTCTGAATGAATTTAAAATGCCTGACTTATTTGAAAATGTTCGTTCGTATAAGAGACAACAGTTATTCCTAAAATCGTTGGCTATAAATGTTCCTCAACCATCTGCTAAGTGCGTAGGAAGTCGAGATGTTATTCGTTGTGTTGACGGTGTCAATAAAATTGTTCGCGTCAACGAGACATTCATGTATATGCCCATAATCCAAACATTGAAACTTTTATTTAGAAATCCGGTAACCAGATCTCTTCTATCAAAAGAGGCTAGTTTTAACCAATCCACACCATGTGTTAGAGAATACAGTTCATCGTGCACGGGCCGGTCTTACGAACAGAACGAATATTTCAAAAAATATCCGCATTCCATACGACTATCTTTGTATCAAGACGACGTAGAAATTGGAAATGCGCTTAGTTCAAGGGCAGGAAAGAACAAAATTTCAAACTTTTGCATAAAAATTCAAAATTTTCCTCCGCAATGGAACTCATCTCCAAAAACTATTTTCCCGACTATTTATGCTCTGTCAAGTCAAGTTAAAAAATATGGTTACAGCAAAATATTACAACCATTGATTACGGATCTTAAAATGCTTGAAAAGGGAGTAAAAATATATTACGGAGCAGAAGAATTCGAGTTGCGAGCATCAGTTACTGTGTTTTGTGGAGATACATTAGCAGCACATGACGTGTTCGGTCTTCTTGGTCCTGGAGCAAAATATTTCTGTAGAATCTGCACGATTCCTCGTCAAGTATTTCAAGAAAATCCATTTGCGGAATTCCCTTATCGAACAGTGGAATGGTACAATGAAAAATTACAAGCCGTTAGACATGGTGATATAAAACCATCAGATTGCGGACTAAAAACTACTGGGTGTATCCTAAACGATCTAGAAAACTTCCATATTACACAAAATCATGCCTTGGATACAATGCATGATTTGGCTGAAGGAGTAATTCCTCTTACTATTCAATTAACTTTGAGTTATTTGTACAAACAAAAAGATTTACAGTTTACTAAAGAAACTATCAATAATCGCATCGCATACTTTCATTACGGATACGCTGATCGTAAAAATCGGCCTTCACCAAATATTTCAGATGACATGCTTTCTACTGCTCATAAACACAAATTAAGACAAACTGCCTCTCAAAATTTTTTACTACTGCGAGCATTCCCGTTTTTATTTGGAGATATGATACCTAAAGACTGCAAACACATAATTATGATAGGTCACCTTATAAATATTACCCGTATATTATTATCGCCAGTTGTATCCGAAAACATGCTGATTTGGCTTAATGAACATATCCGTTTATTCCAAAATATTTTCTTTTCAATGTTTGATAAACGCATAAACAAATTGCATCATATGAATCACTACGAGGAATGCATTCGCCAGTGCGGTAGCATGAAACAATTTAATTGTCTGCTTTTTGAACAAAAAAATAAACCATTAAAAAAACAAGCAGGCACGTGTCGTAATTATAAAAACATTTGCAAAAGCTTAGCAGAACGACAAAGTTTTCGGACAGTGTTGGACATTCTTGATAATCCTCTTAAAAACAACATTGTTTATAAATCTGGACCGATTATGACCAAGGACAAAACACTTTCAGGTTCTCATTTAGGAGAAAATGCACAACTGATTTACACACCTTCTTCAATAATGCTAAACGGTGTGGAGTTTCGCAAGAACTTAGTGGTTGCATTAAAGAGTCACAGAAATGAGCCGTTCCCAACGTATGGTGTAATCAAAGAACTTGTTAATTCGAACGATGGTCATTTCTTCCTGTTAAGATTATGCGACACGATTTTATACGACGATTTTTTCCAATCATATGAAGTCCACGTAACTACGGCAGATACATTAGTTAATATAAACGCAGTTTTTCAACATACTACCTTTGCAATTTGGAAACCTTTTGGACAATCTAATAAATACATATCACGGCGCTACTACAACAGAGATTATTGAAATCATAATTGTCGCAACATATAATTGAAAACTTTATTAGATATTCGTAGAAATTCAATGTTTACCCATAACAATTTCAAAAAATATTTTAATGTGACATATCGATTTGACATAATTTGCAGCGCAGGAATTCCTAGAATACGATTATGTTAGATTACTCAGTTACAGGTAAAATACCTAATGTTTTATATAAAAAGGTCTTATCCACAACGTCACGACATGACTTGTTATTTTATTTCTTGGGTGTTAAATAAAAGGTGCATCTTATTAAAACATATTTTTCGTTATAGTTGATGAAGGAATCACTGATTTCGATACGTTCATGGAATTGAATGAGGCAGATTTTGTCCGGCTACGTTTAAAAACAAAAATTATTAAAAGTATTCAGCGCATTCAAAAGGAATTAAAAAGTAATTCGATAGTAGAGGAGTTGGAGATAAATAAACAAATATCCGATTTTGAAGAAAAAGAACAAACCGGAAATACTGAAAGTGACGGAGACAATGGAACAAATTCGATTGACGAACCATATAGAGACATTTTTTTAGAAGAGGTGAGTTAGTTTTAAAAATGAAATTAATGATTTAATACGTGTGCACTTAATATTTCACGAGGATTACTCTGTTGCATTAATAAATCGATCTAAATCTTAATCAGTACATGTGCATAGAATACAGGCAATTGTGTAGGAGCTACACGTTTTGAGTAAAGAAACAAATTGTTTTATTGGATAATATTTTTAGAGTATGTAGCGTGTTGAAATTATTTTCATTCACGATGTAGAATGTACTGGTGACTACCTATGTCTATTTTGATTGTGCTTGTAATTTTCTCACAATATTAAATATGATTCAGTGTCTCACTTCCGAAAAAAAAACAACCACAATAACACATAGACAAATGTGATTGCCTGATTATCAGTACATCGTGATCTTCACAGTCAATCCATTACATACAACCGATAATGTATAATCCGCATTCTGGTTGCAGGAAATTAATATCGACAAAATATTCAAGCGAACTCGAGCAGGCAAAGATATTATAGAGATTTTAAAAGAAGGTGCGAAGCCTTCAGACGGCTGTTTGAAGTCCATAAACAACATTCTTTGCGAATTTCTAAAATCAACATATGGCCTGTAAGTACTCACAAAATATATATTAGTATATTAGTAATGGCTTTCATTGACATAGGCGTCCATCTTCATACCACAAGAATATGTTGGCAATGTCCCTGGTGAAATCGTATCCTGTATTAGCATCTTCTAATGATTCTGTCCCACAAGCACTGTGGTTTCATCCCCATGCAAGAGGACTAAATAAACATTCAGGCAGGCTGCATTATCATATGGAGTACCTGGTACGTAAATCTAATGAACGACTCATCCATCGGAAGAAAAAAGTATCTACTTCAGAAAACGTTGACTTAACATGTATGATAAATACAGCATCCGAAGATCAAATAGAGCAAATGGTTAGTATACATATTGTTTTAAAATTTGAAATATAGTTTTTACATAGTATGACAATTTTAGAGAAGCGAATTAAAATTCATCTGTCCAGAACCAGCAACAAAAGAACGAGTTGAGGAACTTTGGATGGCTACGTTCCAAGATCGGCAGAATATACGTAAGACCGATAACCTGTTATCTTATTTAAAAGACTATCCGGCTGCATCAGCATTTAATGGGAAGTTGGTAATATACTTCGTACCGATTAACTAAATAACGTTGAGCCTGTACCACAGACAAACACTAATATTAAGGACTATGCGTGTGTTTGTTCATGAATAGTTTACAATAACAATCGCGGTATTTTATTGAAATATGAGAAATGTTTTTATTGAAATATGAGAAATGTTCAACGTTGGTGTTCAGAGTATAAGGTGCTGGTCTCACCAACTAGTATGAATTTTCTGTCAATTTGTCTGTGGTAGTTTTAATCGTTTATGTGGCTGTAATAATTTGTAAATGGATTTTCTCCGTTTCAGATCACCACAGAGTTCGGTCTTCTTAATCCAGGATGTTTAAATTTTGGGGAAAAGTTTCAGTCTGTTCAGTGCCAAATTGTCACAGAATTTAATGAATGTTTCCGACACATCACTAACGGTAAATAAATTGTATCGAAAAACGTATATTCAAATTAATATGAATATTTTCTATACAGATTTCTTGAGGGCTCTAGCTATAATTCGGATGAAAAATCCGAGTCGCGGAGCAAAACGATTGCGTGTATCCGGCGCTGCCAACGATAATCCTCTCCAGGGCATCTTAGAATGGTGTCAGGTAATATAATACAGTATAGAATTTCATCGAAAATTTTTATACATCACAGGATGACATCCTTCCGCAATCATATGACGTACCCACATTGCACATTAAAGGAGACATGTTTGCGGACATCTCTGAAGCATTTATAATCTGGAGAAACTGGAACCTGAAAATAAGTGGCGACTATCAATATTTATTCAAGATACTGGTTGAGTGCTACAATGTGGCGAAAGACGACTGTCGTCCTTCGGATAAAAATTTTTTTATATTTATATATTCGCTCATGGGCATTGCTGCCTTAACAACGACGGGAGAAAATTTTATGCGTAGTCTTAAATAATGCATTCAAAAATCATTAAACTTATCATATCACCGAATAAACCTGTATATTATTTTTCGCTGATCCTTTTTAATTTCTTAGTATTTGGAATACTACAGATTAAGTAATATAGAAGAATTTAGAAAATTCAATTTTTACGTTTTGTTTTGCAAATTTTACCGAACTTCGGTATTAGGTGATGAATAAGTCAGTAGATTTTGACAGTTCGTTGTGGCGATCCAGTTTACCAATCACTCAGTAAATTTAAATTTTACTGAACTGTTTACTGACTGTTCAGCTGTTTGAAAGTCAGTAAAATTTTTACCGACACCCGTAAAAAAAGTATAGTGTGTATGTCCCTAATGTATGGTGAAATTTTCAGCTGTATTCATTGTTTACATTCTGTCTTGTAGCGGCTGGTGTAGACGTGTTTTTTGAGCTCGGCGATTTTTGTTAGTTTAAACAATGGAAGAATTGAAGAATTTGTATTAAATTTTGCGTGAAAAATGAAATAAAGTGTAACCAAGTGTGCGAAATGTTACAGAGAGCCTACGGTGAGTCTGCTATGAAAAACACAAGTGTTTACGAGTGGTATAAGCGTTTCCAAGATGGCCGCGAAGACGTTGAAGACGACGAACGCTCCGGTCGACCCAGCACGTCAATAATCGATAAAAAAGTGGGAAAAGTGGAAAAATGATTATGGATGATCGCCGAATCACTATTAGAGAAGTTGCTGATGAAGTTGGCATATCAGTTAGCTCATGCCATCATATTTTTTCAAATGTTTTGGGCATGAAACGAGTGGCAGCAAAATTCGTTCCAAAACTGCTGAATTTTGATCATAAAAACAAACGCATTACCATCGCTCAGGAGCTGTTAAACGACGTCAACGACGATCCAAATTTACTTGAAAGGGTCATAACTGGTGATAAAACATGGGTGTACGGTTATGATGTCGAAACAAAAGCACAATCGTCCACGTGGAAGCACCCAACGTCACCAAGACAAAATCGCCGAGCTCAAAAAAAAACACGTCTACACCAGCCGCTACAAGACAGAATGTAAACAATGAATACAGCTAAAAATTTCACCATACATTAAGGACATATGTACCAACACAATAAAAAAAAATTTTTGACCGCCGGACTCTCCAGACGCGCGCAATTAAAAAATTCCGGGAACTTTTTGAACAGACCTCGTATAATGTGTGAATGATGTTGAAAATTTTTTCACTGATGATGTTTTGAATTTCAAATTTTTTTTTTGAAACTAGTATCACACATTAAAAAAATCAAATATCACTACAAACTGTCATCAAAGCAACTTCATCTTCAAAAGATAGCCGCAAATTATTTTCAATAGGATGACACCATTATTCTAAGGTTTTTTTTCCTCACTCAATTCCGACAGAGAACGTTTTTGCACTGTAGTCCGCATTAATTCGGAATTCATAATGAATTCCACACGGAATTCTGAATGAAAATTTTTCACTCACTCGGACTCCATTCGGAGTTGATTCCGAACTGATAACGTTGGTGGTTACTCATTCAAAAAATTACACACAGTTTACATGCGAGCCTGTATATCTGTTATTTGTGGTTATTTGGTCTGAAACATAAAATTGATTCAAAGCGAATTGAATTGCTTGACGAATATTGCCTTAGTATTGTTGTTTACCCTACAGACTCATGTTACTACAGACTTAGACAAAATCGTGTAAATTTACGTCTCTATAAAAATAAGTATATAAAAATAAATCATTTCATCACCTATGCAGCTAATTCAGGTAAAGTATCCATCGAAACATTCGAGTGTATATATCGATTCGTTTGACTCCCTAAGAAGTATTTACCGGTCTGTAACTATGAGAGTCTGTAGTTTATCCTACGAGTATTACTTGACTTACTGGTGTCTTTTTCACACTTCGAAAGTCCAAAAGCAAGTTTCAAGGTGTCATACTTCACCCTCAGCGAAGGATTATAGTGTGAAGTGTTTGCTTTATTCGCTATTCTGATTACAAGAACTAATTACTATTCTTAGTTGAAAGAAAGTGTACGCAATACAGTTAATTGATTCTTTCACCGTGAAGTAGAAGGTTGTGAATGACATGACGCGCACTGCTGCATTAATGCAACGAGAGTATGCCTAACTGACATGAGTACTCTTCTCTAAATTACTGGAGCAGCCAGCTTCCTCTCTGCTTTGGTAAATGAAACCCATTCAAAACTCAAGAGTTTGGACACGAGTTTTCATTTATCACGCTCCCATAATTGTTTATTTTTCAATTAACTACTCAAAGCGAAAAGTATTGTTTTCATTGTTATTCATATTGTTGATTATAGCGAATGGCGTTAACAACTTAATTTAACAATTCATAAATACACCATACTTCAAATTTCCAAAATAAAGTTAAAATTAAAAGGAAATTTGGAAATAAAACAGCATATTAACCAGTAAAGAGTAGATTATGAAGTAGGCAACCGTTCTGATTACTTTATCGGTTATTCCATGTGATATGCTTAGCATTTAGATAACATATTTTGTGTACCTTAGATTTGTATCTGTAGGTTTCTTCAAAAAACTTTTAAGGAAATTTAGTTGCTCATCAGCACTTTGGAATGGTAAATACTTCGCATCCAAAAGAATTCTATTTATGATTTTTATTACAATTCTCAACCGGCAAAGTAAACCAAAGTCCTGGCATTACATTCATTTTGTGGAATTTTGCCTTTCTGTTTGAACATACTTTGCAGCCGATTCTTAGTGTACAGAATCATTGCATTGCGTTGCATGGAATCTTTGCAGGTCGGGGCTCGAACATACGACAACTGGCTTGTAAGACCAGCATCCTATGCATTGAACCGACAACTCGGGACGCAGAATTCTCACCCGATAACTTTCAAATTGAAAGAAGGTGAAATTTGATGTGTGATTTGACGTTGAACAAAAATTGAAGCTCTTCAAATTTGCCATTTGGTTTTAAAGATGTTTCAATAACAAAAGCAATCTGAGTTTTATGAACTTTAAGAACGTGAAAAAAATCTTCTGCACTCGATTTCAAAGAGCGAGCATTGAAGTTTAAAACATTCAAAAGAATATTTAAAATCACTTTTTGCTCAACGTCGCTATGCAGGAGAGAGCCGGAAGCCTTTGGTCGGCGTATGTCTTGGGCCACTCGTGTTTTATCGAAAAGTATTGAAGGAATTTTTTATTGCAAGTAAAACGAGTTAAGACTGTCCCAGAAAGTATGGACGCACTTTGATTTCGCTATAAATAATTCACAAGTGTTAGATATTCATATTTTATTCGACATACTGATAATATTAGACTACAACAACAGAATATTATTCTCAACATTTGCTACTTAGCCATTGTAGACTAGCTTTTTCCCCAAAATTCCTCAATTGGTCGAAGTTGTGGGCAATTTGGTGGATTCATGTCTTTTGGGACGAAAGTGACATTTTTGGTAGTATACCATTCTACCGTTGATTTCGAGTAGTGGCAAGATGCAAGATCTGGCCAGAAGACAACGGGATCTTTGTGGCTTCGAATCATGGGTAAAAGTCGTTTTTGTAAACATTCCTTAATGTATATTTCGCTGTTCATTGAAGCAGTGGTGATGAAGGGTTTCGAAATCTTACCGCAGCTACAAATTGCTTGCCAGACCATAGCTTTCTTATCAAATTTTTCGACTTCAATCGATGTCTCGGACTGGTTTAACACTTGCCCTTCTCGCACCGTATAATATTGTAGTCCCGACAAGGATTTGTAATCGAGTTTCACGTAGGTTTCGTCGTACATGATTATGCAGTTCAAATTTTCATCACTCATGCCCACTTTTTTGGCCACATCCCGAACTGAAACCTCCTTCTTTTGCTCGAACGCCTTCAGTATACGTTCATCCAACTGAGGGTTAGCAGGACCTTTTTTTCGACCCGTTTTCGGTTTATCCTCAAAGGTGTTATCCTCACCGAACTTCCTGATTGCATTTCGCACGGCTTTTTCACTTACTCCTTTCATTTTTGCTATCTTTCTCAGTGACAGTCCGCGTTCTGTGCACCATTTGTACACAATTTTTCGACGTTGTTCTGCTGAAAGTCCACGCATTTCGAAACAAACTAATGAAAACGAATAAACAACTGCACAAGTGGTTAGAGAAGAGTGTAAACAACAGGACGCAGCCATAAAAGTTGACAGATTCTGAACCATTGCGAAATGGCAGCTGTTTTTGGTTGCGTCCATACTTTCTGGGACAGTCTTTAAGTTTGTTGTAAAAATATGAATTTATTAGCAAATACTACCTTACGCATATTTTACTTCAAGAAGGAACAGTATTAATCAACGTTTTATCAATTGAGACAATTATTCATTCAATTATGATAGGGGGTGTTAGGGGTGCAAATCCCCTCCGAAACTCAAACAAATATTATATTATGAAAACTTTTCTCTATAAATATTTAAAGTCAATTCCTATAAATACCTCTAATTTACAGATATAAAAAATGTCAGTGAAAAAAGGTTGCCTACTCTCTCATATTTATCTATTTTCAATCTTAGCCGTACTGCCTTCTTAACCCATCATGTCCTAGCGAATGATATGTCATACGCAAAAATATCTGTTTTCAAAACTGTTTACGATAACAAAAACAGAAAAAACTACAATACGCTACTTCTTTGTGTGTTACAACTGCTGTTTGTTTTTCTCATTTAAGTGTATTTTGATCCTTGACACTTGACGTACTAACTACTAGAAATAGCAGTGCTAAAGTAAGTCATATATTACCTTCTATTTTTTGTTCGAATATGCTAATAAGCTTATGTCTTGTGACAAAACATTACCATAGACTTTGAAAAAGTTATATATATATACAAAGAAATCCGAAATAATATGAAAAACAATGTAAAATTTGATGCAGCTGATTAAAAAATTTTAGACACTAATTGTAACTCGAACTGTTAGTGGAATGTAAACTGCGAGAACTAATTCGAAATACCATTGAATTCCATCAATTTTACATGCTACTCAAATATACCAACTATAATAGAATAATTTCGGATGTTCATTACATTCTTCTTATAGCCAATATTAGTGAAATTAGCTCGATGTAGAAGTAATAGGAGCGCAAGCTATCGATACGCCAATTTTAACGCGTTCTTAAAACGCTGCACCTGCTGTGTGTTTGAGACATACTGACAATGCTGCGCTCCTGTTACTTCTATAAATCGAATTCATGCTGAACAGCGTTTTATTGGGTTTAATATAAATATGTAGTGCAGTGTAATCATCCAGCTCGAATTTAAACAACCTTTCGTCGCTACAATCACTATTTGGAATGTGGCAAAAATACTTTGTTGTTCTCATTGACCACCCTACGTACATCGAAAATATCGTAGTCATTGTTTCTCAGTTGCAAATTTATTCAGCAGACATTTTTTTATTGATGAAAATATAATAATTAAATCTTACACGAAGCACTTCGGTGTCGAACTGAAGCGTAGTGGAAATTCAGCATCGAATTATCATTAGAGACTCTTATTCTTTTCGATTATCTCTTTTGCGATATTCTATTCATCATCAAGTTTCGTTGACACAAAAAATCACTTGTGAACTTCGACGTTAAAAGTTTTATGGATACTTGTTTCATGAATAAAATTCTCGGAAAAGATTTTTTCAGTCATTGAGTTTTTTTTAGAAAATCGAATGAACTGTTTTTTTCACGAGCAATAATGAAATGGATCTTCATGATTTTCCCAACACGGTGGTATATTTTCGTTTAGTGCGTTTCCCATATAATTCAACACATAATATGATGGAACTGATGAGATCAGCTCATTTGATTCTAATCTTTAAAAAAAGTATATAATTTCACTACGCTAAATTAGTCTTGGAAGAGAATCGTAGTTTGAATAAGTTTTGAGAGCGACTAATTTTACTGATAGCGTTAAAAAATGACGGAATAAGTGGTAGTCTAGAAAATCCTAATAACTAACTAGTGCAATTGGGAAATAACTCTTTGGCAACTGTCCTTTAAAAAGGTTGATTATTTTCAGTGAGTAGAAAAATATTTATTGGTTTGGAATATAATTCTCGGGGTGATGTATGCGCACAACTAAATCCAGCCAAAGAAAATCTCGTAGTATGAAATGAATAGAAATTTCTAAATAAAACAATCATTGTAACGGAGGATTAATTGCTTGAAGAAAAATTTAAATTTCTTCACTAATATCACGAAATAGTAGTAGACACCGGAATTAGTGTTTCGGTCTGCTTTTGATGTGGAATACATCTTTATTTTCTATATAGGGGTACAAATCAGAAACTCAAGGAAAAACACACGTAGAAATGTGGTCAGGTTTCAAACACTTACAGCTCAGTCTATTTTGTATCAATTATTTATATTATTTCATCATTTGATTGGAAATATTTCTAAGTTTCGATGTGTATGTATCAAGCCTCGTATTTTCACTTATATATCATATAAATATATAAATTTTGTTTCGTCTGAGAAATTGATAACTACCCCAGGATAAATTTTGAGTACTTAAGATTAATTTCTAATTTATATAAGATGTACTCGATTGATAATGAGAAAAAGTTTATCGCTTCTACCGAAATTGCAGAATGGTAGAGAAACTTAACGCTATAAAAATAACCGCTTGCATTCAAAACATGAACACAAGCTTGGCGAAGATAAGCGCTGTCCATAAAAGACGTCACGTCGCAAGGGGGAGGGGGTGTTTCAGAAAACGTGACCTTTTGTGACAGGGGGAAGGGGGTAGGGTTGTTGGAATGTGACGTCCAATATTTTCAATGAGCGCATTTTTGAAATACCTATTACTGCTTTGCCCTATTTCCTGATAAAATCTCCACAATGAACGTTTGCATTCTATAGAAAAAAGTGTAAGTGTGTTAAATCATTTCTGTTGTATCAGCAAAAGTGCATGGAGGGGCGAGTAAATTAGCAAAATTAATAAATTTGCCTAATATGAGTAAAAAAAAAGATGCCTTCAAACGGTTTAACTTAAGTTATGCACTGACAATTTTAGTCAATGTATATGAGTTTGGGTGCACCGATCGCTTGGAACTAAGGATTTTTTAACTTTCGGAAATCTAATGATAGGTAGTAAGCAGATGTGGATTATGAACCACACAAAGAATGAAAGAATTTCAAAAAGTTTGTTTGGTCGGTCGCATCGAAATTTCATGCTTCTTGATGTATTTGAAATTCAGTCAGGCGGAGTAATATTAATAAAACCAGCAAATAACATTAACATATATGCTGTGATTATCAATAATTATAATGATAAGAAAAACATGTTCAATCATAAAGCATGTCATGCAGCTGATTAATTTACTTTGTTTAGCTTGAATATCATACACAGAAGTAACTAACGATTTCAGACGTAGATCATGTCATGTTTTATCTTAATCATATGTGGTTTTCCTCCACCAAGATCAAAGATGATCGAATCATCAAATGATTGAACTTACATGAATCAAGAATCTTTTTAGCTCAAAATCACTACCGATTTTGTGTGACGGAAGATCAGTACCGATTTCGATCGATGTGATTTAAAGATCACTGGTCAACTGATCTTGAAAAGATCAGATCAGAGGTGATCTTTATTGGAAAACATCACAAGCGATCTTTTTCGGCAGTGATCTCGATTTGATGAGGTTTTGATCTTTATTTTCTCAGCCCTGTATGCTACACTAAGGAAATATTATTCCTTAGCTAAAGAAATAATATATCTAGGAGGATTAAAACAGATGATTTAAATGTTTCATCAATTCCAATAAAATACATTTTGTTAAATTTTATAATTAATAATAATAAAATAATTTTGATGGCTTTGTAGTTTCAGTGATATTTTTTAATCTAATGGCAGCATGTAATAAATCGAATTTCCCCTCATATTTGTATGGTTTGTCATACATATTGAGTATGTACTGAGATGAATTTCATTTATTTTGAATTTGTGACATGTGACATAGGGGAGATGAGGGGTCTTTGCTTCAAAAGTGTGACGAGTGATTAAAAATGTCGATCATTAGAAATTTTGGTTGCCTTGTTCCACATCAGTGGCCCGAACAACCCTATGGGGCTGATCCTTGTAGTTTTACCTTTTTTTATATATATATATATATATATATATATATATATATATATATATATATATATATATATATATAAAATAGGTATAGAATTCGCTCAAACTTTCGAAAATTTTTCCGAGGCCCGGAGGGCCGAATGACATATACCAATCGATTCAGCTCGACGAACTGAGCAAATGTCTGTGTGTGTGTGTATGTGTGTGTGTCTGTATGTGTGTTGTCAACTAAGAGGTCGAGATCTCAGAGATGGCTGGGCCGATTTTTATCAAACTAGTTGCAAATGAAAGGTCTCCCCGTCACCCAAAACGCTATTGAATGGTTTTGGGATCGGATGTTTACTTTTTGAGTTATACGAAGTTTTATGTCAAAATATTCAGTTTTTTGACAGTATCTGTCACAATTGACCTTGAAAACAGAAAATGTTTTCAGACTTAGATTCCGCACGATAATACCTATCCAACAAGCCATAGATTGTTAAAATCCGTCCATTTTTAACGAAGATATCGACATTTTTGTATAAACGACTTTTCCCCCTATTCCAGCAGTAGGAGTTTTGAGCGCTGTATGACAAAGCAATGCTTGGGAGCAACGAAAAACACGATTTTCTATTCTGTTACATACAATTGTTTCTAAGTACCAAAAAGACTGTGTACAGCATCCCTTTCCATGACATTTAACCTCGGACCGATTATAGCACGGCTCGTTTTTGGCAACATAATCGTTCGAATATGACATATATAAACCAGATGATGGTAGATTTTTTTTTAATTATATTGTTTTAAACTACTTACAGCAATAAATGCTGGAAGAACATAACATCCATATACCATTCGAATCAGTTCGTCGAGATCAGCAAATGCGTGTGTGACAAATAATTTCACTCAATTTTCTCGGAAAATTTCTTTTCTGCAAATTCAGATTCATACGAAAAGTCGTATGCTCCTAAACAAAGTTCCTGAATTATGTTTGGTTCCGACCTCTGGTTCCGGAACTACAGGATGATATATGAAACGAAATCAAAATTGTGTAACTCATTCTTCTCGTAGATGGCTGAACCGATCTAAGATTCAAATGAAATCTAAGAATCATCTAAGATTGAAATGAAAAGTTTCAAGATTTTATAAAACATTTTGCTCTTCAGCCAGATCCAACATCCGGTTTCGGGTAAACAGGGTGATTGGTATAAAAATGTCTATTCCACATAAATTAATCAGGTTTATCGGGTTAGCAGATTTGGATAACCGATAAAAAAATTAACTTTTTGTCGATTCAGAAGGCACCTAAAAATTTAATTCGTGCTATGATTTCTCAAAGATGTCTTCACTGATTTTCAAATATTTTGAAACAAATGTAAACTATACAGCTATTCAGGTGAATTTATCTGACTTCGACCATACCGATTTTAGAATTCCGGTTCCAGTATAAAATCGTTTCTCAAAGCTCAATCGTTTTCTCAAAAAAAGCCTAATCAAATATCAGAAACAAAAATTCAAATTAAAATAAACTTCTTACAAAATTAATTAATTTTATACATACATACAAAAATTAATTAATTTTATACAATTATGACTTCCGGTTCTCGTTTTTAAAATTCAAACCGATATAGAAGATGGGATTGAGCTTCAAAGTTGGACTCAAAACTGTTGTAATTTATTCGTCATATGGCCATACGAACCGGTTTGGGTTATGCTGGTTCCTGAATACCGGCTCTGGAAGTACCTTAAATTACCGTAAACTCTAAAGTGGAACTTACATATCATGGCATCTTTAATCGATTATCACACTTCTAGATTTAAATTCGATCCGATTTGCAGTTTCGACATTTCAGAGTAATGAGTGATTAAAATCTCAAATTGTCGCTTAAAACGACGGTCATTAAAATAATGTTATGAAAACTGAAACACCGAAGAATATTCATGCAAAAAACACATCCAGATTGGTAAAAAAAGGTATCATCTCACTGCTAGGTGGATTAAACACGTTTTTTCTTTAGTTTTGACAGACACTCGTTGAAGTAAATTTATTGGGTAATCTTACCTGTAGTTATGAAGATTGTATTTTTCAAATCACAACTAACCATGTAGTTTTTAGAGAACTTCGGCAACTTTTTGGCATTTCATTTATCGTTGACCTAACTACGTTATTAGGCTGAAGCTGCTCGAAGTTCGTTTTTGATACATGTTCCATCATTCATAACAAAGCCATAAAATCAATTTAAAGTCGTCAAATTTTGTCAGCAATTTGTCACTTACGCGCTCTTGTTTCTCGTATTGTGTTCTTATTAACTTCAAAGACCTATATCCTGGCGAAGTGCTTGTTAAGGTAAGAGTTGCTACTGATATTTTTTAGTTTTATTTCGTGATTCTGAAAAAAGCATGGAATGCGTTTTACCTCAATGTTTTATTCCATCTTACCGTACCAGCCATTCTTCATCTATTCGAAAATATTCGACTGAAAACGTTATTTCAAGAAAAAATCATATAATATTGATATCAGGCAGGATAAAAGCCACGAAAAACTAAACCAATCTACACACTAAACTTCACTGGCAATGTTTTCAAAAGTTTAGAACAGTCGAACTACCGAACATTTTCATTCTACTGATATACCAGCACAAATAAACATTTGTTGACTGCAGTATCTTAAGGTAATGCTGTGATAAAATGTTATTTTTACTGAAAAAATCATCTACTGAGGTTGGAACAGCTGAGATCGGTAATCCAATTTAAATGCGTAAATTCATAGCTTACATGCTTCAGTAGAGTTTCCAGAAAATTTTCACAGAAGTCAATTGGCAATGGTTTTCAAATTTTTTATTGATGTTAGTTTTTCTTAAGCTTTGGGCACCAACCGACTTGGTGTTTTCTTTACGTTTAATTTTTGTCTCGTCCGGACCATAGCATTCCAAAGTTACCTGTTAGTACAACTTAGTAGTTCAAATTGAATTCTGGTCGCTTATAGTTCCAAAAAAATATTCCACACTTCCAGATTTCTGGAATTTCGGAGCATTGTTCTTCTAAACAATAGCCTTGCTTGAAGAAAAAGTTCTCTATGCTTTAGTATTGAAAAGATTCAAAACAAAAACAACATCAGTTCTACGAATCATATGTTGGGATAGATCCTGCTCGTTTCTAATTACGGTAGAATTTCATCATATTGCGCCGTGATCTCACTGGTAGGGGTTTTCCACCCTCTAAAAACTGAATTGCCCATACACGTCGTCAGAACCGAAGCGATTAGTTGGGGGAAGCAAAGATGCAGTGCCACAGCTGAACATCACGTTTTCCCGTTTGATTTTTACGACTTTTTGCGTATTTGCGTATAGAAAGAAAAGACCCTCTCCAATTTTCTCTGCGTTCTCTGAACCTGCCAGCGGGTCGTGAGGTGGTGGTTTGCTTTTTTTTCGTTGGTCCCTTTCCGTTTGATGATGTTGGTGTTGGTGCTTTGGGTTTGCGACTCTTTCGCCTAGGGATAGCGACGGACGCTGTCGATCCGAGTTGTATCAGTGTACCAACGAAGCGACTGCTTCGTTCGCATGTTTGGATGGTTTAGAGTCGGCGTCGTCTAGCAATCAGTCAGTACAGGTTTGCCTTGCGTCTCGAAAGGTATGCGTTTTCGTTCGGTGTGAGCTTTCGAATGAGTGCAGTACGCGAAGGTTGGGTCTCTCTTTTTGTTTTATCATTACCAGCTTAGGTTTTGAACTTTACAGCAGTGAAGTGGTTTAAGTTGGATCGTGTTGGGAAAATGTGTGATTTACACTGGTAGAACATGATTACCTTCGATTATTACCAGCGGATCCAGTAAACGTACGAAATGCGTCTCTCAGCAAGGATTAAATGTTTCAGATATTTGGTGTACGCGTATATTGTTTTGATTTCGGTGAGTTGTCCTTTTGAAGGAATGTCGTTTGGTTTGTTCACTTTTGGTTGTGAAGGAACAACAAAGATATGTTGCAATGTGCAGTGAAAGAGTACTGAAGACCTACATTTTTGTAGTGGTGGATAATGGTCGCTTGTAGATCTATACCAACATCAATCTGTGGAACTGTGAGGGTGGCATTTTACCGGATTCCCGTTATTATGCTGCTTGACGATGTTAATGGGATCGAAAAGAAGTGCATTTTGAGTCATACTGCAGTTTCGCATCATCAAAGCATGACATGTACGCGATGAAGATTTAGATTTGATCTGCCGGGATGAATCCGGGAAGTGGACCAGCCCAGATGCGGAGATACTCTGTTCCAATGGCGGACGGGTCATGATGCAGGAGTGCGGTGTTGCATTAATTAGTGTGTTCATAATGGTTCGTTTGTAAGGGTTTCTCACCTGTCTGTTCCATGTTGGGTATTACAGCGTTTGTATGCGTTATGGATGTACTGGATAAGTTTTAGTGTGTTCATTAGATGGTTTCATGGCACACAAACCGTGAGTATCGTGCTTCAAATATTGTTCATCGGGCACTGCGAGTAGATGATCGACAGTTGTGTTTAGAAAGAATGTTTAATATTAAACGATTTTGGACCTGCACCTGGATATCTGTGTTGAAGTATTCTAATGACAATGTGCATTCATCGACATAAGTTGATGCAGCAAACTAGCTATTTTTAATGTTATTTCTCAAATTTGAGATATATTATTTCTTCTATACTCAAGTGGTTTTCAATTGCGTTGTTGAATTTTGAAAAATTAGATTTAACACCAGAAGTAGGGGAGGCATAATGCACCTTTTGCTTTTCTCAAAAGTTACCAATTTTTTTCACTGAAATTTTAATGAAACTGAAAGTCCGCCATAACAACAAATTACTATAAAATTTTGGTAGCGATGGTTCAATCATAGCTGGAAAAAATTTAAAAAACCAATTATGTCTCTGTTATAAGTAATTTTTGATGTTCGTTCCATCGTAATTTTCTAGGGTGAGGAAGGCGATTTTAATTATGTAACCAGTGATCTTCTTTACCAATCTTTCGGGTTTCTAAAATTAGTTCTAATACAGACGATGTATATGCAAATTTATAGAAAAATTGTCAAATATATCGTCTCATATTTTTGGGGGCAAAACGACCCGAATTGTGTGAGGCAAAATGCTCAAGAATTCGCTTACAAAAATTATCCATAAGTTATCAATTTAATGAATAATTTACCCGTTGTTTAAGATCATCTTGCCTCTATGTTCAGATTATCGTCACTTCGCGTAATTTAGAATGTACATTTTCAAGTTTTCCACTATCGGGCGTCATGCCCCGCATATATTTCAATAGACAATATTTAAGGGTTTTAGAAAATAAGATATTTTATGTATTTTTCAATGTATTTAGCGAGTATTTGTACATAATTTTGAAAAATAATGATTACGGAAGATAGTCATGCATGAAACTCTTCCGTGTTATTCTCTATAGTTAAGATATAGCTACATTTCCTTAGGGGGTGCGTTTTACCCCATCCACCTCTATATTTTTATGTAACGAGTAGAAACTTGTAACAGAACTTCAATTTATCGAAATGATGAGCTAATAAAGAAAACTGATTACAGCTGTTTAGTAAAAAAAAAATAGCGTGAATTTCGACTTAGTTCGTTGAGTTTATGACTTTAGGATCATATATATACACATTATTTTCAATTGCGTTCAGTCTGAATGCGAATTCGACACCTTACAAATCGATGATCGCTTCCAGATTGTATGTTGATGATATTTTTTTGGGATATCAGGTTACATGCACAAAGCATTGTAAATTACGGTGTTTTCTTTATATTCTACCATAGTCTAATAAGCACTCAGTGGTTCTATTTGATTTATGGCTTTACAATCAATTTAACCTGAGAGATATAGTGTGTTGTAAACACTGAGCAAAATGCCTCTTTGATGTTTTGAAAGAAAGATATGACGGCTAACTGATCGTATATTGCTTTAGAAAAATTCAAATCTCAACAATATTTATTAAGATTTAATAAAGGAAACTTTATTCTCCACTGATAAAAGCGTTTTGACGTAAAAATGATGTACTTTCAAATTCACTCTGTACAAGAATGAGTAGAACTTTATTGTGAATATCTCTTGTTGAATTCATCGCAGCAACATATTTGTTTCTCAACATTATCGACAATATGTTCAGTTATTTATGATACAATTTTTAATAGTATGAAATAACCACAAATATTTCAAAATTGAAGTTTTCTGATATGTTTGGTACGAACTAGCATTAAGAAGAAATTCACACAGAAAAAAATATGAATTTTACAGATGACATAATTCTACAAACTTGCCAAATGACGCAATATTCCATTCGAACAGTTTAACAGGCTCCGAGTGTAATTTGTTCAGCTGTATGGATTTATATGTATTCATTGAGCAGATATGAGCTTCTGTGGCTCAGTAGATTATCTGGTATGCTTTGTGATCTAATGTTTCTCGGTTCACGTCGCGCTGTTGCAAACGATCTTTAGTTTTTCATTTAATTCGATTTCAAACCATATAACCTTCAAATAACATAATCTTACATGTTTTCGAATATAAATTTGTGTGAAATACGACGCTCCATTTATGTGCATGTTATAAGATGTAAAATCACAAGATTTTTTCGAACTTAACAGTTAATATTCAGTTCCAAAAAAAGACGAGTAACATTTTAACCGTCGATCAGTATCTAACGGAAAACACACATTGCACTATGGTCCGAAACAGGAGATTAGCGTGACAAAAATATTTTCACTATTAAATATTAGTTTTTTTGTAGTTGGCGTCTTCACAAAAGTTGGTCGTAATCAAATGGCGCTCCTTTTGAAGAAAAAAGTTACTAGGGTGATCCTTATTTGGATTGAAATCTGAAATCTAACTTTTTTAATTGAACTCATTGTACAATAAAGCTGTAGGAAATTTTATGCTGAGCAACTTTGCTGAAAAAAGCACCTCTCTAGCTTTTTATTTGATCGAGTTACATCAATTTTCCCGAGTAAAAGTAGGGTGTCTCCTGAAAAATCACCTTTTTTGTTCTAACTTTTTGTGAAACATTCCATGGAAAAGTTGTCTTCAGAAGAGTTGTTGAACTAATTATTGCGCATAATTTTTCTGAACCAAGCTTTTTCATATGAGCTACCAGTAAAAAGTTATGATTATTTTTTCATCCAAAACTAGTCAAGCTTCAAATATCAATATTCATTAGATGCCAGATGGATAAAAATGTATTCTGTGCGGTTTCTGAGAGGTCATAATATAAGTATGAATTTAAGAGAAAATTGGAAGGGTGTTATATTTAAACTTATTTAAATTAGTCTTAAAAATACCTTCAAAACACTGAAAAACATTGCATAACTCTTAAACGCCTTAACGTATCAGCATACACTGAGATCTTTTTTATGTGGTCTTTTTTAATTATGCGATTTTTTTATGCGACTTATTTTATGCAAATTTTTAGAGTTATGCGAAGTTTCAGAGTTATGCGGTTTTTTTATGCGAATTTTCAGAGTTCCCTTCTGCGGTTTTTTATGCAAAGTTTCAGAGTTATGCGGTTTTTTATGTGATGTTTCAGAGTTATGCGGTACGTAAACTTGCATAAAAAAAGACTTCAGTGTACTTCCATAATAATAATAGTATCAAATTAGTTCTACAAATGTTCCATACATTGTCCGTTCGAGAAATGAGACACACAAAAACTACAGCCGAAAATAATTTTTTGCTGAATAATTTTATCAAATTTATTACCAAAATTACTGATTCAATTAATTTTGATTCCATTATCGCAATAATCGTATCGGTAAAATTCAAAATAAAACAAAGGATTACAGTTGATGGCGGTTTGGTATGTATTGAATAAATGAAACAATGAACTATTTTATTATCTAAAACTAAATATTTTGCTTGTTAGAGTAAGTCTTCTGAACTTCTCCTATTTTGTTTGTTCGACAATGCCAAGATAGGGTCTGATGTTAACAACAGCCTTTCAAAAACAACTTTTCCATAGAACGTTTCACAAAAAAGTTAGAACAAGAAAAGTGATCTTTCAGGAGCCACCCAACTTTTACTCGGGAAAATTGATGTAACTCAATCAAACTAATAGCTAGAGAGGTGCTTTTTTTAGCAAATTTGCTCAGCATGAAATTTCTTACAACTTTATTGCACAGCAAAATTATGTTTGAGTTCAATTAAGAAAGTTAGATTTCTGATTTCATTCTAAATAAGGACCACCCTAGTAACTTTTTTCATCAAAAGGATTACATTACATTTGATTACAAACAACTTTTGTGAAGATGCTAACTACAAAAAACTAATTATTAAATATTAGTGAAAATATTTTTGTCACGCAAATTTCCCGTTTTGGACCACTGTTCATGAGAAAAATTACATGCGAATGCAACTATGTGATGAAAACCGTCAAAATGTTACCGCACAGACAGGATTCGAACCCCTAGCTAGCTCTTCACTGGGGAAATTGTCTTGCCAATTACACTACCCTGCATATGAAAATACATGAAGAGAAAGCCTAATTGACTAGAAGAACCAAGCATGCTTCGATTTCGATGTACTTGACCACAGCATTCAATTATAGTCCTATATCTATTACTGAATTCAGTAACTAAATTTTGGAACTGATTTCAGAACCTGAATTTTTATCTATCTGGACTCTCTGAACTTGATTTCAGTTTAGTTTAATTTAATTTCAGAATACAGTTTCAGAAATTAGTGCTAGATTACCGGTTCAGTAATTAAAACTAATTTCTTAACAAGATTTTGGAACTGAATTTAGTTATGAATGCGAATCCAGAATCCTGACTTAGGATTTCAACTTAGGAATTCTGGAATAAAGTTCAGGATATGAATTTTTGATTTGAATTCTGGAACTAAATGTTCTGAATCAAAATTTAGTTCCTGAATTTAGTTTTATAATTTATTTGCTGAACTCAGTTTCAGATATTAATTTTTAAAATTCAGTTTTAGAATTCATTTCCAAAATCCAAAACCTGCACGCTGTAACTAAATCCCGTACATGAATTCAGTTCCAGTTCCAGAATCCTGGTCCAAAATTTTAGGTTCTGCTGTAGATAAATAAATGATGTCCAAAAAGTTCTTAACAGTCGTAAACATCGGATAAATTCCGTAAAATCGGTTCGTTTTGAACCATTTAAATATTTCTCAACGGAAAAAGCAAAGCAACGGAAAAAAGCAAAGCTGTACTGTTCGAAGCAACGGCATCGTTTGGTCTTTCTTCATA
Organism: Malaya genurostris; assembly: GCF_030247185.1. NCBI lineage: Eukaryota > Metazoa > Arthropoda > Insecta > Diptera > Culicidae > Malaya > Malaya genurostris. Next base: position 185,179,519 of record NC_080572.1, read on the forward strand.
AAACATTAGGAACACCTCGACGTTGTGGTCAATGGAGAACGGCCTTGTTTGATGATAACAGATTTTTTTGTATATTAACGTTTTGTTTTCTTCTTCGACTGGTCAGTACAAAGTAGTTTAAATTGAACTGGTATTACCACTCGATATATGAAACGCTAAGCATACGTAAAGCTCAAACTTTTTATGAGCGTAGGACCAGTGCAATGTCTTCGCTTGTGTAGCGAACGACTACTTTATGTAGGGAAAGAACAAATTTTATGTCCAATATGAAATTAATATTATGTTGGTTTATTTTGTCCATTATGGAAGAATAGATCTTGGTCCACATATGACTCCAATAGAAAGTCACATGCCAAACTTGACGTGAAACCATGCTCTAATTATGGAGAATACGGATGATTGCTTGGAAGTCAAATATCCGAATATTTATCGATTAGTTGTAACTTAAACAACAGTGAACTAAATTCAACAGTGACGAACTTTAGTGCACTAAGCTAACTTTGATTATATCAATTGCACTTTACGAAGAATGATTGGTACTTCTAAAGTTGCATCTGATGATCTTCCTAAGCGTTAGTATTGATACTATAAACCATCGCAACCATCAGTAGAAACGAAATCAACGATTAACAAATACCTAAGCGTGCAACATTAAACAACAATGAAAGTTCAACAATACAGAAGCGTGCACCTATTCTTCGTGACCAACAAAATATAACACAATTCCCGGTAACGCCCACAAATACATCCTGTGCTGCAGCAGAACGTACTGCAGAGTTACCGTTATGTCAGTTCTGCTTATGTTCAATATAATTCGACAGAGAAGGTGAAGGCAACAATCAAACATATGCGTATAAACAAAATAATCAAACTAAGTGCCTACATTTAGATATGAAAAAATAACGTTACTGGCTCGACATATTCCCACTCTATCGCAGCACCTTGATCATTACCTACATTGGAATCGTGTGAAACATATAGTGTGAATGGTATTCAGTCATTATTATTCGAAAACCGTGACGTGGTTTTGCTTCGTTGAAGAAGAACAGTCTATGGAATTAGAAATGCGGAATAATATAATAATCACAACAGCAAAAGTACGCGCAAATTTTCAAGAACGAAAACAGTGACAATAGATCGTCAATGCACCTCACCGAATAGTTGAACATGAAGATATTTCATAAATAAAAGCTTTTTAAAATATAATGAAAGCACCCCACACATGCTCTATGTGATACTAGAGTTAGTGGTTAGTTGAGGGTCAGTACTACCTGTACTACCGTAGTGGTTTTACAAGCACAAAGAGTGATGAAAAACATTGAACATGATGGAGCAGTAAATAATTTATCTCTTACAACTTCTGATTCATCTGCCTTACCATAAATGAATAAAAGTCATTGAATATGTTCAAAAAGAGCTTACCATATTAGTCAAATGCATGTAAGGAGTCTTACCGTTATACTGGCAACAACAACAAAACTCATCCGAAATGTTGGCAATTTCTTATGCTTTACCTTGATTAGAGCATGACGTCTGCTGGTTTAGAAAAACACTGACAATTTCTTCCGATCAATATATATTTTTCATGTTCGAATATTAAATATTTCTGAATGCGCTTTCAACTACAATGCTGATTTGATATCAGCTGTTTTTCGAAGAATGGCGAATCTAACATTGACATCAAATGGGGAAAAACATCGATGAATGTTTCGAATCTGGTTTCGATGCCTATTTAGAAATTATTGTAGATTATCAGAATAATTGTTGACAAATCGATAAACCGTTGGTTTATCTTTTAAAAGGTATGCAATTTTGTCCATTTTTCCTCTATATACACTGAATAAATCAACATTAAAAGAGTTTCGCCCTTTTCCGAATTGTTTACTTCTATGCTCCCTGTGCGAATTGTAAAGTTACGCCCTCGCGCGTTTTTTGTGAAATTGGCTGGTTTTAGCGACTAAGACAAATCTGCGGGTAATTTATTATCTCATGTACTATTTCCAGTAGTAAAAAAATCGGAAACCATCTAAAATAACGCAAAGAAACAGTTTCGCCCTTCCTTTAAAGCAATTGAAGTATCGCCCTGTAAACAAAAGGAATGACAGTTTCGTCATTCCTTTGTATTACTAAGATTGAGAATTTTGTAGAATCCGAAAATTTTATGTAAAATTTTAGGATTTTGAAGCTTTTATTCGTAGAGGAGAGAAACTCGATTTGTTTACTGTTGTTTACCTTCTTTGAAAAACAGCTGATGTGTATCGACGGATACTGCCACGGAACGACCGAAATTAGCTCTGCGCCTAATTCGTGTTACTGTTTTTGAACTAGTTGATTTTAACAACAAAATTTCCAAAACAACTATGAAATTAGTTGAAATTGAGAATTTACTTTGTTGAAAAAAAACTCTTATTTTTAGAGAATATGTTTAGTTGGTGAATATTCTGGACACAAACCCGCAATATTTCAATCCAACACGAAATTCTCATTGATAACTAATTTTGTTATTAAAATCAGAAAAATTGTTTCTATTTACCTATCACCATCATTACTGAAGGACAGCACAAAGAAAACAAAAATGAAATTGGTTTTATTAACAAGTTTATTAGCCAAAGACTCATGAGAAGTGTCAAAGCAAAACAACCCATTAAAAGGCTAAAAAGGACAGTCTTGTTGAAACTGCTTGCAAATTGTTTAGATGTTTTTCACATGTGCTACGATATATTAATATCTAAATGTTGCACTCTAATTGTATATGTCAAATGATGTTTTTTGTATCTTCCAACCTTCCGGGCTACGCCGTCCGGTGTGCTACTTGTATTCGGTTTTTGTTTTCCGAGTGCTCAAAGTTTTCAGTTAGAGAGTCGATTTCGCGAAGTCGAATAAAGAAAACAGCGATTTAGGAGAAAAATTTTCAAAAAGAAGTTTATGTTTCGTTAATGTCTTTTTCTCCAATACAACATCGTATTTATACCTCCCAATATAGAGAACCGCGACTGAAATTTTTTTCGACAGTAGTGTGCCATCTAGTGGCTAGTAGTCATTGCGGTGTTAACGCCATATAGCTGCAAATTGCAGAAACCAATTCAACCATTTATGTTGGTTGAAAACAACGTTTTATTTCTCTAATTCAACTGAAAAATTAGTTGAATGGAAATGAAGTGTGCCTTTACTAAGAAATGACAGCACGTTTAATTGATGAATTCAACTAAAAAATAGCCATTTCAACAAATGTATTATTATTATAATTAAGGGAATTAGAATTAAAAAATCTATATTAGCAAAAGTAAGATTTTTTTAGTTGTCTCAAAAAATAACTAACTAAAATCAGAAAATCAACTAATTTTTTTGCCAAAATGCTGATTTCGGTCTTTCCGTATGATGAAAACAGATGAATGTGTGTCGTTAAAGTCATAAAATAATCATGTTTCCTGAGATGAAAAAAGGACAGGTACAAAATTTAAACGATTTAAGAATATGCAGACATTGATGTGCAGTGAAGTAAATTACGGATTTTGAAATGCTTGAGAGAATTTCATCACTGTTTTTTTTTAAAGAAGCTCTGGATAAGGAAGTATACTTACTTGGGGCAAACATATCAATTTGTTTTTCGTGAAATGAATTTTCCTGCAGAAGTCATAACAGCGTAAAGAACATGAGACATTTTATTTCCTTGAGTCTTCAGGCACGTGCTGTTTATAACTGATGTTGAGATAGGATATGTATCAGGGTTACCATATTCACTGCTTCTCACAGATTTAAAACAGAAATATGCATCACAGATGATACACAGTTTTTTCAACATAAAACAGAGATTTTGAAATGGCAGCTCTGATATGCATACCTATATTAATCCCAGTGCTGAATATTTATATAATTTTCTAGTAGTAAGTACGAATATTTCGCAATCGCTCTGTCGTTCGTCGGGAAGGAATCAGAAAAATACGAAATAAAAAGTACAATCTTAGTATGATATTTCCTACGGGATTTCGATTTACTGTTTTGACTATCTTCGTAGTAATTTTCTAGTGAACATGACAATTATGGGATCGAATACACGATAACTCGTTTTTGATACAAACGCCATAATAATAATTTCGAGAAGTCCAGACAAAGTCACGTGAGATTGACGAAACCGATGAAAACCTCGCGTATTGCGCTATAATTCTCTGATCTGCTGTGATTGGGACTCACCCAGCATTTATGTTTGGCTAATCGTGCGGGTAGTGCGTCTAAATATCATCAGACCGCGAAAATATTTTCAGACCATTCACATCATCATCAGCCATCGATGCGGTAGCATCGACATCATCTGCTACGGTAGCAGGCTGGTGTCATGCCTTTTTACACACTTTCCATGATCTCTTGCTTTTTTGTTGTTGCTCGACTGACGTAAACAAAACATTTGCTGCGGCACTCGTTGCGCCCCTTGGTCGGGGTGAGTTTTCCTTACCACGTGGCGCAAATAAACAAACAATGGCTTTTATGACTGGGTGAAATCAAAAGACATGTACACTATATTGCGGTTTCTAAGGAGACACGAGTTTTCGATAAATAAAACTCATTCGTCACATGGGTTCTTCTCAAATGAATGGAAATGTACGGTAGGATCACGTCAACAGAAACAACGAAAAAGTGATTTTTTTTACATCACGAAAAAATAATTATAAATAACTACAATAACGATGAAGTGTACTCTTTGAAAAAAAAATGAGAATTACGCATGACGTAAATTCATGTATGCGTTTATTGTGTGTTTTATGTGAATCTATTGAGACGTAAGCTAACATGTTTTTTTTCGGTGTGTGTAGTACACAAATATTTTACTGTATATATTGTAGACAGAATCATCAACGCACTTTTTTCAGAAATATTTCATGAAGATAAATTGATACAACGATATAAGATGGATGCCAATTATTACGGGTTTCTTTTGAATTGTATATCTCACATAGATTTACTTATAAGATATCATTCTAAATTTTTTTTGTTTCGATTATAGAGGTTTTAACCTTAAGGTCATTCGCCTCTTCGGATCAGAAAAACTTTCTGACCCTATGTGCGGGGGTTGGGAATCGAACCCAGGTGGGCTGCGCGAAAGGCATGGACTTACCCATCACACTATACCCGTCCCCCTTCATTCTAATTTCACATGAATGATGTATCCTATCATTGCAGGTTTTGTATAGCAGTTTTTCCATCGAAGGAGATAAATATCAATTACTTTCGAAATATTGTTCAGTTCAAGTACTTACACATTTCTTGTATTTTTTTGTTTGTTTGAATCAATTATAGAGGTTTTAAACTTGAGGTCACAGATTTCTGACGCTATGTGTGTGGTTGGGAATTGAACCCAGGAGGGCTGCGTGAAAGGCATCGAGTAACCCATCACGCTATACCCGTCCCCGACTTGCACATTTTGCTGATGACATAATCAGTTCGTTGTACGTAGTTTTCCACCATTTTCTCAGGCGTTACTCGAGGTCCCTAGATTGGTAATATATTTTTGACTTTAGAAAATCCACACATTTGAAGTCGGCCATGTCAGATCGTGCGAACGACCTTGGGAGTATGACATCAATAGATCCACCATAAAAGCTGCAGGGCGCAATTTAAGCCAGAAGTTACGCATTCGCTTCCTATACATTACGGACATTGATAAGTCAGTTAGAATGGCACGAAAACGGTCGCCATTGACACTAAATGGTTTCGATCACTCGTCCTCTAAAAAGGACCGTACTTTTCTATCACACTTCACGATAATTCCACGGTCGTTCTTCAATCATAAAGCAGCTTCTCGTGGATTATTTCCAAACGAAATTGCAAATTAATATTTTAAAATTTTATAAAATTAATCTTCGTCACTAAAATCTATCGTCAAAGTTATGATAAGTGAATAACTACTAACTTTCTTCACAATGTGTTTCGGGAAAAAGTAGATATGCGACCCTCATAATTTGGTGCTGAATCATTCGAAATATAAAAAATCATAATTTTTTAATTTAGATAGTAGTTTCCCCTAAGTAACGCTGCACGGCATCTTGAAACTTTCAATTTTTCAAAGGTAAAAACGTGATTTCAGCGATAAAAATCGGTCAACTTTGTTATTGGTCAATAGGTATTGTTAACTAATTTGGAAAAACTCTCCTGCGTTAGCTCGTGAGTTATTTACAGAAATAGTGTTCAACATTTCATCAAGATCGATGTAATAGTAATGAAATATATGATGGGTACTAACTTTGAAAACGTGAGGAAAAACGCTTCAAAATTAAGAATACTAAAATATGGTATACAACGTTTATAAGTGAATTTATACTCTATACTGACAAAATATACAGTTTAGGTGCCATACTACATGGAATGGGAAATCCCGGATCTACCAAAGAAAAAGTCGATTTTTTACCAGAACTTTTTTATTCTTCAGTATAATCTCCATCTAGAGCACTTGACCCGTCGGCTATCTAACATTTCGATGCGCTTTGAAAAAAAATTTTTTCATGGCATTCATAATAGGCTTCCATTTCTGCTATGACCTCAGCATTCGACGAATTTTTTTTCAGATTTGGAAATAAAGAATAGTCGTTGGGAGTCAGATTTGGAATATACGGGGGATGGTGGACCAATCCGTATCGCAAATCATTAAATATCACCGTTGCTTTTATGCATGAAACTAGAACTCGTCTGACACGATCAGCTGTTATTCAAAAACTAGTGGATGAATTGTCATGATATTTGGTATTGGGCTATCTAGAGGCTTGCGTTCAACAAAAATATACACGGTTCGAAACTATTCACGGCTTTTCCCGGGACTTTTCATTCCATGTAGTACATCTGCCAGGTAACAATAGCTAGTATAGGGTAAAATAAATTTAGTATAAAATCCAACAGATATAAAAATACTCGTCAATTTCGGTCTAATCGACTTGAAATTTCGACACTATACTATTCGACATCGAGATATTATGCATTCATTTAATAATTGCCCTCTCTCAAAGCATACTTTGGTCTCCAACTTACACCAGATAGCAAAGTCGATAGGGTTCAGGTCCGGCGAAATCTCAACCCCATTGAACTTTAGAAGAAACCTGAAATTGTTCAACCCAGGGTTGGGTTTTCTTCGTTTTGACAGCTGGCCGAGTCCTGTTGAAAAAAAACTAGTGTCCGCCACCATCATCGATGGTATCATGGTCTAAAGTTTCACTTCCGATGAAACCCTCAACGAGTGAACAATTTGTGTCGTGTTAGTGCGGTGAAAATTTGAGTATTTCGCGAGAAAGAAAGGATTTTCATCTGTACTTTGGCGACTCCACGTTTTCACAAAGCGAGGTTTTCACTTGAATTCCAGTGAAAAGAAAGTCCATTGGACTATAAACGAAAATTAACTGGAAATATAGTCTAAGTTGCTGTGCCATCAATCTGTGTCATCTCAAGTGAGGTGACGCCACCCAGAAGTGAAGAAGAAGAAGAAGTAGAATAAGAAGAAGAAGATCTAAAGTTTATCTTTCAGATGGAGACTTCGATCCGTACGTTGCAATCCTCCGCCAACTTAGTGGCATTACATCGAGGATTTTTTTAAAGAGCCTCTTGACAATCTTCAGCACGGGAAGTGTTACCACAATAACTTATACCATACCTTTTATGGGTACTTCCAGTCTGCAGGTATCGTTTGACTGTACGGTGTACAAAACTTCAGTGCAGACGCAAATTTGACAGTTCACAAAATATGTGCTACCACTTCCACTTCCAAATGATAGAGATAGACGCATCCACTGACAGCCAAGATTCAATATAAACAAAGAGACGAGAGATCGTCCAATACTGTTTCGTGTGCAACGTAATAATGACTGTTGTAGTAATGTAGCAGTTCAATTGCCCTGTAAATTTGATAGGATCGTTGATAGGATAACTGTTTCCTTCATCATCTCAGCTCCCCACCTAACATCTCATATAGGCAGAAAATGAGAGTGAGAAATGCCATGTCAGTACGATACATTGGCTCAAAGGATAAGATGAAAACAGTTGCAATCGCATCGAACTTTCGCCCAATTAAACAAAAATATTTCACATTTTGCTCTCTATTTTTCCAATAATCTTGCTTCTTAGAACCGAAGCAAATATACACCGACCAACCAAACCGCAATCCGTTGATTGTAGGCCGAACAGCCCGTAAAAAAATAAACCATTGATTTTACAGCATGAACAATTGATTTACCATTAGATATATGGGTTACAACACATTTTATTGTATCTTGACAAGATTTTTTTCATTTCATTATTGTATTGTATCATTTATTGTACACGTGGTGTTTCAAACAATATGCAAACTGTACATTTGATTGTTTTCCTAGGAAACATGTATGAGAAAATTTTATGATTTGAATTGTTACGATACTTAACAACCTATACATCCTATTGCAAAAAAACATGTTCACAATTGAATTGTATAACAAAACATTAAAATATTGTTCAATGGTCAAAGCAAAATTGTGGCAGGTTTTGTAACAGCAAATCTTATTGTTTTTCTACAATCATTTTTATTCGGGAACAGTAGCGTCTCGTCCTCTTGTGCAGGGGAGCGAAAATTTGACATTTTTTTATACTGTTGCCAAGCATAAGACAGTCACTGCCAACGATATGCGCAGCTGCTACGTTCAACAGCAGCCAACTCGCAATGACACGAGAGCTTGGCGCAATCATGAGAGCCACGACACACGACAGCAACATTGAGAGCAGTTAATTTCGTCGCACTCTCTCACAGCAGTCAAAGCCACAGCGTTCGCTTTGTGGTAGTGTAGATACATACTGGATAAGTAGCTGCTTTGTTCATTTTTGGTCACGGATTTCGAGAATGTCACGAGCTCAAAATGTCATGACATTTTCATAACGAGACTGTTATATCCGCTGTGATTGATCTGTGGCGATAAATTTAATGCGAACGGCGGTGCGTTTATTACCGGTTCAATTTCAGTTTTGAAAAAAATCAATCACAAAGCTTGTTCATGCAGATGTTTCAAAAATATTACAATTATTTACATAAATTTTATACACGAAGTATCAGGAGCGCAGCTTTTGCCTTTCTAATATGACGCAAAGGCAAGAAATCTTACAGCAGAGATAATAAGTTTTGCGCTCCTACTTCTACAATTCTGGTTCATGCTAAACGGGGTTTAATTGTTTGATCGAAAAAGTGCATCAAAATTCTGGAAGTCAGAGCATTTCCTTTGCTTTTCTCACTGAACCGCTTCCTTCCAACGGAAGTGCAGAGAAACAAAACACGTAAGGATACACAAAAAACTACAAGGAGCCCCATGGGGTTGTTCGAGCCATTGATGTGGAACAAGACAACCAAAATTTCTAATGATTTACAATCAAACAGTTCAATCAATCGTCACACTTTCGAATTCGCAAATGCATGGGAGTCTGCTTAGATTGAACTTTATTAGGAACCAAAACCGAACACGCTAACCCAGAATATAGACTTTATTTGTCGTGATTTGTATTTGTTTTGTTGCCGACCAAATTAAACCAATAGCCCAAATGTATGCAATTATATGTTTGTACACGATACGGATATCGATATTTAAGCTTGCGATACGGATATCGATATTTAAGCTTCTCTTCGTCAAACTTGTGTTCAAGTTTTGTATCCAAGCAGTTTTTTTATAGCGTTTCTCTACCATTACTACCATTCTGCGATTTCGGTTGAAGCGAGTTTCTTATTATCAATCGAGTTCATCTTATATAAATTTGAAATTAATCTTATGCACTCCAAATTGCTACTCATTGGACTGAAACGTTAGCTATAATTTTGCTTATATTTATAGATTCGCGTGCTTCCAGCAGCTGCGCTTTAGAATCGATTGACCAATCAGAGCAATGCTTTCCCTTTGATATATCGCTTACTCCTTCAAAACCGTCGACTATGGCAGGGAAATCCGGTATGCCGGAGATTTTTTGCAGACAAAATAGGATACTGCTAGCTATTAATCAACATTTCAATGATACACAATTAAAAATACATGACTATGAACATTCAAATCAATACGTAGAAATATTTCCAATCAAATGGTGACATAATATTAATAATTTATATAAAATTGACTGAGCTGTAATTGTTCAAAACCTGACCACATTTCTACGTGTATTTTTCTTGAGTTTCTAGTTGGCACGCCTATATAGAAAACAAAAATGTGTTCCACATTAAAAACCGTCTGCATTGGGAAGCAAGACTTTCTTGCGCATGTCCCCCTACACCTCATGAGAATCGACATAAAACGAATTTCAAAGTTAAGCCTTGTTGGCGACTGTCTCTCAAAAGTTGTTGAAATTGGAAGGAGCTACTGTTTATTGTAGCTAGCCATTCTCAGATTGATAAGATTAGAACAGCTATCGATGAGAGCAAACGGCGACATTCACGAGAAAAAATGTCATGAGACCTATGACATTTTTCATCTCCTGCAGTCGTGGCGAAGTACAATCGGCGACTGCTGTCATTTGCGCGGTTTGAATGTCTGCTGTTTCGTGTCATTCTCCAATACCGTTCGCAACCCTGCTCTTGTGCACCTCGTGCACTGCACAACCGGTCAAATTCAAGAAATCACAGCTTAGCTCTGAGGTTTGCTGTTCTCTTTTTCATGTTTGGGTCTGTGAGAACTTGTATGCACACCTGGAGGAGAGGTTTCAGTGACGTATGCTTATGACAGTTGAAAATGAGTTGCTGTCTCAGTTCCAACGTCGAAGCGGTTTTATTGATGAAATTATTGACTGATTTCCTCGAAGTGCAGAACGCCGATTTCTTCTATTGTGTCGATAATACGAAATAAGTTCAATAAAAAATAAAAAATCCCATCCAAAAGTATATCGTTATTTCATTGTATTGAAAAACACAAGCAAATATCCATTCCGCAATCTTTAGTTTTTACTTACAACGAACTGTTCTAATTGATATTATAGTTATCACATAATCAATACACAACCCGTAAATTTTGTCACGGGACGCCACTGCCGAAAAAGAAGCAAAATAATATGCGCATTCGGTAAATGATGTGACTATTGGTACAATTCCCCTACATTATTTCTGCCAATTATAAAAATGGAACTGCCAGTTTTATATTTGACATTGGAACTGTTCAAATACATAAAGCTAAAACTACTTTCTGGGGACACGTTTGCTTCAGTTTCACTTCTATTATCAATCTCCCATAGAAAAATTTCGAGCTGCTGAACATGCTCAAAGCGTTAAAATGCTGAATTTGTAGCTGTTTCTAGATAAATCAATCTGTCGCTTTTAGTGTAATGGACATTAAACTGTGAGTTAGTTTCTGACGAATCCATGCAATTTTCACTCACACTCCAATAAGTTACGAACACCAACATAAAACAAATGCCGTATCTCAATCTTCTCCCTCACTCTACGGAGAGGTTCAAAATCGAATCTCCAAATGGTTGAATAAAGTAACGAAATCAGTGCCAATTTTATGTCAAGCAAAAATAAAACATCATTTTTTTTAACTCTCGTACACTTGATCGTTAATTTAAAGTTATGGATGCGCGTTCGAATAACCCACAGATAGATAGATCACGGGCCGAATTTCGCTAATTTGCTAACGTCCCGCACGATTTACTTTAGGATATTTATGTTTACTGATTACTGGTTTCGCTCAAAACTTGTGGGACATATGCTTTCCCACGTTCTTTTCGGCCTACTCCAAAAATAACTCGAGTGCATGGAACCGAAACGTCGTTAGACTGCGTAATGTCGAGTGGAAAAACGGGTAACCGACGGTTCCACTAGAACTACTCATCAAATCGAATTCAATAAATCGTAAAAGCAGTGTATTTGAAGTCCATTAGATCGTAAATTTTCATAATGGATTCGCCAGATCGACCGTTAGGAATGTCTTTATGGGAGCATTTCACTGACACATATGTTCCATCATTACGCATATTTACGTGTGATTCCGAGGGTAGGCTAAATCAAATTTGAACTATTCTTGTGCGTCTGACGAATTTACTCCAACAAACATTATGGGGGGCCGCATCTTCGTCCAATGAGCAAATATTGTGACCGTCTCTGGGGCATATTAAATATGATACACTCCCGCGCGTCAAAGGCATTTCAGTATGAAACTGCATTACGGCTTTCAACGCCCGCCAAGTCATTCAGGTTCCGGCTGATTTCCCACTACTCTTGGTGCGGTCGGGAAACTCCATCTGGAGAGGGCCACGGTCGGATGAGTATCATATTTTTGCTGGGTGTTTATTTTTACTACAAAACCCAAAGCTATACGGACTCTGTGTATCCTACGAAAGCAGTTCTCAGTACCTAGATTTGTATTTCTCCTGCATTGGAGAGCAACGCTGAATTCGCTTAATGACAGAGCAACTATATTTCTGGAACGATTGTGGCGGGTTTGCCGATTGGCACTGTGAGCGGTGGTTTGTTGTTTTACCACTGAAATGTAATAATAATATAATGACAAGCCGAACGGAAATGTTTTCAAACAGTTCCGTTTGGATAGAGATTGGACTGATTTGCCGGGGCGGCAAGCGGCCGTTGAAAAATGATACGATGTGGCTGGTTAATTTGAAACTGTTTGCGAAGCTCTTGTGAACAAGCCTGCTGCTCCGCCGTTCGGCTACAATTCGTTGCATTACTAGGAAAACTTTGATATTTCCGTCATGGAATGTTTGGAATCATGACATCACTGCAGTAATTAACACATGGAACAAATGTCCAATTAACGAAATAATCGATGATCGATGGTTTGATCAAATTACCAACAGAGATAATATTCGAATGTTTCCAGCCCAGAATAATTTTCTGTGCGTAAGTACACAGTTAGAAAATATCTGTTAAATTCCGATGGATAAACTGTAACAAAAGGCATCCATCATATAAAACAAAATTTAAGAGCGATTAGAAAGTTACATAGCTAAACAAGTCAATGAAATAAAAAAAAAACAAACATATTGGTAACGACGGGAACTCGAACAGAAAATCATTAGATCACAAAGAACGCCCGTGTATCGATTAAGCTACAGAAACACAAATCTCCTTCAGATTTTTTGTTAGTTATGGCGATTACTACTACTTCAAATCAACTAAAATTGCACGTTGCTCTGCTCGTTAGGTAAATGAAACCTACACAGATACGAATCCATTGTTGGGACCATGATTAACATAAGAAATCATAAAAAATCATGAAACATTACTTCTCATGAACCTATGCCTATTACTGATGATTTTGTGTGAATTACTGATAAAAGTGACAACTTCTGGTAGCTTTTCTTTTACTGGTTCGGACAGTAAATGGTAAAAAAACATTTATCATTACTTTTACAATGATTCGCATTGATCCGATGCCTAAGTCCAACTCCTCTGGTAGAATATAAAAGTTAAGTTACTAGAAGATTTCTGCTTTCTTAAATGACTCTTTTTCACGTCTTACCATTCCGTTCTATATCTTCACATGCTTGCTCTCCCTTGAATACTATCTTTCTAACAATTTCCATCTCCTGTTTCTATCAAATGGTCTCTGCTTAACTAAATGTCTCAAAAATAAAAAAGTTATATTTTATATTCAGACATTTTCACTGTGTAATTCCTTAACACTCTTCCGAAAGTGAAATTTAACTTTTTACTTTTTTATTTATGACTTCTGGTCAGTCAGTAATTTTTACTTTTTTCGGTTTTTTAACGATATCAAACTAACTACTGTCCGAACCGGATATCGTTAAAAAACCGGTTCGGACAGTAAATGGCAAACGACCTTTGCCTTCACTTTCTGACATATCAGAGACTCGGATGACTCGTATCGCTAAGATGCCTAAGTTCGACTCCTCTGGTAGAAGGTAAAAGTTTAGATACGAGAAGCCTTCTGCTCACTTAAAATGACCCTTGTCACGTCTCACTTTTCCGCACTTTATTCTTCACATCCTTGCTCTTCCTTGAGTACTATGGCTCTATGATTTCATATTCTTTCTCCTCTTATAATCTCTAGTTAGTTTGATATCGTTAAAACCCGAAAAAAGTAAAATTTAACACATTAGGTTTGTTGGTAAAATTATAAAGAAAAATATTACAAATTGTCAAAGTTATGGCAAATTTTTTTAGCGGAGGCTCTCTATGAACATTCTTCAAGACGAACCGCTTGACTGGAATTAAAACAATATAAAATTATTGTTTCTGGAAAAATATTTCTACACAGTTCGAAAAAATCTTGTGATTTCACATCTTATAAATTGCACATGAATGGAGCGTCGCAATTGACACAAACTGGACCCTCAATCGAGGGGCAAAGTCGAGGGTGCGTAAATTAGATTGCGCGTAAATTAAATAAAACATAGCTTTATTTCAAATTTTTCGCGTAAATTTTTTTTTAAATTCCAGTCGATTTTAGTGTAAATAACACGAAAAATCTCACTATTTTCATACGCAACAGCATCTAGGACCATCTGAGTATGCTCTGAAACTAAGGAAATCCGTAAGAGATATTCCAAGATCCAAGAACTACTTGGAATATTGTTCTTAGAGACTACACTGTGCCACATCAAGAACTACAACGGCTAATATCCATGTTTAGTTTGCTGCTCATATTTTTAGAGCTACACATTGTTTACTTGTGAAAATTTTCAATTTCCTGAGTATTTTATACACAAGCAATGGCGAAACAAGGTGCACATTTTTATAAAACTTACTGCTAAATTCATCTAGTTGGCAGATCTTGTTAGTTAGTGGGTATATAAACCGATAATAGTGAAGAAAAGCTCCAAAAACGGAACTACTTCGATTTCTCAGCAACGGTTTAACAGAAATCATGATTGAAAGCTCTCAGTGTCTTTAAAGTTACTGTGCAATATCATCCAGATCCGACTTCCGGTTACGAAATTATAGAGCAATGAGTATTAAAGCTTTCAAAACAGGTCTTAAGATTTACACGAGCTGCAAAACCCAAAGCTATATGGACAACCAACTTATGTACAATTTTTCAATACTGTTCATAGTTCATAGTATTACCAGTGTTGGCGATTGCCGAAAATTTGACAGAAGCTGCTATCTATATTGTATACATTTTCAATCCGGTAGAAGATGCTACAAGAACTCGAGTCTCTCAATGCATGAGCCGTGAGAGAATTTTTCTACATTTCTTCGCTTCACTTCATACTCTGAGTATTTCACGACCCTTAAAAATATTACAGTCTGATAATGATTGGTGCTGTGTGGAATTTCCCAAGAGAGAATCGCAAGTTGACAATTATCGCAGAAAATCGAATCGATGTTCCAACTTGATGATTCTCATACTAGGTTGCGATATTTCAAAACCCTTGTGTGGAGCATTCACAGACATTTTCATAGACACAACTTATACAAAGGTTATATGCACATAGTTAGAATAAGCGGCAATAGTAAAATGATTCTACCGCAATTATTCACTGCCCATACAGAATCGGATCGCGAAACGAAAATAAGCGACCGTTTGTTGCTTCAGAGAGAATCCCCACAGCAGCGTGCTAACCTTTGATTCTCAGACATCAAGAGAAATTCATTCTCGCACTGGTGTCTATTCTATGTTAAATGAGCCATGCCAGGTTTTTGTTGCTGCGATGATATCCGTCTCTCTTTGATGGCACTGATTCAATAGTGTGAAGAGTTGCTAGTGAGCCTTCTTTGATACGATAAAAGCCATCCTTGAGTATTACCTACTCATCTTTGTTGATCTAATCCAGGAACGTTCACACTTATCCAAAAACATTAGTGAAAACAGGTCTCAAAAATCAATATTCATTAGATGCCAGATCGACAAAAATATATCCTGTGCGGTTTCTGAAAGGTCATAATATAAGTAAAAATTTAGGAGAAAATTGGAAGGGTGTTATTTTCAAACTTATTTAAATTAGTCTTAAAAATATCTTCAAAAACTCGAAAACATTGCATAACTCTTATACGCCTTAACGTATCAACATACTTTCCTCAGCAAAAAAAAAAGAAAGATTTTGTTTATTCGACAATGCCCAGATAGGATCTGAAGTTAACAGAAGCCTTTCAAAAACATCTTCGATGCTCACGATTCTGTTTAATTTTCTATCATTGTGCGCTCTGAAGCTCCTGATACTTTTATTTCTGAGCTTCTTCACTAAGCATATCAATAGTTAAAATCGCCTACCTAATTATCCTGACTCCGTGTACCAACTGTAAAACGTCATTATTACTCTTACCAGCAATCATCAAATACGCAAATACGCATGATAAATCAATTTCTGTTCATAGATTTATCATGGCCAACTAGTTCGGAATATCCATATTACACAGTATCTCTAATCATCAGTTGCTCAAACTCAATTGAAGTAGTTATTTTGGTAATAAATTAATTAAAATTGTTCTGCAATCTATTTTCGGCTGTAGTTTTTGTGTGTCTCATTTCTCGAATGGACAGTGTATGGAACACTTGTAGAACTAATTTGATACTATAATTTTACTGAAGAAAGCATGTTGATACGTTAAGGCGTATAAGAGTTATGCAATGTTATTGAGTTTTTTAAAGGTATTTTTAAGACTAATTTAAATAAGTTTTAAAATAGCACCCTTCCAATTTTCTCCTAAATTTTTACTTATATTATGACCTTTCAGAAACCGCACAGGATATATTTTTATCGATCTGGCATCTAATGAATATTGATATTTGAAGCTTGACTATTTTTTGATGAAAAAACAATCATAGCTTTTTACTGGTAGCTCATATGAAAAAGTTTGGTTCAGCAAAATTGTGCGCAATAATAAGTTCAACAACTCTTCTGAAAACCAACTTCTCCATATAACGTTCCACAAAAAAGTTAGAACAAAAAAAGTGATTTTTCTGGAGCCACCCTACTTTTACTCGGGAAAATTGATGTAACTCGATGAAATGAAAAGCTAGAGAGGTGATTTTTTCAGCAAAGTTGCTCAAAATAAAATTTTCTACAATTTTATTGCACAACGAAATAATTTTTGAGTTCAATTAAGTAAGTTAGTTTTTTGAGCGTCATTTGATTACAAACAACTTTTGTGAAGACGATGTGAAGAAATTAATATATAATAATGAAAATATTTTTATCACGCTAATTTCCCGTTTCGGACCATAGTGGAATGGAATTTTCCGTCATTTGAAAAATTAGATTTTAATGAATTGAATCGTTTGCAAATGCAGTTCACCGGTAAAATTGATATTTTTTTTTCTGTTTGGAAAAAAATTGTTTCAGTAAAAAACCATGGTGACAAAAAATCAAGTTTTAGAGTGTGTAACATTCTTCTAAACAAAAAATAATTACGAACAATCGAAATTTTTTTATATCAAAAAGGAATTGTTGAGCTTTGAAAAAAAAACAAATTTTTCGAGATAATCGTGTTTAAAAAACACGCCAAGCGCCATCTCAGTTCTGCCCAAATGCAGAACCCATTGGTCATGGCCATTCAAGGCACTTTTCGAAAATGAAAGTATTGATGTGGAACACATCTTTACACTAGTATGGGTGTTGATTCGAATCAACGAGAAAACCTTTGAATCTGTCTTTATATGGAGCGGAGACAGGGATGTGAAGTATTAAGATAAAAATATATTTTGAAAATTAAGACTGACGAAATCTGCCGCCTCATGAAGAGGTGAGATTTAATTTCACTTAAGCAACACTGTAATTGCACCCTGACGCAATGTCTTCATTGACGTTTTAGACGAAAATTGGAAACTACCCTGCGTTCTTCTAATTTTAATGTATGAGGTGCTGATTGGTGCTGAATCCTTGCATGTGATCGTCTTAATCGTATTAGGCTATTGAAACAATTGCTGGGTTATGTACAAGAAACGACCGATTGCGATTACAATAAAAATGCAATTATTGAAAAACATTAACGAAGCCATTGTTATTCATATTCACATCAATCTGGTTATGTTTCTGACATTACTAACCCGCCTTTTTATCAGCATCTAAAAACTAAAACAGATGAAAATAGAACGACGAACGCAACTGCGAAATGAAAATTTGCGAAAAATTTATCGTCTAAAACCTAAACCAAGCCCAAGACGACTCTTTCTCATAACACGACTAAAACAAATCATTACAGCCCGTTGCAAGTGTTGTAATAATTTCCTGTTGATCCTTTTGTTTTACCCTATTTATAGTATCGAATCGGAAATAATTAGAAGAAAATTACTTTCAGTACAGTAACCATGTGATGAAAGGCTATAAATTTTGCCACAATCATTTTAGATGAGACTCGAAAATCTTATCAAAAAACAATCAGAACCATGTGTGCTGTTATCGCTTGGACAAGACATCTACAGTCTTAATGAGAAATTGATTTACGCCGACGAAGCTCTTCGTCGTAGCGAAGTCGGTCGGTATTTACAGTGCAGATTTTTCCTTCGATATACTCACAGACTGACACATCAAAGCATGATAGCAGCACAAATGGCCAGCAGCTAATTTCGTCCTGTGCGGGAATTCCCTCTAGTAATCATTTTCATAATTATAGAAAATTAGCACTGTATCCAAAAATGTTTATGGTTGACTTGCGTTTTTTCTTTGTTTCTCATTGAAGTGGACTTCTGTCATTTCGACGAATATTATCTAGGTACATGACAGTGGCAAAAAAATCCTTGGTCAGCATTATACCCTGCGATTAGGTATGGGGAATAATCTAATCGTGCTTAACTCGTTCCGCGAATTTTAACTCTTCAATTTAACTGTTCCATTGACTAGACTGAAAACAGGTCACAATGTGAGTAGCTGTTTCGTAATGCCAGATTACCTATATTTATAGGTGAGGAAAACAATGTGTAGAATTTCACCGCTGCAGCTCGTAGATAATAAAAAAGTAAAACTTTTGATCGCACCATTCATAAGTCAGATAGTATAGTTTTGGACACGGTCGAAGCTGTAATACTAGCCATTCAATGCTACTCTGCCTCTGCCCTTAAGCCCCGGGCGCATCGCCAGAATACCGTTGACTCAATCGGCTCGTGAAATTTGAACAGTTTACCAATGATGAAATGAACCATCTTGCGCCACTTGGCGGCTTTCAACAATAACGGAAGATAGTATATTAGATTACCACGCGTCCGACATGCCAACTAGAGTAGTATACAGACAATAAAACAGCCGACAGATTTCACCTGTTTTGTCGGTTGTTTTGTAGACAGAACTGCTGACATGTTGGGGATGGCGTATTCGTGTTGCTGCTAGTTGATCTGTTGATTCATCCATAACATGGACGCAGTGTATCAGCTCGCAGAAGTTGAGTGATATGATAGTGGTGTTGACCTTTGTTCTAACTTTGTGAAATCGATACGAAATGTAAGCGCTGATTCATGTCTTCATTATTTTTCAGAAACCTGTTTCAATCTTCCTAGTGGTGTAATAATGCATATCGCATATAACCCACACTCTCGTATATGTTACAGTGAGAAACTTCGAGAAACTTTCAATTGTCACTTGAATGAAAACTGAAAAATTTGTGTGAATATAAGCTGATAAGACCCACGATTCAGAAAAGTTTTGAGCCAAATTTAGAGTATTTATTATTGTTTTTTGCATCATCGTTTTAAATTACGGTTTGAAGTTTTAAATCATCCATGTGATTTCGGAACCAGAACTTGAATACGGCTGAAATTGATAGCAACCTATGTTCAGTTTGTGAAAATTGTTTCAGCCGTCACTGAGAACAAGAAGTTAGTTACATTTATAGGAGG
Organism: Malaya genurostris; assembly: GCF_030247185.1. Lineage (NCBI taxonomy): Eukaryota > Metazoa > Arthropoda > Insecta > Diptera > Culicidae > Malaya > Malaya genurostris. The sequence goes on from NC_080572.1 coordinate 185,199,240, forward strand.
TTTAGAAATTTGTAAAATATCCGGAAGTCGAATCCGGATAAAATTCAATTCAACCTTTCATTAGACACTAAGCTCGTGAAAAAAGCTGAGAACACGAAGTCAGTTTCATTTTGAAGGTTTTCCACTCATCAGCCTATTACTCCGAAACCGGATGTCGTATAATCGGTTCATTTTACAAAAGGCCATAAGAGCATTTGACCGTTTCTCTTTGTTTACTTTCTCTTCAATTAATTACCAAACGGCTTCCATTCTTTGTTTAAATGATCCCCGGAGCCTTCGACATTCAAATAGAATTGTAAAATCACAAAAAAAAACTTTATAATCACAGTTACAATAATCGAAAAAGAAAATAAATGAAGAGAAACTGGCACTTGCTCATATGGTCATTTGAAAAATAAACCGAGAAATAGCTAATTCGAATGATATACACACCAAATCATATTTACGAGCGTCGGTATAATTTTACTAACTTTCAAACATTCAGTAATCAGTTCAGTACAAATTTCATTTGCTGAACTATCGTTAACGTTTCTCTGAACATCCTCCTGTCAAAATTATACTGACTTGTTCGTCATTTATTTTCGATCTTCGATGAAATTTACAAACAATCCGTAAATAAATGAACGTCGTGAACTATTACTGTTTTTCGGTAAATTTATCAGAAACCCGTAAAATAAATTAAAAAAACTCATTCAAAACTTTTGTCCAAGTTAATTCATTTATTATTACTAGATTATGTACTTACTATTCAATCATGATTTATACTAACATTATGATAAGGATTCATATCATTGATAATCGAGGACGAAGCGTGAAGCATGTGATTGATAGAGAGCTTAAATATAAACTTTAGGCTGCACTAATAGGTTATATACTGAATATCTTGTTTACCATCAGGAAATTATAGGAATGATAACGGTTTGAGCGTTTCACGTACAATTTACTCGATTCTAGAATAAGTTTTAACTTTTTCACTTCCGAAAATAAATTCGACAGATATGATTCTCACCGAAGTAGTCAGTCATGTTCACTGAAGTTCTTCATTATTATTAACTGATTCACTGAAACTCGGTTAATCTTTTACTGAATTAGGAAAAAGAAATGATATTTTAAGATCTCAGATTATGTCAGAACGAAGAATCCGTAATATTTTTATTGAATTTACCGAAATCCGGTGGTTCATTGACAGATGACTATGAATTGTATCATTTTACAGATCATCCAGTGAAAATAATGTTTTACAATTACAGTAAAAATAATTACTGCACATAGCAACAGAAATTTGGTGTGTATCAATCGTTCCATTACCAAAGGGCCTAACTACGAATTACAGTTTTGATTTTATGTTAGACGCTCAACTCTTCGCATAATTTTACGTCAAATCAACAAGCTTTCGAATAATATTGAAAACTTCAACAAAACTTTTATAATTTCTCCGACCTCGGATCAAAAGTAGATTTTCATCATCATTGCTTAACCTTTCTTCACGAAAAAGGCATCCTATCATGCCACTAGATTATCTGAAATATGTGAATCATTGCCCGAATTATTGTAACTTTCAAAATTCAGTAATTATTTTCTGTGAAGTCGAGAACATGGCTTTTTTGCCAGCTCGGTAGGTATCTCTAGGCCCGAAAAAAACTAATGTTATTCCGTTACCGTATCGTATTTTATACTTTCCTCTTATCTAGTCTACATTACAAGTAAATTTAGAATGTTAATAATTGCTAGTAATTACATAATTTGCGGAAACAAATGATGTTCTAATGGTAATAAAAAAATCCTGAGAATAATAGGAATGAAAAGTCCCTTATTCACATGATGTCAAAAATCTGGTTTGATTACGCTTTTAACAATCTGCAAATTCGGATTCAGATTTCGAACTAAATCATCTCTTTAATACACAGCAACATATATTCAACCGCAATAAGAAAATAAATTCAAAACAACAAAACCTGTTTCAATCTACCTAGTTGTGTGATGGTGTCTTTCACATGTTACTCATATTCTCATAAATATTACTATAGCATTTTTCAAAGAACTTTCCATTGAATCTTAACAAAAAGAAACAAGAAAGTTTGTTCGGGCATAAACTATCATATCCCATAGATTAAAACGGGTTTGAATAACCAAATTTAGAAGAATTTTTTCCGATTTGTTCATCGTCGCTCTAAATGATGATTTGGAATTTTGAACACACTTTACATTTTAGTTTCGGAACTGGAAGCAGGATCCGGATGAAATTTAACAGCAGTATATAAAGCTAAAATACCAATAATTTAAAGCTAAGATTTTGAAAATCGGTTCGGTCATCACTGTAAAAATAAAATGAACTCCGTTTTACCTTTTTTATAAATATAAAAAAGGTATAGAATTTTCTCAAACTTCAGAAAAATTTTCCGAGGAAATAAATTTATGTCATCGCATTATTTTTCCAGATAATTGTGAAAGATCACAAAAACACTCATTTTTCAGAGCTATTTTTGATAAGACTCGGAAAATCCTCCGAATTTTCCAGCCATTATCACCCTGTAGAAAGATAAAAGTATTTCAAAGGTCTGTATGTTTTTGGTTTTGGCAAATTTTCCAAAATTTCCATCGAAAATTTCCTAAAACCACCCGCGCGCAGGTACTTGGAAGATGGCCTTATGCGCTTTTTTATAATAAAATTTTTTATTTTGCTCATTTGCTTTAGCTTAACGTGGCCGATTGTCTTGTTGTTACAGGAGAAGAAGAGACGCCGTATTAAGGGATCGGCATACTCCCCTAGAGTTAGTAAAGGAATGTGAGGAGGGTGGGATTTACAAAATATTGATTTTGAGTTACAATACATCATTCGTTTGTGCCACAAATTTTTTAGAGTTTTCTGGATCTTCACGTTCTTCAGATTGTAACGAGAGAGATTATCCTTGGCTGGGATGCTTTGTTGGTGTTCTCTGATGTACGTGTGACGTTTTTGGGTAGTTTCCAGCAACTCAGTCAGTTCAAGGCAGGTACATGCTCAGTAGCATCGTTTATACGGGCCATACTTTCAGCAACGTAAAGAAAAGTGCGATAGAGCTGTAGACGGCTAACAGCCTTATGCGCTTGATGATAAAGCGATGTTTCGGAGCAAAGTGAAACACTATTTTTAATACTGTTTTATGCAATTGTTTCTTAGCACCTAAAAGACTATCCACAACACCCATTTTCATGGCGTTTCGACTTTAGCACGGTTCGTTTTTGGCAACATAATCTTTCGAACATGACATATGTTTTAGAAAGATGGTAGTATGTATTTTCAAATACAATACAATTTCATATTTATATTGATGTATATTACTTGTAACAATAATTGCTGAAAGAACACAACTTTTTACACCCTCATATCATTCGAAGAAGTTCGTCGAGATAAGCAAATTTCTGTGGTATCGGGTTCACAGATTTTGAAAGACGAGGATCAAATAAACTTGTTTCAGTTTTACCGGTATTCGGATTTTGATCCCGGAAGGTACCCAAACCTTTTTTGTGGGGCGCACTACGATTTCTCTAAGGCTACACTGATTTTCAAAAAATACAATCTAATAAAATGGTTAACAATCCATTAGGCGAGTGTAACTGACTTCGGCTACACCGATTTCCGAATTCCATTTCCGAAAGTATCGGGAATAGAGATGCTAAAAGAAAGCCAAAACTAATTTAATAAACAAAAATTCAAATTGAAATAAACTTATGATCCCATACAAAATTGGTGAATTTTATCCGATTCCGACTACTAATTTTGAAATTACAGGGTGATGACTTTTCAAAATTCAAGCCGCCATAGAAAATGACGATACCAAGAAATCTTCAAAGTAGGGCTCAAAACTATTTCAATTTATTCGTCCTACTAATTCATGGACATACAAACTATTTTTGGTTATGTTGGTTTCGGAATGCCGTTTCTGGAAGTACCGTAAATAATGACAAAAACTTTAAAGAGGAACTCTCTTCTATATCTCATGGATTACTTAATCGATTGTCGCACGTTTAGATTGAAAAAAATAATTTTAAGTTTTCATACAATTTCTATCTTCGATTCATCTTGCAGTTCCCAAAAAGGTATCATCTCACTGCTAGGTGGATTAGGCACGGTTTTCTTCGTCGCTTCGAATGACGAAGACTTTTGACAACTATTTCCGATACGTTTGGAACCGGGAATTAATAACCGATATCTGCTGAATCAATTTTCATGGCCGATAACTAACAAGCCGTAGGGAAGAGGTGGCGATTAGTGTGCACCTAAGCTTTTTGAAGTATTACAAATAAAATATTACTTTTATCAAGATCATAAACACGTCTATGGAAACATGAAACCATGTTTTTCATTATCCAGAAATGAACGATTACAATTATTATGTACAGTTTGCTTTCATATCTTATCCAAGTCAGTCGATAAAACAAAACCGCTTACGTTCGGGACGGAAGAAACCAAGTACAGTATTGTGTAGTGAACAATAGAACGATCTCGAAATGAGTGAACCAAACGAACAAAAGCTACCGCCGATACGAAAGAATACAATTATTGTTGACTTCAGGCAGTGCAAAATTCGACCTTGTATACGAGAACTTGAAGGTTTGCTTAAGGAGCAAATGCATCTTGATATTAAACGTGTGCGTTTACTTCAATGCAATAAGACAAATAACGTTGTTTACATCCAGTTTTATAAAGTGTTGGATGCAATTCAATTTGCAAAAGTCAATAACAATGTGCACTATGTCGAGCACGAAAACATTGAGTACAACATTCCAGTATATATGGATGATATAGCACTATCTGAAATGCGTGTGCATGATCTTCCCTCAAGCGTCATCGATTCATATATTCGCAAAACTATGTCCCAATATGGAGAGATTCTTTCTATCGGAAAAGAAAAGTGGAAGAACTTTTTTCTCGTTATTCTAAATGGCGTACGTTAGTTACACATGCGCTTGAAGTGGCCTATACATTCTTATGTGACTTTCAATCAAGATACAAGAGTTCCGTGCAAATCACTTGTTACCTATGACAATCAGATGGCCACATGTCAATATTGCCAAAAAGCTGTTCACTACGGTAAGCCATGTGATAAACTGGGCAAGGAGACAACTACACCAAAGGACAACGGTGCTTCCTTCACACCAACCCCAAGCAACCCCAGTACACCTGTGATAACAATGAAGCATCCCCTTCAACGAAACCATCCGTATCCCCTATAGAACAAAGTACACCAGCTGCAGTTAACAACTTACCCTCCAACCAATGTACAACAAGGCGCATTTACAGCAACGTGCAACGAACACAAGAAGAAAATCAACAACAATACTACCGATGCGGCAATGGATGACGAGACGAGCCACGAACAAAGTACCCCTCAATCCTCGCAGGAGGGAATTGGAAGCTCCTCTCCCCCTAGAAAACGGTGGACAACGAGATCCAATACAAAAAAATGTTATTTAAAAAATCGGCGCAATCTGCCACGTAAAGCTCGTACACAAATAGGCCTGAATAAAAATATCTTTTAAATAAAAAGATATTTTTATTTTTTTTTTATGCTTACGAGCATGCAAGCCAAAAAAAATGGTGTTTTGTTCATAATAGTGCGCAAGGTAAGGTAATAGTGCGCAGTGGTGCACAATTATGCGCACAATGAATTTTCCGTAGTACTCGAATACTCGAATTTTCCGTAATACTCGGAATACTCGATGATAACTTCGTTTGGGTCGAAAAGCTGTTACGAAACCAAAAAAAAAACGTGATTCTATTAGAAATAAATATAACGCTTATTTAACCTTGTTATGTATAGAAACACGCTTTTGAAATTATTATTTTTCTACTCATCACCATGTAATTTCGGAACCGGAAGTAGTGTCCAAATAAAAGTCAGTATTGTTATACAAGTATGTGAGACCTTTTATTTGAAACTAATGGCGTTTTTTATTGAAAAACAATGGTGGCGTGGATTGCTCTGGTTTTACACTTTCGAGCAGAATTGCAACATTCTTATGGCGTTTCATTGCCATTTTTAATCGGAAGAGCAATCCACACCACCAGTGTTTTTCAATGAAAAACGCCATAAGTTTGTGACAATCGATCAATCCATTTCCAAGAAAATCAAGAGCATATTTTTTGCGCATACACACGAAATTCTAGACAATTTTGATGATTTCAGAACAATTTTAATTTTCATTCCAGATAAGTTAGTGAAAATTAGAAAGTAAAAAACAAAAAAACAATGATTCATTTGTTCACATCAGTCACTGGTCGGGGAAAAAAAATAATACACGTGATCTTTCAACCACAGAGCTCTGGACCGACCGATATCTCAATTTAAACAGAGTGATAAAAAAAACTATACTGCTATACTCCAAAAAAAACATATGCTGCCATAAATCACGAGAACCCATGCAGACAAAATGTTTCTAGCAGAGAAACCATATGCTGGTTATATAAATTAAACACATTACTATGCATGCAAATGTTGTCGCGAATAAGATGCTAACACAAGTCAGCGGCAACAGAGCAGAAACTGGCGCTCAAGGATTACAGATCTAAATCGAATACGTGCGTCGCTCCGCAAAATATAGATCGGCCGTTTCTGAAACATTTAATTCAAATGTGAAGACCGGGTAGCATTATTTTTTTTGCTCACTTCTTTAGTTCACAAATCCAAAAGTGTTAGACATTCGCAGAATGCTGTACAACATGTGCAATCCAAATCTCTCTGTCGGATTCGTTGATCTCGAAACGTAATTATTCGGTTTTCGTTCCACTGTTAGGATTATTTGGCCATTTGTATGGAAATAGAGAACTTTTAATGCATATTAATTCTGCATATTGATCCCTTTGTGACTTCGATTTATCTTGTCGTGACAAGAATATTCTTCGCAATGACAAACAAGTTAATCCAAACTGAAGCGATAAGCAACAATAACTGTTCCGTTTTGTGACGCTCAAGTTTGTTTTGATTAAAAGAAGGCTAGGCTCAATCCGATTTAGAATTTTCCAAGACAAAGACCATGTCTATTTGCACGAGGAGATATTGTTTATCTTATCTTTTTTATTCGGTTAGTCGTCTTATTAGGTGTGCTTGTAATATATGTAGAAGTATAGGTGGAGATGGTTTACGGTAAGTTTCATGAATGTTGTTTATATGAACTGTTTTGTTGGTTGAATTTATTGAGTTTTAATTATCTTCCGCTGCATCGTTCATAGAGGGGCTGCCCAATCCAAGTCCGATCAAGTTGTTTGCTGGTATAAAAAGTAGAAAAATAGATGTTAGAGAGCTGATTGTAGTGTTTAGAATGATGCTGGAGCCAAAACAACTTCTAACGAGCACTCACGTCTGCTATTTTTCCAACTCACTTTGCCATTGCAAGCACATGATCCACCGGTACTAGATTAACGTCATGATTTTGTTTTTTTATTGTTGGATTTTAGATTTGTGGTGGCGCCCAACTGGTTATTGGCACGTTTCTACTATGGACTCATCGGCAGTACTCCACGATAGTCAACGACCAGTTTTGGGAACCGTTTGTGGTCATCATTGCGCTGGGAATGGTTTCACAGTTGATCTGCTATCTCGGATGGACTTCAACGAGCAAAAAGCATCGATGTTATTTAGGAACGGTAAGTGGTTTTCGACTTTGAGTATGTGTTGACATTGTAGATTGGTTATTTTGTTTATATTTGTGCTTAGAAAGATGTATATGGAATTTAATATGTACATGTATATGGAAAGGTTGAACTGCTATCCAGTATTGTGTATATTGTTTATATTCAATTAGTTGGCTTGATTATACATTTAAGAAGTATTTTTGAACTTAGTGTTGTCACCCCGGATGCATCGGTGATGTTGAGAAACTACAATAATTTCAATGTAAGAGAATACGTAGGGTAAAGCCACCTCCTTTTTTAAGCATTAAAGACTTTTCTAAACAAAAGATCTTTTTGCTTTGCAAGTTTGGCAGTTGTCGTTTACTGGAAAATATGAATAAACCGAAAATACCATTTGGCAACTTTTCGTTGTAAGGTTTTGCTTCGACTAAATAAGCATTTTATCCGTATGAAACGTCTAATGGTCGATTGCTACTTAGTAACTAACTCTTCAAAACTGTCCCAGAAAGTATGGACGCACTTTGATTTCGCTGTAAATAATTCACAAGTGTTAGATATTCAAATTTTATTTGATATACTGATAATATTAGACTACAACAACAGAATATTATTCTCAACATTTGCTACTTAGCCATTGTAGACTAGCTGGCGCACCTTCTTGCGAACGTTCCTCATTGAATTCCGTACAGACTTCTTAACGACAAATTTTGACACTTTTTTCCAATCTTTTTCGAACTGTTGAATGGTTTCGGCTGCCGAGACATGTTTCCTAAGATGTTAATGCCCAAAATTCCTCAATTGGTCGAAGTTGTGGGCAATTTGGTGGATTCATGTCTTTTGGGACGGAAGTGACATTTTTGGTAGTATACCATTCTACCGTTGATTTCGAGTAGTGGCAAGCAGCAAGAGTGTGGCTTCGAATCATGGGTAGAAGTCGTTTTTGTAAACATTCCTAAATGTATATTTCGCTGTTCATTGAAGCAGTGGTGATGAAGGGTTTCGAAATCTTACCGCTGCTACAAATTGCTTGCCAGACCATAGCTTTCTTACCAAATTTTTCGACTTCAATCGATGCCTCGGACTGGTTTAACACTTGCACTTCTCGCACCGTATAATATTGTGGTCCCGGCAAGGATCTGTAATCGAGTTTCACGTAGGTTTCGTCGTTCATGATTATGCAGTTCAAATTTCCAGCAAGAATCGTATTGTACAGCTTTCAAACCCTCGGCCTGATCGATGCTTCTTGTTTCGGACTACGTTTTGGTTGTTTCTGCTTCTTATATGTTCGAAGATTCAAATGTTTTTTAGCACGAAGAACATTTGACTTCGAAGTGCCCACTTTTTTGGTCACATCCTGAACTGAAACCTCCTTCTTTTGCTCGAACGCCTTCAGTATACGTTTATCCAACTGAGGGTTAACAGGACCTTTTTTTCGACCCGTTTTCGGTTTATCCTCAAAGGTGTTATCCTCACCGAACTTCCTGATTGCATTTCGCACGGCTTTTTCACTTACTCCTTCCATTTTTGCTCTCTTTCTCAGTGACAGTCCGCGTTCTGTGCACCATTTGTACACAATTTTTCGACGTTGTTCTTCTGAAAGTCCACGCATTTCGAAACAAACTAATAAAAACGAATAAACAACTGCACAAGTGATTAGAGAAGAGTGTACACAACAGGACGCAGCCATAAAAATTGACAGATTCTGTCTGTTCACGGTAGAAACATGCAGAGAAACAAAACCATTTCTTTGATATACTAATTTTCTCATAACAGTCACTATACGGACATTATGCCCCACACTTGATTCAACAGTATTCTTCGGTTTGAATTATTATTTTGAAGATTTATAACAATTATTAAAACAAAATGCAGCATTTGTAGGGTCGATGTTGCTTCCCGATTGCAATTACTTGATTACGCTAAGAATTTCTGATGCAAATAATATTTCCTTTTCTGCTCTTTTCTATTTTGATATTTCAAGTCGCAACAATAATGCATCATTGTTGTGGGGCATAATGTCTCTTGTTGTGAGGCATACCACTGATTTGTTGTGAGCCATATTATACGGCTGCTGGGGGCCTGGGCATTATGTCCAATCAGGCCCGTACCCAGGATTTTATTTCGGGAGGGGCCTTCTGATAAAAAGGGCGGATTGTTGGAGACATAACTTGATTGATTGTGTGAAGTTCGTAACTTTTTCTGCTCCGCTTCCAGAATTGTAACGATGCATGTATACAAAATTATGCCGTATTTGTGACAAACATATTCTATCACATAAAAAACGTTGTACAAATGAGGGTAAAAAGTACAACAAACAATACCAGTTTTTTGCAGATTCACATACTCAGTGAAGAAAAACTTCGCACAATTCTTTGATTATATCCAAACGGTTCTAAAAGAACAGATTAGTGGAGTTCATCCGATGTTTACAACTGTTGAGTATTATTTGGCATGCTTTATTTAGGAACTGGAATTGAATTCAAGAACTAAATCTGGAAACAGGAACTAAATTCGGAACCAAGAACTACATTGGGACTGGTTCAAAATTCAATTGCCAAATTTAGTTCTAGAATTCTGGAACTAACTCATTTTCAGAACTCAGACTTCAAATTTAATTCTAGAACTAAATTCTGAGCTTGAATTCTGCGACTAAATTCTGTTCCCATGAATATTTCCAGAATCCAAGTTGCGAATTCTGAACCTGAATTCAGGAAATGAATTCTGATACTGAATTTTGGAATTGAATTCTTTTTCCGATGTCAGGTTCGGTGTCGAGATTTAAAATTTTGTTCCAGAATACAGATCTGAAATTCATATTATAAATTTTGTTCCAGAGCTCTGAAGTGAATTCTTGAATCTGAATGTTGAACATCGGGCTTGATACCTCAAAACCGTCGTTCGAGTGCGCAAAATGCAAGCAAATGTGAAGAATTTTCCTCATTGGTTACAAAAATCTGAATCCCCGATCACATAACAAAATCATAACACAAGTATATCAACAGTTGATATGCATAACAATTTGTGTTATTTTGAGATATTTAACTAATGAAAACAGTTGAAAGTTAAAACTTATGATAACAATATAATAACAAAATCAGTTATGATGTTTTATTTTCGTTTTCAAGACTCATGATAACGTTCATTAATTGGAAAAATGAGTTCTTCTGTTGCTTCATATCGAAATATGATGATCAGAATTTCAAAAAACTAAAACATGAAACCAGATTACTAAATAAATTATTCATGTAATAAAAAAAATCATTCAACAATTTTGGATTGAAACGATGTTAAAAGTTGGCTGTGATATAGTTTTTCTGTGTTAGATTTGCTATCTAATTTATTATTAAATTTTTAATTTGTTATAAATTTCTGCTTTCGGACTTCTGTAGTTATATCAAATTCAATAATAATTGTGATACAAACGTTTCAAAATCTGTTACGATTTTGTTCCCGCTATAGTACCTTTTTGTGGAAGCGTATGCATAGATTCGTAGAGCACATCAAAGCAAAGTCTTCCAGGGCGGGGTTCGAACATGCGACAACTGGCTTGTAAGACCCTATGCCTCGAAACGCCAACCCAGGCACGTAGATCACATACCACAAGAATTCTCGAACACTCATAGAAAATAATTAGCAATTTAATGGGATGGGGATTTGATGGATAGGCTTCCAGTTCCAAAATACCGTATGACATTTCGTTTAATCAAGATCCAACTTCTAGGTCCGAAAATATAGGGTGAAAAATCTTCTCTATTTGTCTCAAAACTGTTTCAATTTCAGGATCTTGTTAGTTGGTTTTCATACAAACTTGGCTTTACCAGTTTCTGGATTTCAGTTTCGTAAGTAGCGCCCAAAAATTTCAAAGCAGAACCTTAGATGACCAGGCTAATTTTCACGGATTATAGAATGGATTCAAATGAAAGGTTCTGAATCCGAATTCTGGTTACTGAAATACATAATTTATATGCTTTATTCATATTTTTTTTATTGCCTTCGATTAGAGTTGAAGAAGTACTTGTCTTTTTTGCAGAGTAGGTAGGTTGATGAGAGCACCGCGATTCTCGTAACGTGTTAATTAAAGACGATTCAGCCAAGACCGATGTGAACTCGAGCCCAAATGGTTACTATGTATTCAAGAATACGGCGTACTAGTGCATGGAACTGGAACTATCATTATTGAGTATTTAAATAAAATTGATGACTGTGCCTGAGAGAAGGTTACTGTATTACATTTCTTAACTTTCGCTGCCATATCATTTCTGTCACACAAGTCAAAAACTTTCTAAATCCCAAAAAAAAACGACTTCATGATCTTTTCGACGCTTCGGGCATTCGAGCCCGCTTCAAAGAACTCGTGCCAACTTTAGTCCATTGCCGGGTGATCATTCTGTTTTCTGACATATAAGAACATGACTTGCGTTCACCTTTTTAGTTCTAAATAAGTATGTGCGGGATCCTGCGGAAGGATATCTTTCTCATCTGTAGAATCAGTAGAAATGCGACCATCATGAAACTCTCAAAACTTTTATCTCAAGATGATGATAATATTGATAAAAAACTGAGAATGTGATCGTTTTGGAAAATGTGTTTATATCAATAAATTCTCATCATTTCTACTAGAATCATTTGATATTATTTTCCTCAGCCGTATTGCAATAAAATAATTACATTGTCGAGGAAAATATAATCATACATTTAGAAATATCTCAATGTTTTTTTAACGGGGGCATATTATAACACTTTACCCTACCACCGGGTGAAACCCATCGAGCATTTTCTTCTTTTCTTTATAAAGAATAAACACAGCCTTATTTTCTGTTTATATGACCAACTGAGGGTTGGTTCGATAAATGAAACAACAATCGGGCGAATTACGATTTATATAGTAGAATTGGTCTCGTGTTCTATGCAAGGCCGAATCGGAATTCTTTTCGGTTCAGACGTCTTGAAATAGAAACCAATTGCAATATTGCAATTGTTGATTTTTTTCCGTTATTGATTCGACTAACATTTCTGTTGATTTTCTAATTATCAAATAGCTGAAAAAGTTGTTGTTTTCAGTGGTGATAGTTATTTCAGAATGAAAACAGCAAAACAGATAATAAAAATCTTTCTGATTTAATCTGCAAAGTGTCTTGAGTGTTTTTGTCAAATAAATGGAACGAGTTTCAATTCACTTCAAATGCAAATACCATGTTTTAGAACAATTTAAGAGCAGTGCAACTAATGTTCGATTGCTGTTGAGGTGAATTGCTATTATTTTGAGTTTTGTTTTTGTGCTACGTGCTACGTGTTGAATACACCAGCAATTGGCGTACCGAATGCTCAAAATCAGTGTATTCTCCCCAAAAAATAGCTGATTTTCTGAATCTAGTTGGTTATGCAGCTATTATAAATAAGTATGTCTGTCTTTCCTTTCCCGAATTTTTTGAAGTTGAGATACTGAGAGATTAGTTTTATTCCTTCCATAATGTAAAATGCATTTTACGCCATGCACGAGATTTTTTATTTAAAGTTTTAATTTTAAACGAACAGCTTAAATCTGAAATAGATTGTTTATCAGAAATAATGTCACAATATAATACAATGAACATGAAGCAATTTTAAGTCATAACTTTATGATTTCGTTGCATGATTCTTATGAACGTTTCAAGTAAAGTGTATTTTTATGTCTCGTTAGTTATTACTTTTATTAAAAACGTGCGTAATTTATCTAACAGTGATATGAGATTTTCTTTTCATTAAATAACTTAGCATTAGAATTCAAGGAAGAGTGTTTATTTTTGGACTGCATACTCAGTTCATGTTTCCAATACAGACACTATGAGTGTTGAAGAAATTTCAAGAAATGTCTGGTCAATTTAATTACATTCTTTATATTCAGTATTTCATATATTTTTATGCTAGGTTTTGACAACTGACAATTTTTTTCACTTTCACTTCCACTTCCACAAGAATTTTTAAAAAGCGCGTGTATTAAAACTTGACGCTATTACCAAAAGATTCAAACGATTACTTCGGAAATTTATACTAATTCACAGATACCATTTTATGATGATATCCGTTCTACCCTGAAGATGATGAAATAAGCTTTCGAAACGTTAGCCAGCAATGTAAAATTAATATTTGTGCTAAAATTGACCGAAGCCATATTTAAATAAAAATATATCGGAAAGGTAATTCGCGAGATCGGTAAATCAAAATGCCGAGACAGATCGGCAACACACAATTTGGCTGAGTGCCCAGTAATCAATATTATATTTACCGAAAAAGTGCATCTTTTTGACCAGATTAGGCAAAAAATTTTCCTGAACTCATATTTTCTGACGAAATATTTTAGAGAAAATTTCCGGTAATCATCACAGAAAATCGAATCGATGATTCGACTTGATGATATTCATACTAGGTTGAGATATTTCAAAACCCTTGTGTGGGGCATTCACATACATTTTAATAGACACAACTTATACAACTTAGGTTATATGCACATAGTTAGAACAAGTGGCAATAGTAGAATGATTTTATCGCAATTATCCACTGCCCGTATAGCATCGGATCGGAAAACGGGAATGAGCGTCCGTTTGTTGCTTCAGAGCGAATCACCACAGTAGCGTGCTAACATGTGATGCTTAGGCGAGTCATCGAGAGAAATTCGCTCTCGCACTGGTGTCCATTATATGTTAATCATGCCGATTTTCTTTGTTGCTGAGATGATATCCGTCTCTCTTTGATGGCACTGATTGAATAGTGTGAAGAGTTACTAGAAAGCGTTCTTTGATACGATAAAAGCTATCCTTTATAATAACTACAAATTATTGTAGCTCCTTTCTGATCCTGCTTTCACTGTCGGGAAGTAATTATAGAATATGTCAAAAAAGTGGTAAATTCAGTTATGCCGAACAGACGAACAGACAGGGACCTTTTTTCTGATAATTTCGTTAATAACTGACGTTTTTCAAATTGGATTTTCCGAGACTCTGCAATTTTGTCTTTTGCCGGCATGATTACCGAGTGCTCGACGATGCAAACCTCGGCATTACATAGCAAAGTGTGTGTATTATATATAGCGAGGTTCACTTCGACTTCCTCGAAAACCATTCACCGTATAGTCCAGATCTAGAAAAAGATTTTGAAAGATTTTTGGCTGGTAAGCTGTTGAAATAACAAAAATCAAAACAAAAAAGGTTCTAGCGGGAACAAAGTCGTAACAGATTTTGGATCGTTTGTATCACAATTATTATTGAATTTGATATAACTACAGAAGTTCGAAAGCAGAAATTTATAACAATAGTTGTAAAAAATTAGATAGCAAATTTAACACAGAAAAACTATATCAAAGCTAACTTTTAGCATCGTTTCAATCCAAAACTGTTCAATGATTGTTTTTATTAAATGAATAATTTATTTAGTGATCTGATTTCTTCTATTATTTTTTTTTATTCTGATAATTATATTTCGATATAAAGTTACGGAAGAACATTATAACTGATTTTGTTATTATATTGTTATCATAAGTTTTAACTTTCAACTGTTTTCATTTGTTAAATATCTCAAAATAACACAATGTATAACTATCAACTGTCGATATATGTACTTGTGTTATGATTTTGTTATGTGAATCTGATCTTGAAAAAAAAGCTCAACAATAAAAATTCAACTCATTCGAAGAAGCAATTGCTGAATGAGAAGCCTTTTTTGAGGTAAAGGACACATCCTTTTACAAGCACGGTATCGAGCAGTTAATGTAGTGACAAATTAAATCGGTTTTTAACAAAAGGAAAAGTTTTTCTTAGTTGATCACACGACTAATTGTACCATTTTCCATTAAATGATTTGTAGCTCGAAAATTATAAACTGCGTAGAAATGATTTACAAGAAAAAGTTGTAGGAAATTGAACGGACACTATGAAGAAATATACCCAGAGAAAAATAGTTGAACATTTTTTTTCAAAGTTTCTTCACTCTTTTCGAAAGTCAGTCTTGCTCTCTTCGACCGTGCAAAGATATGATTTACTATACTGAAGACGTGTGCATGTTTCATCCAATTCTGATGAATTGCTGGATGCTATGACAAAAATATTTATTAGTAAATCTTTTTATTTCTTTCCAGTTTTGTGCATTCCTAGTGCTACTAATTGTGATCCAGTTTCTAGTTAGTGGTTGGGCGGTAGCAACCAAAACTCAGCTCATCGTACCCGCCGAACTGGCCATCGAGAGAAGTTTTGAGAACTTCATCGCACTGAAGGGTTCCACCACTGATCAAACGCACATCTGGAATCGATTACAGCGGGATGTTAGTATCGTTACCGTATAGATGCGGATTTACGGTGAATCGTATATTAATATGGTTTACTTTGGTTTTAGTTTCAATGCTGTGGCATCAACAGTGTATTCGACTACAAAAAACTGCCAGAGGTGGGCGTCCCTTGGTCCTGTCACGACTCTAGTAACAACAAGGTACACAGCACCGGCTGTATGCACATGCTAGTTAAAACCATCGAGTTCAACATGATCAGAGTGGCAATCGTGGCCATAGTCGCTGCATTGATACAGGTTAGTGTACAGCAATGAAAATTTCCCCACGAGGGTCACAAGCTATTGCGACAGATCAGTTTTCCTTTTGAACTATGCTTTCACACCGAAATACTAAAATTATTTTCTTTTCGAGCACGAATGAAAAATCTCTTTAAGAATATAACTTCATTAGGGGCATTAGTCATCCCGTCGGATTAAAATGCATCTCTTGAGTTAACTTCCTCCGCCTTCGCTCATAGGGGAGAACGGGGAACACTGGTTTCTCTTCCCAGCTCGAATATATGTTGTTTGATAAATCGATTGTTTTGACACTGAATTAAGATGCCCTGATATTCCGCAAGATAGATGTAGTCCAAAGCACTAGGCGACATATTGCAAGACCCCAGAGGCGCCCACTCCGGTGTCATGTCATAATCACCAGTTTAACCTAGTATCTACAATCTCGGGCGGAACGGGGCACGCGATTTCAAAATAATGAATCGTGAGGTATTAGAAGTATTTTTATCTTTGTGTTTTTGTCTGTTGTCTACGAGACGCATCTGTTCGCCGACTCAATGAAACAGTTTGTTGTGGGACAATTTTACGGTTTTAGCCTGCAACCGTGTGGCAGAACGCCGTTGCGACCGGCCGGCCGCGCTTGATGGACAGCCGACCGCATTCGTTGTCAGCCTAGTAAAACGGCCGCTACAACCTGAACAGCATGTTGTCTGTCGACAGTTTACCTCCGGCTGTGAAAAGTAGAATGTAGCATTCGACGAAAGCCGCGTGAGATTTTTCCCATTCTTCACGTATAATTTATGTGCGTATCGTTCGCGTGGTGACACTGAGCTGCTAACAATGCGATGTATGATAATTGCATGTGCAGACACTTGGCAAGGCCACGATGTAGCGACATTAAGTGTTTGGGAAACGCCAAGCATGTTTTTACAGAGGGGTTGCATTACTTTTGTCAGCATGCGTCCTGGTTTACTTGTAAGAACATGCATTCTACGGGATTTACCCTTACCGAATCCTGTCGTTCAGTTTCCGATCAAAATTAAAGTGTTGACTGCGGAAAAAAAATCGCTATAAATATATTTTCAATTTTTTTTCTAACGTTATGCACACATGTGGTATACACTTTCTAGCATATGGTTGAAAACGGATTCTTTCCAATAAATTTTCATGAGAATTATGTCACTCTGGAGGAAGTTGCTCATCTAGCTCGGTTTGGCCTGTTGTATCATGTAATGGTTATACTTAGTGACTGAACCATGAATGTAATGTGACACCTGATGATGGAAGTGCAGTCACCATTCGTTAAATGCTAGAAATTAACATAGGCAACAGAAGTGATAGTTTTGGAAGAGATAGTTCATGGGGCAGCCAGTATGTACTAGTTTTGCTAGCAGAGTGCAAATTTCATCAATTTGCACATACCTGCAGGGTGGTGCTTCAAATCCTGGGCAATAAACCAACTATATTATTATATTATGATGTTCACTCAATGTGTTGTTTGCTGATTAAAAAAATTAAACAGTTTGATGTTGAAAACCTTTCGATGAGTTATCTCGATAAAGTAGACTAAATTAAATTTTCTCTGGGTTTCGATGTGGAATTTCGAACGAATAACAAACACGTTCTTAGCACAAATATAGGGTGTCAATTCTAGATAATTTAGAAGAATTAGTGCTAAGTGACTTACAAATGCTGATATATTCTGAAAATTTTACCTCATAATTTGGAAACAATTTTGTAGGGAAGTAACAAATGCTATTCTTCATATAAATCTCGCAGTAGTTTTCTATTTGAGATTAGTATCTCGAACAAACATTCAAAACTGTGTACCCATTGATTACCATTCGATTCAGCTGAGTAATGTACGTGAATGCATTCATTTTGTCTTGAAATTCGATGATTGACTCGCCATTTTGTGTTACATTTTTCGAGGTTTGACTAACACAGTTGTATTTTATTTTAATATTTTACACACTCAAACATCCCTACGGTGTTTCAAAATTAAAAAAAAACCAGTTCTAATCCACCTAGTGGTGTAATGATGCCTTTTTCATATCAATCATACCATCATATATAATACTGTGGTATTCTTCAAAATAAATTTCTTCGATTCCTAAAAAAAAATAACCGAAATCGGTTTGTTTGACCGTCTACTGATAAAAACTATTAACTGGAGAAGATTTGAGGTCGATTTAGAAACCTTTTTACGGTTTTTCGCCCTTTTTTAGTGATGCTATACAATTTTCAACACACTTTACCTTATATTTCCGAATTCGGAAATCGGATCCAGATGAAATTCAGGAATTACGTATGGGACCACAGGACCTTTCATTTGAACATAAGTTTATGAAAATCGGTCGCGCCATCAATGAGAAAAGCTAGAAAACATATTTTCAATTTTTTGCACATTTTACCCCATAACTTCGGAACCGGAAGTCGGATCCAAACAATATTCAGGAATTTTGTATGAGACTACAAGACCTTTCATTTTAATCTAAGTTTGTGAAAATCGGTTCAGCCATCTCCGAGAAAAGTTAGTGCAAAAAAAAGTTACATACACACATACACACATACGCAAACACACACACACACACACACACACACACACACACACACACACACACACACACACACACACACACACACACACACACACATACATTCACACACAGACATACACAGACATTTTGCGTACTCGACTAACTGAGTCGAATGGTCTATGACACTCGGCCTTCCGGCCCCGGTTCAAAAGTCGGTTTTCACAGTGATTGCATAACCTTTCTATATGGGAAAGGCAAAAACCTACAGAAAATAAATCATTTTTTAACGAACTCTGTATACTTCATTACTGAACGAATCGATAGTGTATCGAAATCTGTAATCATATCTATAACGTATATTTTTCATTTCAAAATGTATGGATGTTCGAAATGTAAAATTAATCGGAGTGTGTTATCTATATGGAGCTACTTACATGAAAAAATCTTACTTATTGAGGTCACAGACATAATACGAATTACCGAGTGAAGTATTATATCAAATATAAGTTCAAGATCACAATGTCCCATACGATCCATCGAAAACTGTTGTATCACCGTAAACCAGTAAGCCCATTTATAGTGTATTTTATTGACCCTTCGTTTATAGGCGTCGATGATCATTGGAAAATGTCGGTGAATACCATGGCAACAATACAAATTTGAAAGGAAGTATACATGTGTAAAACATTTTGAATTCAGTGCCGTTGATTTTAATACTTCGTCTCGGTATTACGTTCCATTTGTGGAATTGGACCATTCTGTTTCAACAGATTTCGCAGCCGATTCTTAACATACAGAATCATTGCATGCACACTTAGTCCGCCGAGATTGGCACAAACGTGTGCTCGGTAACTGTTTCGGCAAATCGCAATCCCGAATTTCGTAACCGATTGTTCTTGCCGAAAATGACAGCAAACGTTTTGTTATTAGCTTGGTTGAAGCGCGTAGAAAAAATCATGAGTTGCCGAGTCATCAGTAATGTTTTTCTCTACATATTGAGATCTTTTCCTTTACACAAGTTGTATATGTTCCCTTTTTAAAATCAGTCTTAATCCCCATCCGTGGTTTGCCATTCTAAGAACGTGTACCATGTTTCGATAAAATTGAAAAAAGTTGATTCCCATTTTGCCACCTTTTCTGCTGTTAATTTTTGGAATTGCTCAACTGCATCGAGTAGAATGGCATCCATGATCTTCACGGTTTCTACATATTCGGTACTGTTAAGTTAAATTTAATACTTTCTAAATATTCAGTAAAATATAGAAACCATAAATTGGATTTTGTTTCTATCAGAATTCATTTCAGTCAAACTGAGCACAGCAGATTGAGTACCAATGTCACGTGTAATATATTCGCTTATTGTCTTTACCGTACGATTATTTTTTTTTTACCTTATCAAATTAATGTTCGGTTGATAGTAAAACTATAGGGTTTCACATGTAAAATTGCTCCAAAAACTTTCATCGAAGTTTAATTTTTCACATACTGCAGTATCACTAATCAGGTCCTACCTCACTGGTCGCTCACAAGTTGTTTTCATTGATGAACATTACTCTCAACCAGGAAATATTTCATCTGGTGTTCCCCAGGGTTCTATCTTGGGTCCGATATTGTTCTCGATATTTATTAATGACCTTCCTTCTGTATTGAAATTTTGTAAAATACATATGTTCGCCGACGATGTTCAGTTGTATTTATGCTCTACTGAATTGACGATTCTCGGAATGGCTGATTTAAACAATGCTGATTTGCTTAATGTTCATGCATGGTCAGAACAAAATCTTCTTCCTATCAACTCTTCGAAATCAAAAATCTTATTTGTAACAAGGTCTCGACGTCCAGCTGTCCTACCGCGAATCATACTAGGAACTGCTAATATTGAATACGTTGATAACATTTGTATTCTCGGTTTCAAAATTCAATGTGATTTTGACTGGGACAGTCACGTCAACTTACAATGTGGTAAAATTTATAATGCATTACGGCATCTAAAATTAACGTCAAATTTGTTACCGATTGAAACTAAACATAAAATTTTTAAATCTCTACTATACTCTCATTTCATGTATGGAGCCGAATTTTTATTGAACGCTTCCTCTAGATCGCTAAATAGGTTGAAGATTGCCTTGAATTGTTGTGTGAGATGGATTTTTCATCTTTTTCCGTTTCGCAAGAGTAACCCACCTACAGAGTGAACTGCTTGGTTGTTCCTTCAATGTATTTTATAAATCTCGAGCCTGTATAACATTGTTTAAAATAATTGACACGCGTAATCCAGAGTATCTGTTCGATAAATTACAAGTGTCCCACAGTAACCGCACTAGGAATTTAAATTTACCACAATATCGTACATCTTATTATGGGAATACCGAACAGTATGTATGAATTGGTTTAATAAAGGGAATTAATACGTCACAGTAGTTTAGAATATAGTTAGCGATAGTTGTTATGAAAAATCACCTGAATTGCAACCGACTGTGGAAATTTAAAAGGACTTATCCTTACTTCACAAGTATTATGAATGAATAAATAAAACTTTCGATAAATTTATATTTCAAAGCTGAGTTTCGGTAACAAACATGCTGAAGACGTTAATTTATATGAGATTCATGGTTAAATCGGTTAATGTTACCAAACTGATGATTTTTTCAGTAAAAATAGTACCGAACTGAAAAACCCAAAAATAAGAGTGTGTGAGCTTCGTTAGTAAGCTATCTGGATTTAAATGAACTTTTGGATTTCACAAAACAACATTAATTTTTGATTTATTTATGTGTTTTTCGAATTTGGACACTGCCATTGCCAACATAGATTAACGAGAAAAGGAAAAATGTTTATCAGTTTCAACTGGAAAAAATTGACTTCATGTACCGGTTGACCGGAACTATGAGCACTTTCACTGCATAATCCATCGAATCCACCATAACTTGTGTTCGAACAATATGTGTTGGCACATTATTTTCTGTCTGTAAGTAAACGAATAGCAATAGAGCAATTCTATTTTTTTTAAAACATGCACCTGGGCTTCAATCCATCCGACGAGCATCACAAGAATGGTTTTCGTTTGGTAAATTGAAAAACACTTTCTGAAAATTATAATAATCGTTTGACAGTCAGTCTTCACAACAATCAGTTTTAATAGATGTTCGGTAATAAAAAATAAATTTTACTAGACAGATGGCATGGTTTTTACCGTCTTCGGCGACTATTTAGATGTATCGTATGAATTGTATATCATTTAAAGAATTCTGCATTGAAAAACTTGGGTATAATTGATCGCCCGGAAAAAATTTGTATAGTTTAGGCTTTCTTATATAGAAAGGCTATGTAATCACTGTAAAAACCGACTGTTTTAACCGAAGCCCGGATGGTCGAATATTATATACCATTCGATTCAACTAGACGAACTGAGCAAATGTCTGTGTGTATGTATGAAACAAAAATATGCACTCACTTTTCTCGGAGATGGCTGAACAAATTTTCACAAACTTTGGGTGAAGCCAGAGAGAAAGCGACACGCGACGCGAAGCGAAGCGATGCGAAACTTGACAGATCGCACGGCAGAGCTCAGTCCATTCAAGTTCAGTAGAAAAATGACATGTATGTCAGAGTGAGTGCGATGCGATCAGTCAGTAGTCGCTTCGCAACGCATCGCAAACGAGACACGATGCGTAACGCGAAAGATTTCCAATGAGAGATAGTTGCCAGACTCAAAATGATTTGTTCAGTAGTAACAAAACAATATAATTTATTAATGTTCATATTTATTGAAAAGAAAATTTTGATCAAAATCAAACGAAATCATCTTGATTGGATCCACTCTTATTTAATCCATCTACATGCTGTACTGTCAACTGCTGCAGCTTTATCCGAAGTTTTAGCTTTTTTTGGCAAATCTTTCACACGCTGCGTTGTTTTTTTTCTCCAGTTTTCCTAACTTTCGAAACTTTAGTTCTCGAGGTAGTGCCGATGGGTTATTCTTTTCCGAATTCTCTTCCACTTTAGTTCGTCAAGACGTAATAGAATAGCAACTGATTGTACACTAGAAGTCTTTGCTAGGTCCAATGTTTCAATATGGCTAGACGCCATTTCAAATGACCCTTTTTGAAGGTATCAATCATGTCGTTGCCGTTGTAATGTACCAGGGCTGCTTTAACATAGGGGCAGCAGGGGCATGTGTCTCCGGGCCAACGGCTTTAGTGGGCCCTTAGCGGGATCAACTGAGAAAATAAAGGTCTTTCATTTAGTTAGGGGCACATAAATAAGTGTTAACCCCGAGCCCATTAATACGTAAAAGCGGTGCTGTAATGCACAGAAGACTTTAGATTTACGTTTTTTTCATCGAGATTACTCGCAATGTTCTCAAAATTCGTTTAATGCGCTTTCAATGACTGTACTTTCTAGTAATTTATAATGTTTTCGAAACCTTTTTTCCAACACTTGTTCACAAGAACCCAGTTCCATAGTTGCGAGAATGTTGATTCCAAAACGCATTCCATCGAAAAACTGCTTTGATGACAGCTTCGATATCAATCAAATTATCATGATGATGAAAAATAATTTAAGAAACCTTTGTCGCTCATTAGTCGCATGAAAAACCCTTACATTCAAATGAAAGGTCCTTTAATCCCATAGCCTGGTATTGAATTTCATTTGGATCCGATCTCCGGTTCCGAAGTTATTGGGTAATATGTAAAAATTAAGAGAAAAATATGCATTATTTTTTTTACGGAAATGGCTTTACCGACTTTCACAAACTAAGACACAAACGAAAGGTATTGAAGTTATCTAAAAATTTCTAGAGCATTTCATCCAGATCCGATTTCTTGTTTCGGAACTAGAGCGTGATAAATGGAAAATCTTAAATATTATGAGTATTTTTTACAAACGATGGCAAAACAGGTAGAAATCCCATAAAAACTGATTGATAAATTCTTCTAGTTTTCAGAACTTGATTCAGCAGTACGGGTCCCCCATTTCCTGTTTCGGAAGCACCGAGAGTGGTGAAAAACAACTCCAAAAGTAGAACTCACTTCGATTTCTCAGCGTTGCTTGAACCGATTTTCATAAATCTTGATTTAAATTAAAGCTCATATTGTCTCACAAGCTACTGTGAAATTTCATCCCGATCCGACTTCCGGTTCCGCAATTATAGGGCGATGTGTGTCAAAGCTTTCAAAGCGCCATATAAAATAAATATAAAAAGCCGATACGCACCATTACGTGCTGGCATGGAAGAGGAAAACACAACATGCACTTACAAACGATGAACACAGCGTGCTTTGTTCAATTTCGTACAAGCCATAAAGAAAACGATAACCAACACCGAAGCTGGTTACTAACTCACTTTTCACAAACTTAGGTTCAAATCAAAGGTCTAATGGTCCTATACAAAGCTTTAGAATTTCATTCGGATACAACTTTTGGTTCCGGAATTACGGGGTGAAGAATGTTTAAAATTTTATATCGCCGCTTTAGGCGGCGAAGCAAAAAACGTATAAAGATTTCTAAACTGGGCTCAAAACTATTCCAACCGTTAGTCATTGTTAGTAGACGGCCTAGCAAATCAATTCCGACTTTGCTGGCCGATTCCGGAAGCACCGGAAATAGTGTTGAAATATTCCAAAATGGAACTCCGATTATTCTCTCAGAGATAATTAAGCGTTAAAAATGTTATACCGCCTTCTAAAGCGACTGTTTTGACTTGGTTCAAAACTGCTCTAATTTGTGGGCTATTTGCTGGTCATACGAACTAACTTCGGATGTTTTGGTCCTCGAAATTAGATTTCGGAATAATTGGAAATGGTGGTCAAAAACTGCAAAAAAGATCTCTCTCACTTTTCTTCGAGATGGCCAAATCGATTTTCACAAACTTATAGATTCAAAGGATAATTCGTTGGATTCGTTGTGGATAATACTTTCGATTCCCCGGTGGAGTTTATTTACATGAATTATCTTCTAAGATGATCTAAATTGTGTGTCTAAGTAACTACGAACGGTTTGCTAAAGACTGTATGGTGCTATCTGCTGACAGAAGTGATATAATCGTTCTAGGTTTTAATTAGTCGTAATCCCATATGCTCATTTACACACCCCTCTGTGCATTTTGGCCTGATCATGAACAATTCCAATTTTCCACTCTAATTACGTTCGATCGTGTCCAAAGGGAATACAACTTGATATACACTGATAAAAATTGAAAAGGTCAATCATGTTAAACTTTCTCATATCAAGCAAAGAAATGACGATTTCATTAAAAACTCAATGGAGAAATTCATTATAATCAAAGACGATATATTTAGCCCAATGATTTCATGAACAAATTGTAAGCGACATACTTTTTTTACGAGCATGGTGCCCTCAGTCGAGTCCGCATCGAAAGTCGTGCACACAAGTATGAAAGAAAAATGTTAAATTATAACTTATAACTATAAATTATAACTTAGATATGTATTTCAATTCAATTGAATGTGTTGTGAATCGCCCTACATGTGTTTTATACATAATTTTCAAGTCTCAATTTTTTATAGTACGATTATATATGAAAAAACCATGATTTGATGAATCATTGAAATCGATATTTAAAACAAATTGGTATTCATGTGCTTGATATAGTATTCCACGATGCCGAAACTTCATATCATTTTGATGTGAATTTCATATGAATTTAGCATGAGATTTATTAAAAGATCAAAATTCGTACACATATGCAATGAGTTAGATGGAATTTCAATTAATTTCGAACACAGACTAACAGACAGGACACTCAAATTGGATTCTTCAATCATTTAAACGGTCATTTCGAATATACCCTATCATAAACATACAGTATGTCATCTATACTGTGTTTTTATGTTCTATTTATGATTTATTTCATACAGATGTCTGTAATGTACTGATTTGTATACGTCCATGCTGATTTCATGCAGGATACAGATTTAATAAATATTATCAAAACTAAATACAGAATTGTGCTTACTTCTCATCCTCTAACACAATACAAAATCGAAATCATGTTTTGTTACCATATTTACTTGCTTCCACATAATTTCGGATGAAAATTACTAATACAATCAACAATAGTCTAGATGACTACAAGTTCATTTTAGTTTTTAACTTTTTAAACAGTCCGTACGAAAAAACTAACTAAAAAGAATATATATTTCACCTATGTAAAAAGCACAAACCAATAACCTGTTCACGTACATAAAAAATCATTTTACTGAACAACTTTAAGAAAAATAAATTTTTGCCCTCAAACATCGCTAAAAAAGGTTAAATATATTAACAACGTAATCCCATAATTAATTGCGACAATTCATTTTCAAATATTATACAAAGCCTAATAAAATCAGGCATCCCTCCAAGCAGCTGATCTGTGTTGACAAACGGGGGTGAACCAATTAGTAAAAAACGTTCACATAACACAAGGGGTGTACCGATGGTAAATAGTTCGCGCAGTTCAATATAGGTGGAGTTGGTGTCCCACGAAAATTTATTTTTAAAGAATTTACTCATAGTGTTATGTCTGTTAGTCTGTGTTTCGAGTGTTTGAAGAAAAGGTGACAGTTCATGCGCCTTACACATTAAGTTTTTGTCGATGTATTAGCTGAATTTTACATAGCCTTTGAATTTTACATAGAAGCATTTGAAATTCGATTAAAAATCGTGCATTCGTTTCGCGTTTCATGGAAGCGTAAAGAAATAAAGTTGATCCTTGACGTAACACATTAAAAGTGCATAGTAATGAAATAATAATACGAAAAAAAGTTAAAACATGCAGAGCACTCGAAAAACACAAGAATGCTGTTTTTTCCTACATATATACACGAATTCGTCTAAATTTTAATTTATCTTCATTCAAATATCAACAAAGCCTCTCAATTTTTTGCAGTAAAATCAAATCATTTGACAGAACCAGAGAATCTAAAATTTTGGTTACGCTCGAGAACAATCGGAGCCTCGGTTGAACGAATCAATAGGGATTTTTTTTGAATTTACATTTTGTCTGTTCATCATATCATTGTCCCGGGTTGGCGGTTCAATGCATAGAGCACTGGTCTCACAAACCAGTTGTCGTGCGTTCTAGTCCCGACCTGGAAGTATTCTTAGTGTCACTAAGAAATCAGCCATGTAATTGTTCTGTACACTATGAACCAGCTGCGAAGTCTGTTAAAACAAGGTCAGATTCCACAAAAGGGATATAATACTGATCATCATATTGTCATGGTCAGGATCATACATCATACACACTTCGTGATTGCGATTACGTAACGACGATTTCGCTGATGGCTATGAACACATGTGATAAAATCAATAGTGGTCTTTAAAAGTAACCGATCTTTGATCATAAAATCCGCTCAGTTCATGTTGAACTCCTGAGTGGCGTCGCGTAAACTGCTAAACAAACGTAAAGTTATCTCTTAAGTTGTGCCGAAGGACAGTGTAGTTACTTCTTATTAAAAAAACATAAAATATTATTATTTCCTTCCTTTTATTTACCAATTAATTTGGTGAATTTTGTCATTTGAATTTTTAATGGATGAATCAGCTCTTAAGTATACTATACGCACCACAAAAGCTTAGTAACGATTCATGCAAAAGCTCATTGCGAAGCTTTTGATTGTAACGACCCGATGTTACCCTACCTCTAATAATAACACGCTATCCATTCGTTCTCTATTTATTTTCAGAGTCTTGGCATTTTCTGTGTTATTCAGCTGGTAATGCTACTCAAGCGGCCGAAACTGACGCTTCCCAACGGGGATAATCATTCGCTCCGAGTGAAAAGAACCCAGGAGCTAATGCCACTGTCAACTACCACCACCACCAGTTCCCATACGATGATGACACCAACGATTCCCACGTTGTCGATGTCGGCACACAGCAGTACAAAGCCTCCGATTGCACAGAAACCGATCGTGCCTAAGATAGAACATCCCATTATCAAATAACATCCGTAGTGTGTGGGGATCCAGCTGCATTTTTATTTCCATTCAATTATTTGGTTTTCATCGATTTTCGATCAAACAACAGCAAACACAGCCATTTCGTCCATATGTTCGTTATTATAACTCCTAGCTTTTAATGATATACGAGTACTTATCATTGCGTTTGACATAAGTTTAGGTCGTAAGGTCCATCGATTGCGTTGTTATCTCGTTTTACTTTATCTGACAACTGCATACTGTAAATGTATCGATTTTAGGTTCACGAGTAGGTTTGTACCGCACTCGAGCGGAATCGGATTAACATACACATTTATGATAACTTAGGAAGCAGGAAAAATTTCGAATATTAAAGAAGATTATAAAGGAACTAAATTGTACCGTTCATTATTCGAAAGCAATCATCCTAACTTGGTGTCGACTATCATAAACAAATATACCATCTTACTTTCTTAGTTCTTGGTAGAAAATAAAATATTGTATGTAGAATAATAATATAAGTCATTAGTGTTATCTGGTTAGTGCAAGAGCGTACTGATAAGATAATACAATTCGTTTGAGTTAACCTGCATTCGTCATAGAAGAGTTTAATCACCACAATGATTCACTCCATTGGGGCTATTGGAAGATCGATTATTTTCAGCATACGTTCGCCAGAGTGTCTAGCTTCTAATTAGGCATGGGTTTAAACGCATCTTAAACATTGTATACTCATGAATCATTCTACACCCACCAAAATATCGGCTTATCGTCAGCAAGTAAGTGTAATGGTGTTATCAAGAGCAAGTTCTGTGCCATAACATATGTATTATCAATGTGTGTTGCGTGCGTCGAATGCTGGGGGTTTACCTGTTGAAGCGAGTTACTAACCGCCCGTTAGAACGATGATTGTTGTAGGAAAAACCATTATCGCGAAGTATTGTTAGTCTAGATGTACAGTCTTTATCGAAACACATAATTTAGCCCGGAAATTGTATAGAAATTTTGAGTGAAATCATCTCTTTGTTTGAGATGGCCCACCCATAAATCACCTGTCAACATTGAAGGGGAATTATTCGCTTTATCTTAGTGTACTTCAAGTATATTCTGCCCGATCGCATCAATGATCTGTTGATTTTTGAACAGTATCTGAACTCGCTCTCACAAATTGTAAATGAAGACTTTCTCGACATTAAATGATCTAACTATTTATTCTCAAACTATGTCTCGCACATCCAAAACATATCTATTCCTACTTTGACAAACTATAATACTATTGTATTATTTCAATTAAACAACCATTTCAAATATGGAAAAACCACATGCTTAATCTCTGTTTTGTTTGTCAAAATACTTGCGCGAACTCGTTTGCTTCCTTCCTAGTAGCCTATCTGTCGTATTTGAAAAACGCCTCTAAATCGTCTTGTTATGATTGCAGAAACTAAAATTTTGAGTCAATAAATTAGATTTTTTTTGCGTTGCATTGTAACTTTATATGTATTAACATTGCAATTCTGCTATTACTTAAGCGCCTGTGTTCGAAAAATCAATTCTAACTTCAAAAAAAGTTCAGTTTTGATTCCGCGTGAATTTTCTTATTGCTTAAAAACACACCTTTGGCTACATAAAAATTCAAAACAATTGCCGAGTACAATAACAACTTGTATTATATTATGATGAATCTCGTATGTTCGACCGTATGAGTGATATTTGCTAGAGGGAAATTAAATATACAACTATATGTGTCACGTTTGAGTAGTTATATATGGTTCATGATCTTTCATATGAACTTGGAAAATCAATTGCGAAACTACCTACAATAATAACAGAAAAACGAGGTTGCGTTGATAGTCATATGAGGGTATAGAGAATCAAATGAGATGTTCATTTATAAAAATTTTCATGTAGTTGCAGCTGTTTCATTTTAAACGATTGTGTTTAAAATTTCACCTTAGAATAAATATGTTTTGATGGTTGTATTTCAATTTCTGTAAAAATAACAGACTATTATTTTTTTAATGAAAACCATGGAAATTTTTTTTTCAAATATGCTAAAGATAAGATGCATAAGATAATTTTCAATCTTCCAACAAATTTTCAGAATATTAGCGAATCCTACTTGAACATAAAACTTGTAAATTTTTTTCCTGCCAATGACATGAAGAAAACTGCACACACAGAACTAAACATTTTCTTATGGTGGAAAAATATTTTTTCACAAGGTTCTAATCCTGTTCAACCTTGCGAAAAGCATCATTTTGCTAATAAAGTTTTTTTTCACAAGAGATGAATAACCAATAGGCATATATTGCAGGTTTTTATATTTTCTCTCATGAATCGAATACTAACATAACAACGTGCTTAATAGGTGGATAATATCTTTTTTTATCAAA
Source organism: Malaya genurostris (assembly GCF_030247185.1). Lineage (NCBI taxonomy): Eukaryota > Metazoa > Arthropoda > Insecta > Diptera > Culicidae > Malaya > Malaya genurostris. The sequence goes on from NC_080572.1 coordinate 185,229,247, forward strand.
TCGCGTGTGTTTTTTGCATGAATATTCTTCGGTGTTTTAGTTCTTATGACATTATTTTATTGATCGTCGTTTTAAGCGGAAATTTGCGATTTTAATCACTCATTACTCTGTAAAGTCGAAACTGCAAATCGGATCGAATTTGAGTTTGCGGTTATTTAAGGTACTTTTAGAGCCGGTATTCAGGAACCAGCATAACCCAAACCGATTCATATGGCCATATAACATTCCAATAGTTTTGAGTCCAACTTTAAAGCTTTTCGGGATTGTCATCTTCTATATCGGTTTGAATTTAAAAAAAAATCATCATCCTATAATTCCAGAATTAGATAAAATTAATTAATTTTGTATGGGACCATAAGTTATTTTAATTTGAATTTTAGTTTATGAAATTCGATTTGGCTTTTTTAGAAAAAACAATTGAGCTCAAGAAACGATTCGATAAAGGAATCAGAATTTGACAATTTTTGTAGCCGAAGTCAGATAAATTCACCTGTGGAGCTGTATAGTTTACATTTGTTTCAAAATATTTGAAAATCAGTGTAGACGTCTTCTAGAAATCGTGCGAATTAATTTTTTTGGTTCCATCCAAATCAAAAACTGAATACCACTAAAACTGAAATAAGTTTATTTGGTTAGCGACTATCCAAGTCTTCAAACCCGATAAACCTGATTAATTTATGTGAAATAGACATTTTTATACTAATCACCAATCTCCTAAACCGGAAGTTGGATCTGACTAAAAAGACTGTTTTATAGGATCTTAAAACTTTTCATGATTTCATTTGAATCTTAGATCGGTTTAGACATCGACGAGAAAAATGAGTTCCATAATTTTAATTTCGTTTCACATATCATCCTGTATCTCCGGAACCAGAGGTCGAAACCAAATATGATTCAGGAACCTTGTTTGGAAGCGTACGACTTTTCATATGAAAACGGTTGAGGCATCTCCGAGAAAATTGAGTGAAATTATTTATCACACACGCATTCGTTGATCTCGACGAACTGATTCGAATGGTATATGGGTGTTATGTTCTTCCAGTATTTATTGCTATAAGTAGTTTAAATCATTTACATTTTCTGTTTTAAGGTCAAATGTGACAAATACAGTCGAAAAACTGAAAATTTTGACATAAATCTTCGTATAACGTTCAAAACGTAAACATCCGATCTGAAAACCATTCAATAGCGTTCAGGGTGACGGAGATACCTTTTATTTGCGACTGGCTTGACCAAAATCGATCCAGTCATCTCTGAGATCTCTCTCTCTCTCTCTCTCTCTCTCACACACACACACACACACACACACACACACACACACACACACACACACACACACACACACACACACACACACACACACACACACACACACACAGGGACATTTGCTCAGTTCGTCGAGCTGGATTTTCCAAATTTTGAGCAAATTCTATACATATTTTTTATGTACATAAAAAACGGATTAAAACCAGTACAAATTAGGAAAAAAAATTATCATTATTGATTTAGTAACTTTCCGTGATACACAGAAAGAAATAATGAAATTTACACGACATGTAAATCAGTATTGGCATGGAATAGACATGGGTTGAATCGAATATTTCATTGAAACCTATCATCGATGCAAAAATAAATTGAATTGCGTTGAATTTTAAATGAATAGAACTGTATCTTTCAATTAACGCTTAGTTTTGTGATTAAATTGTATTGAAACGTACAGAATTGTGAAGTAATTTTATGTTTAATTGCCTGCTCCAAATATGTGCATGAAAATAGATGTAAATTCACAAAATATTTTTATCTGTGTATGTCTGAGTGATATTTTTGGAGAAATCGTAAGACAAAATAAATTCGAAGGAGTGAGGTTGGGTGTTGTTTTTTAATCTGGGAAATTTTTTATGATTGAATTTATGAATTTACGATTTCTTTTATCAGAACAAATTGGCTCAAATGGCTTTTTATTTCATTCATTGGATTTTTTTTTTTTTTTAATAACTATTTATTGGAATATGAGTTAAAATTAAATTATTAAGATTTAAATTGGGTGTTCAGCCACAAGTGGTGACTTTTCAGCCCTGTTATATATATATGATTTGGTTATTACCATGAAGTCATCATTTGCTTCCGCAATTCTGAGATTTTTGTGTAGGGAAAATTCTAAACCTACTTGTATTGTGTAATGGGGAAAAGGAACTTATATACTAACTTACTAACTAATACAGAGAGCGAATCGATTCAATTGAAGATTGCATCGATTTTTGTCGGAATTTGCTTATAATATTATGTGACATTACATCTAATGGTTCTATATTTGTGAGTCTGTGTAACTCATTTGTACTAAACCAGGGAGGACGCTTCAGAATCATTTTCAGAATATTATTCTGAATCCTTTGAAGCGTTTTCTTCCTGGTGGAACAACAGCTTGACCAAATTGGTACCGCATAAAGCATGGCTGGTCTGAAAATTTGTTTATAAATTAACAATTTGTTTTTTAGACAGAGCTTAGAATTTCTGTTTATAAGAGGATATAAACATTTAATATATTTATTACACTTTGCCTGGATTCCTTCAATGTGATCCTTGAAAGTGAGTTTTTTGTCATACGTTAAACCTAAGTATTTAGCTTGATCAGACCATGTCAATTCCAAGCCATTCAATTTGAGAATGTGATTATTGTTTGGTTTAAGAAAAGAAGCTCTTGGCTTGTGAGGAAAGATAATTAATTGCGTTTTTGCTGCATTTGGTTTAATTTTCCATTTTGACAGATAATCACTGAAAATATTTAAACTTCTTTGTAGGCGACTGCAGATCACTCTTAGATTTCTACCTGTGGCTAACAGACTTGTGTCGTCACAGAATAGCGATTTCTGACAACCAACGGGTAGATTTGGAAGATCAGAAGTGAAAATATTATACAAGATTGGAGCTACACTCGAACCCTGCGGAACACCGGCTCGTACGGGTAGCAATTCAGATTTACAATTCTGATAGCTAACCTGAACAGTACGATCAGTTAAATAATTTTGAATCATTTTGATCAAATAAATAGGAAACTGGAAATCAGACATTTTTGCTATTAAACCTTTGTGCCAAACACTGTCGAATGCTTTTTCTATGTCTAGAAGAGCAACTCCAGTGGATAACCCAGAAGATTTATTTGATTTTATCATGTTCGTTACTCTGACAAGTTGATGAGTAGTTGAATGTTCATGACGAAATCCAAACTGCTCTGGTAAAAAAATTGAATTCTCATTTATATGAGTCATCATTCTTAACAAGATAATTTTTTCAAAAAGTTTACTGATAGAAGAAAGTAAGCTAATTGGGCGATAACTTGATGTTTCTGCTGGGTTTTTATCAGGTTTTAGGATAGGAATTACTTTAGCGTTTTTCCATCTTTTTGGGAAGTAAGCTAATGAAAAACACTTGTTGAAAATTTTAACCAGGAGTCTCAAGGCAACATCGGGAAGATTTTTAATAAGAATATTAAAAATTCCATCATTACCAGGAGCCTTCATGTTTTTGAGTTTCCTAATAATTGATTTAATTTCATCAAAATTCGTCTCAATAATGTCATCGTGTGATAACACTTGGGTTGAAATATGATCATACTTCAGTGAGACTTCATTTTCAATAGGACTCACAACGTTTAAATTAAAATTGTGGACACTCTCGAACTGCTGAGCTAGCTTTTGAGCTTTTTCACCATTTGTAAGAAGTATTTGATTTCCTTCCTTGAGAGCAGGAATTGGTTTCTGAGGTTTCTTAAGAACCTTAGAAAGTTTCCAGAAAGGTTTAGAATATGGTTTAATTTGTTCAACTTCTTTAGCGAAATTTTCATTTCGCAAAAGAGTAAATCTATGTTTAATTTCTTTTTGTAAATCCTTAACTATGTTTTTCATAGCAGGATCACGAGAACGTTGATATTGTCGTCGACGAACATTCTTCAACCGAATGAGCAGTTGAAGATTGTCATCGATGATAGGAGAATTTAATTTAGTTTGAGCTTTGGGAACTGAAAGATTTCTAGCTTCGATAATATAATGATTCAAATTATCAATTGCTGTGTCGATGTCCGCAGAATTTTCTAAAATAGTTTCATGATCCACATGATTTTCAATGTGAGATCTGTAATCCAACCAATTAGCTCTATGATAGTTGAAAATAGAACTAATTGGATTAATTATAGCTTCGTTGGAAAGTCTGAATGTTACAGGAAGATGATCTGAGTCAAAATCAGCATGAGTAATCGGTTCACTACAAATGTGACTTTGATCTGTTAGAACCAGATCAATTGTAGACGGGTTTTTCACGGAAGAGAAACAAGTAGGATTACTGGGATGAAGAACTGTAAAGTAACCAGCTGAGAGTTGATTATGAAGTATTTTACCATTACTGTTATTTTGCCTACAATTCCACTGGACATGCTTAGCATTTAAGTCCCCTATTACGAAAAATTTCGATCGATATCTTGTAAGTTTTTGCAAATCGCCTTTAAAGAAATTTAATTGTTCGCCGGTGCATTGGAATGGCAAATATGCTCCAGCGATGAAATAAATTCCATGAATGGTTTCAACTTCGATTCCCAAGCTTTCAATAACTTTAGTATTGAAAGAAGGTAAAATTCGATGTTTAATTTGCCGTTGGACAAAAATGGCAACTCCACCACCAATTCCAGTAAACCTGTCAAATCGATGAACCACATAATGTGGATTACTTTTAAATTTTACATTTGGTTTAAGAAAAGTTTCTGTCACAATGGCAATATGAATTTTGTGAACTTTGAGAATATTATAAAATTCATCTTCACTCGATTTCAAAGATCGAGCATTCCAATTTAAAATATTCAAATAATTATTTAACATCACTGTTAAATTTTAAATTCATTATAATATTATTTGCAAATTTCCATCCGATTTGAAATGCTTCAAAAAGTGATGAAGTCGAATTCATTTGGATGATCATTTGAAAAAGTTGATCTTGTAGGTAGATCATTTTATTTTCAGTTATATCGCCTAAATCGACTTCATTTAAAGAAGCGAATGGCGTTGAAGGAATATTTGTAGGTAGACTGCCATTAGAAGAAGATGATTTGGCCGGTCTACCTATTAATAAATTGTTTTCGTTAGAAGAAGAACTGCAAGGCGGTCCTGTGTTTTGATTATTTACATTAGAAAAAATAGGAGATAGATTTCTACCTAATATACCAGCATAACTGACATTAGAAGAAGATGATGACGAGGTCGATCTACCTGTCAATAAATTGTTTTCGTTAGAAGACGAATTGGCAGGTGCCTTAGAAGAATTTTCAGGTATGTTCTGTAAATTTAAGGTCGTTGATTTGACTTGTTGTCTAAGCGAACGAGCGTTTAAAATTTTTTCCCTGACAGGACATTTCAAATAATTGGATTTATGATTTCCATTGCAATTTGAACATGAAAATTTATCAGTGGTTTCATTCATTGGACAAACGTCTTTCGAATGCGATTTACCACAATTCAAACACCGTATATCCATATGACAATTTTTGGTTCCATGGCCGAAGCCTTGGCAACGACGACATTGCGTTAAGTTTGCAATACGATTATGCCGTTTATAATGTTCCCAATGAATTTTAATGTGGGAAATGAAACGTACTTTTTCTAAAGTTTTCAAATTGTTTACATCACTTCGATTGAAGTGTATTAGGTAAAGTTCATGGGAAATTCCAGAGCGTGGTTTAGAAGTACCATTCGCTCTTTTTTTCATAAGTATTACTTGGGAAGGGGCAAAACCAAGCAATTCTTTTAGTTCATTTTTAATTTCATCAATACTTGATAATCCTTTCAAGACAGCCTTGAAGGGTCTGTCTGATTTTATATCATATGAATAAAATTTATGAAGTTTTTCGGACAAATATCGAATAAGACGTTCGTAATCTTCCAATCCATCCACCAAGACTCGACATTCTCCTCTTCGTCCGATTTGAAATGAGACTTTTACTTCCGGGAGAAAAGTAGAAAGCTCAGTACGGAATGCTTTGAAGTCGGAAATCATCACCGTCACTGGTGGCATAGATTGATGTTTCTTCCCAGAACGACAAGCGTCCATTTTGGGAATTTTTGAAGAATTTTCTTCTATGTCGCTACAATCGGATTCAGGAAGAATCTCGTAAATATTGTTAGACGGCATAGGATCAACGGAAGGGAAATCCGTCCGTTGTCTTTTATTTTTACATTCAGATTCTATAAGATCGTGAATGTTATTAGAAAAATGTTGAATAACGGATTGTGATTTATTCCGTATTGAATTATTTTTAGCCTTAGGCTTGTTGCCTTTCCGGTTGGACGCAGGCATTTTTGAAATTAATGAAATTTTAAATTAAATTAACTAGGCTAAATTAGTCTTCGATTAGACTCCTAGCTAGCCTTAAAAAAGGCTGATTAATTTCTTAGTCACTCTAATATCACTCTTTGTATCACTTAGTCACTCTAATATCACTCTTTGTATCACTTAGTCACTTAGTTAGTGATTCAGGTAGCCTTGAAAAAGACTGAAGCCTTGAATCAATGAAACTCTAGTTAGCCAGAAAAAAATTCCAGGAGCCAAGAGCTATACGCGTGCGGTGCGAACGACTGTTCAACACCGACTGTTCATTGGATTTTTATTTCATTCGTGTATTTGCCCATGTTTTACCACCTGAACCAAATCAGTATGTAAACTGATCATTTCAAATTTCATCCGAGATTTTCGAATATATACACAGAAAAAGATTATGCATTTTACAGGTGACATAATTCTACAAACGATACAAGTCATAACTACTTAACTTTTCAAATGACGCAATATTCCAATCGTACAGAATTTTACAGGCTCCGAATCTAATCCACACTCGGCTAACAAGTGCCGCAGTATGGATTTATATGTATCAATTATTCATCAAGCAGATATGGGCTTCTGTGGTTCAGTCGATTAGCTGGCGTGCTTTGTGATTTAATGTTTCCCGGTTCAGGTCGCGATGTTGTTATCGATCTTTTGTTTTTTTATTTCAGTCGATTTTAGGCCATCTTATTTTCAAATCACACAATTTCACATATTCTTGAATATAAATTTGTGTGAAATACGACGCTCCGTTTATGTGCATTTTTAATTTTACATCTTATAAGATGTAAAATTAAAAATATATGGGATATGTGAAAATACTCATCATTACGCTATCTCGTGACGACCACGCTGGATTCTTTAATTGCTGAGTTTATCAGGATTAAATCATGGATTGTAGTTCAGCAAAAGCGTTCATAATAGAAACGCGTAGAAAGCATTTTTCTTTATTATTGTATGAAATAATCATCACAAAAGCTAAGGTTGGGGAAAGGGGATGCTTTATTAATGCTCATTTTAATTTAGAATAAAAAACATAAAAGCAAGCGCAAGAAAACACAACGGCTAAAACATTTGTTTCTAGTGCTATCTCCAAGAGTTGTTCACGCATAAGTCTGGTCTTTTTCGGTGAATTGCTTCACGCAAATGTCTTGAACGGATCCAAAAGCAATGTCCAACTCCTCTGCCATCTCTCTAATAGTCAATTTGCGGTCTACGGTCATCCATGCATTGATTTTGTTGATGTTTACGTCGGTTTTCGATGTCGATGGGCTACCGCTTCTCTCATCATCACTCACGGCCACTTCTAAAACGTTCGTGCCACTGGCAAACGACTGTTTTCTTCCAAGTATCGTTTCCGTCACACTTTACTATGAAAATTTGTTGTATGTTTATGAATAAAAGAAAACGAAATCTTAGTTTGCTTTCCATTTCTGAAGGCTTATAGTAGTTCATAAATTTCACATTTGCCGAGCATTCAGTTATGCTGACAGTTTCGGTAATAACTAACGTTTTGTCAAAATAAGATTACCGAGACTCTCAGCCATTTTATCTTTTACCGAGGCGGTGCGAATCATGATAATTATTTTACCGAGATTCAGCGAAAAAAATAAGTGTGTATCTTGTTTACGTTAAAGTTCAGCAATATACTACTGTGGACAAAAAATAGTAAAACTTTCGAATTATATTTCGTGCGGGGTCTCGTTATTCGTCGAAAATTTTTTTTCCTTCATTGGTATGACTGTCAGTGATATCTGTGTGAAGTGTCACGTCAAAATATTCATTAGTGTTTAGTATACGTCTGTCTCTGAAGTATTAAAAGTGCAATTGGCGATTTTTACAATGAGTGCAATTATTCAACAAAGAAGTTTCAATAAATTTTGTGTGCGAAAGCAAATTTCTGGTACCGAAACGTTCAGAATATTGCAAAGGATCTTCGGTGTTAATTGTATGTCGTGAGCAAGTGTTTTTGATTGATACAAGTTGTTCATAGACGGTCGAGAACGCGTTAACGACGATTCACGTTCAAATCAAGGTAATGTTGACAGTTTGGTGCACTCCGAATTCCTTCCGACCGGCCAGACTATAACAAGGAATACTATCTGAGTGTTATGCGATATTTGCGCGAAGCTATTCGTAAAAAGAGGCCGAAATTATGGGCCGACAACTCTTGGTTTTTGCACCACGAAAACGCATCGTCGAATACTGCATTGATTCTTCGTGATTTTTTCGCCAAAAACTCAATCAATATTGTTCCGCAACCACCGTACTCAAACGACTGCTATGGGGAAACCATTTTGAGTCAATTGAAGATATCAAACGTGAATAGCAACGCACATTGAAGGCTATTCCAGAAATTAACTTCAACAACTGTTTCGAGGATTGAAAAAAAAAACGTTGGCACAAATGTATTGGAGCCGGGGGATTACTTTGGATTTGGAAGAATTAATGAAGAATTTTTAAATAATGAATCTTAGTATGTTTAGCAGTAGAATTATACTAGACCCTGTCAGCTTGGAGTGAAATGAATCTTCAGTTCAGTAATGCCATTGCTTGGCATCACATTGAACGTGTCATGTCCAGGGGCGGTGAAAGAGGTGGGTACGGTTCCAAATTCCAAAGGTTACCCACCTGAAATTTCTAACGAAAAATAATAGTAATATTAGTATCTTTTATAACAATAAAAATAGTACTATTGTAACTGAGAATAATAAATAAAATCAGAATTATAAAACAAAGATGTCTATCTCCTTTGTGTGACGAAGAGCAAGCAAAATTTCTCCCCTCGCACTGACAACTTCAACAAGAGCTCTTCTCTTTCACATTTATACACCACTGTTGTGTAATACCGCTGACAGACATGTGATTTCCGTACAATGATTTCTGTACAACGCTGTACGCGTACAACGATGAGGTGACAGACATGTTTTGCGCACAGAAAGAATGTACAGTGAAACGAAACAACTCAAAACTTTGATCGATAATATAGAAACCAATAATTTTTGTGGTTTGAAGTGTATTCCTAGTAACTGATTTATGACATAAATAATCAATGCCTCTCTGAATTAAAACTAATTTTGTGTGTGAGCGTTCTTCGGATAACAATTTTACTCATATCAAATTTTATGGTTTTAAGGTACAATTTTGACACGTTTGTTCTGGGATACATGATTTTTACCTTCACTATTTAAATGTAATTAGCATTAGGAAAAATTTGATGTCCACAATTTTGATGTTCTACCAAAACCAAATAAAAATGGAAAATTAAGGAAGTATGAAAGGCTTTCAGAACTAATTTTCGGAACACTAGCACTAGTGTTTATGCAACGAAGCTGATTTGTTCCGGAAAGGTGATTAATCACCGAATTTTGTTTGTAAATCAAGCCGACTTTTGCAAAATCCGCAAAAATTTCAAGTTGTTCAGTAATAACGGGGACGGGTATAGCGTGATGGGTAAGTCAATACCTTTCACGCAGCCCGCCTGGGTTCGATTCCCAACCCCGCACATAGGGTCAGAAAGTTTTTCTGGTCCGAAGAGGCGAATGACCTTAAGGTTAAAACCTCTATAATCGAAACAAAAAAAAAAAGTAATAATTCCTTTTTTTATTCACAATAAAAATAAGAGCGCATAAACTTTTAACATTGAGCCTCAAAATAGTAAATAAATCTAAGATATTCTTATTATGTAACCAATAAAAACGGCATAGCAAACACATATTCAAAAAAAAAATGCTTTCAACGAAACATTTTATTCATTACGAAATTTTCATAAGAAGGATTACGTTTATCATAAAGCTGCTTTTAAAAGTTGAATTTGAAATCATTCCGAAATAGATTTGACATAAGTTTGATGCTTCGTTTTACTTCATAACGCTTATGAGAAATGGTCTACTAGGCTGGAATATAATCTCATAATGGTTTTATTAGGATTTTGAGGAGTTTAAAGTTGTGACTACACAATTGGTTTATAGATGTTGTGTATATTTATCGTTTATTATTACCGCATGTGCATTCAAAATATGAATCACCAAATTTATGAACATTTCTTGGTTTGACTACTTTTTGAAAATAAGCTACAACGTTGATAAAGTGTACAAGTTTTATGCTACTGGTTAGCATTTTTTTTCAAAATAAAACAAAAGTTGTTTATTGTTTGATACTCTGAAAAAAGGAAATATTGTTTCGTGAGTTAACCATCGCTCGTCAATGGCGCTGGTAGCAGTAAACAGTGATGTGATTTTGCGCAGTACAACGATGAATGACCGTAGTACGGAAATCACCGTTGTATCATGATGCTCGCGTGATACCACCGTGATTCAGGGTGACAGACATGTGATTTCATGGTGTACAGTGATACCGATATCACATGTCTGTCATAAGCATAAAGTGTATGTACACGCATCATGAGTGCGTTTGTTTATTTCCTTTTACCTCTTCCACTGAATCGCACCAAAGTGCTAGAGCATTAGCTAATAAATTCTCTGAGGTGGATGCAGATATTTTCACAGAGGTGTACACACCGGTGAGCACTCTGCTGTATGGTTTTCGTAGATGAAGCGTGGACACGCAAAATCAGCAAAATAAAACAATTTATCGTAAAATTTTCGGTTTTCCTTGCAAATTTTTCATAGCAAGGCCAGATCTACTCTCTATTAATTGAAGTTCACAGAAGTGTTCGCTCACCATCACGCGCCAGTGGTCACTTGGGTATATTTAGACGAGAGCGCGTGTGAGCGATTCATGCGAAGAGAATGTGTTTCACTCGCGCCAGCTGCTTTAACCACAAGCACACACTCAAACGCTGTCTATTCGGCACTGAGAAGAAGTGCGCTTTCCTCTTTGTGCGGTGCTTCGTTTTTTGCATCCTCGGTGTGGCAAAAATCTGACTCTAGCGTGTATCTCTCTGGTTAAATGCCATCTCTGTTATAAAATGCTAGTACTCAAGGTAGAGCATGGATGTGAAGATATACAACAAAAAGGTGAGGCGTGACAATGGTCATTTGAGCAAGCAAAAATCTTTTAGTGACTTAACATTTACCTTCAAACAAAGGGATCGAGTTTAAGCATCTCATTCATGCAAATCATTCGAGTCTCTGGTATGCCGGAAAGTACGGAAAAAGGTCTTTTACCATTTACTATACGAACCGGTAAAAGAGAAGTTACCAGAAGTTGTCAGTTTCTACTTGCGACAGCATTCTTATGCACATTGAGTGCTTCACTGTATGGATATTTTCTCAATCTCTATACAGCAAGTTGAACATCAGAAGGAAAGCTTTGTTCGAACTATTGCTTATGCCCCCAGAGTCACAGCGTGCTGGCTGTTTAGCCTAGGTTGTAAGCGCTGAACTCACCGCTACCTGATGGAAACCCATCATGCAATTTTCACTTTTTCACTATTAGAGATAGTGATGAATTAATTGTGTACGAGAATGCGGCCGCAAGTAGAAAGTAACAACTTCTGATAACTATGCTTTTGTCGGTTCGGATAGTGAGTGGTAAAAGACCTTTATCGGTACTTTCCGGCATACCAGAGACTCTAGTGATTTGCATTGATGAGATGCTTAAGTTCAACTGCTCTTGTGAAAGTTAAGTTAGTAAAAGATTTCAGTTTGCTAAAATCAACCTTGTCGCATCTCGCTTTTCCATTCTTTATCCTCACATAAATGAAATCACTCAAAATCTTTTGACGTAGGATTGCGTCTTTGTTTTCTATACCGGGGTGCAAATTCAAAATATAGAAGTTAAACCATGTAGACAGTGGCTAGGTTTTAAACATCTACAACTCAACCACGAACAATGTTTAATTCTCTCTGTTTTTCAAACCATTGTCATTCCTCTAATTGATATGACGGTTTCGTATACATAAGTTCACGGTTTCCATATGATTTCTGCTCTTCAATGAGTGCGTTCGCATTTGAGAAAATTACTCACAGAAAACCAAATTCAGTGTCGAATCGACTTGCACTCTGTGCGGTTGGATACTGCCGTAGAGAAGGTTGCTTCCACATCGTCCAAAAAGTTAAGGAACTAACTAGGAAAACAACATTTCTTGAGCAAAATTTCTTTATTTATTATCTATTCTTTGTATATCATACTTATAGAATGATTTGTTCATGGCTTTAAAATAGGCTTCAGCTGCGGCGATGACTCTCTCAGATTATCAAATGACAAGTAGTCGCTGGGGGCTAGGTTATTGAGAATATGGTGGGTGAAGAAACAGATCGGTGCCCAATACGTTCAATTTGGCCATTATTTTCATTGACTTGTGGCACGGTGCATTGTCTTGGTTAAAGATGATTTTTTCTGCTTCATATGAGGCCGTTTTTTACGATTCCATACTTCAAACGCATTAATAACTCCTAACGCATTAATAATTAAAAACTTTTGTTGGTACTTCCTTTTCAAGATAGTCGACGTTAATTATACCTCGAGCATCTAAAAACTGACGCCATACTTGTTGCAGCTACCTGTTGCGTTTTCCCTGTCTAAATGTTGAAACAACTCCGGAGAAAAAAGATAGATCCATGTTTCGTCCACTGTTTCATATCAACGCAAGAAATCCTTTTTATTTCGCCTAAACAATACCGACTAGCTCTCTGAGTTGTTGATGCGTTGTTGCTTTTGATAGATTGTGAGCGAACGAGGCCCCTATTTGGAAAATATTTTTTTCATGCCCAGATTTTCGCATACGATCATAAAAGCACTTCCAGTTCAGTCGGACTTTGATTTTGTGTTCATCCATAACGATTATCAAAACTTGCTCACATTTTTTCCGGATGACTGCTTAATTTGGTCACGTTCAAATCAGAATACCACAAATCTGAGTGCAGATAACACTTCTTAAACCATTGCCGGACTTGCCCGGTTTTTTCTTATAGGAAGCAATGTTTTACCAATAAACGAAATTCGATATGGTGCGGTTGACGTGAAAATTTGACACTTGTCTTCTGAACGATGATGATAGTTTGATATTACAAACGTCATCTCAGTCGGTCTCGAGACTATTTTTTAACAATGTGCTATGCACATCAGCGGCTGGATTTGTTTTGTGCACCGTTCGATTCACCCAGGTTTGCGGTTCAATGCATACGGCGCTGGTCTTATAGGCCAGTTGTCCTATGTTCGAGCACCGACATGGAATGATTCATAGTGTCAGTAGGATCGTATATCAAGGGGAACGTGCCATTTGAGCCAATTTGTTCTGATTCCTGTAGGATCGTAGTACTAGCCATAAAATGATTCTGTATGCTAAGAATCGGCTGCGAAGTCTGTTGAAACAGAAAGGCCAAATTCCACAGAAGGAATGTAATGCCAAGACATTGCTTTCGATTCATGCGAGACATCTTTCACCATCAACCCCAACCAACTAAACGATCAGGGTAACCAAAATTCTCAAAGAAATAATTTCGAAAATTCGCAAACACAAATAAGTTTATACCCCTAAAAACTGCTGACTTAATATTCCAAACAAATTTTTGAAATTTTGTAGTTTGATATTGTATTTAATCCTTAAATGCGCTATTTTGTTTTACAACAAAATATCGAAAACGCTTCAAGCTTCGAATTTACGCGTCTCATGCAAAGTTATATCGAAACAAAATATTATTTAAAAATCGACTAAATAATACTTCAAAATAGTGGGTCGTTCTCCCCGGTACGAATAATTACTCACCTGGGCTTAATATGTTTCACCGGCTCTGGTCATGTCAATTGTATGGGTGCGCAGTGCTACTATTTTCGCGCGTACGAATTTGACACTTCTCTAGACTACTTGTATGTACAAGATTCGATGTGGACTCGCTTGAGGGAACCATGCTCGCAAAAAAAGATGTTGCCAATTATTTGTTCGGGAAATGGGAAAGCTGGATATCTTGTTAATATGATGTCTTTGATTATACCAAGCTTCGGCAAAAGATGCGATTTATCGAAATATCAGAATAGTATTTCAACGAATCCCGACAAAGAACATTTAAATTACCGAACAATCAGAAAAATTTCGTGTTACCGATCAAATTCGACATTTAATTCTTTCTTGACTATGGAACTGAAGATACAGCAGATGTTTCATTTAAATGACATAATAAATCTAAACTCCTATCAAAGACGTCAATTTTATGATGACAAGAATCTAGATCTTGAATTGAAAATTGTACAGGTTTGCGGGGATTTCATTCCATCATCCCCTAATCGTATTCAGTGAAGTAGATGAGACGCACACTTTATTTGATGACTCATTTTTGTTCGCAAACAGGAGGAACGCAACAATTGGGTACACTCTTAAAAATATCTTCCTACAACTACGACGACTACGACAAATGCTGTCGGGCCCGTTGATTCACTGTCCAATGCATACAAACAACATGTGGATTCAGAACGATTTCCAATTTCGCGGTGTGCGTTCGGGCAGGGACAAACACGCCACTTCAGGGTATCGGTAACGTTAGTACTGCGTGAGATTTAAAGCCATACGGTTGTTCGGAAATTTGAAACGAAACAAAACGGAACGAAAAGTGACTTACCAGTGACTGTTTGCTAGGACATAACTACACCGCGTACACTAGAATTTACCGGCTGAAAAGGATTCGCGGTTTATCGAGGAACGCTAGTTAAACGCTGCCAAAATGGGACTCAACTGCGGCTTGTCAACGATCAAATACGTGCTATTTGTGTTCAATCTGTTGTGTTCGGTGAGTGACCATCAATCTATTGTCATTAATCTGTGACTAATTCCGATGCTCTACGCTGTATCAACTCGGTGAGCGGTTGGAAGGTCAAAACATGTTGAATCAGAAAACATTCTAACGAACAGTGTGATGTTATTTATTGCTAGTGAGTTGCATATTTAACCATTTTAAATGCTTGGTTAAATGACTGAATGATGGAAACAGAACCAATCAAGTTTAAACGTTTACAGATTTTACAAATTCACTTTAATAATATAGTTTGACCATAGAAAGAAAAAAAATCGATTATTCTCTCATTAAAATCAAAATCTATGCGTGTTCAAAATCCTTACTCAAAGCGTTAACATCGCCTAGTGGTTTTAAATCACCGGTTTAGTGGGAAGTGAGATATACTTGTGAAAAAATGATCAATGCTTTTGCGCGTGTTATTATTAAAATTAGTCTATAAAATCGTGAAGATGAACACAATCTTGATATAATAAATGAGAGATGAATGTGACAAACATTTTCTCAAGTGTTTTGTCTGTTTGACTGCATTTTCAGTGTGCTATGTACTTCCATAATTAGTATGTTCAAATCATGTGACTCACTGAATTTAGAAATTTTACCACTCTGTCGAAAGAACTTCGAAGGTTCCAATTGTGTATATGCTTTCATCTACAATAACTCTGTGTGTGACATTGAAATGATATTCGTTGTTCCAACTATAGTTTAGGAATTAATCGATCAAGATAATAAAATTTTGCGATCGTTAATGTTACTAATGACTGTTACGTTATTTGTGTGACTGTTTTTACTGCCGCACAATGTATTTTCATCGCCAGTCCTGTCTGCATTTTTCAGCGTTTTCGCGCCATTCTGACCCGCGTCTATTAAACTGCGTCTCAGTATCAAGACAAGAGAAAAATCAGTTTCGCCAAACAGCATCTCATTGCAACAACACGCATTTTCTAGCGTTACTGGAATATTTGCCAAACACACACATGTTTCGACAAAGAACGCGCAAAACGAGTCATATACACTCAAATAAAAATCACGCTCAATTTACTTGAAAATCACATAAAATCGTTTGAAATGTCGAATTGAATATTTCACGCTACGAGAATGAATGTTATGCGAATAAGTCAAACGTAAACGTAAACACTACACTACACACTTAGACAATTTCGCAGAATTCGGAAATTTTTTCCCGATTTTTCAACAGCTGAACGTTCGGTAATTGAATTGATTACCAATCGTTTGGTAATTGCTGAACTGTCAAACAACTACCGTAAACTGTAAATCCAATGGATCTAACGGATTGCTATTTTTTTGTTTGTTTGTTTTCCTTTGTTTTAAATTCTGAATTTCCCATTTCAAAAAACAACACAAATTCACAAAAACGAATGAAGAAAATTCTAACCAGTTGCGGATATAGTTTTATTCCACGAAAAAAAGGGTCAAATGTTCCGACTGATCGGAATTATGAGCGTCTTCCAAAACACTGCACAATCCGTGGAGTTCACAAGAAATTACCCTCGAACGATTTGTGTAGGCAGCAAGTGGGCAGTGATACAAAATTATGTTTTGCGCATAAGTAAACAAAAAGCTTTTAGTGGCTCTAATGTTTTAAAAACTTTAGCACCTGTACCTCAATCCATTCCTGATTTTTTTGTTTGGTTAATAAAAAGACACTTACTGAAAATTTTAATAACTGTTTGACAGTTAGTTTCATGACAATCAGTTTTCACAGAAGTTCGGTTATTGCAACGGAACCAGCCGCGATCCCATTTCAACCAGAATATTAGTTGATTTTCTGAATTCGATTGGTTAAAATTTGGTACAACTAATCGATCGTTGTTTTAACTAAACTGTCATTTTTGTTTTTCGATTAGCAGAAACGATGATTGAAACAACTAATTTAACTGTTTGAAAAAAATGCTGTCAATTAGTGAGGACACATACCTTTCAAATATTTTAGTTGAAATAACTGGTGTTGTTATTGAAACAAAATTCTGTTAGTTGAAAAATAAATCGGTTTTATTTGTTTTAGACATTGCAAATAGTTGAATCAACTCGAACAATGTTATTGATTTGCGAAAATAATCAAAATATCCAATCAAATCTGGTACACGTCATGATCTATTTGATATAAGTTCGGTATGTTGAGATTCATGAAATAAATATCGTTGTTAAAATAAAAAACAGTATTTTATATTGACATGTAATATCATTAGGGCTGGGAAAACCACCGATGTAATATCATTAGGGCTGCGAAAACCTGCTGATTTCAAGTGATCTTAACCAAGGAATAAATTATCATTAAGAAATCAGAACTGATCTGATCTCTAAGTGATTTTGATTTTTGTATGATCATGATCAAGTCAAGTCGAGATCAGTAAAGATCTAAATTCTAAAAAAATACTTCTGATTCGATCGGAAATGATTGATGTAGAATTTAATTTAATCAGCAAAAAGGCCCGGAGGGGCGAGTAAATTAGCGAAATTATTAAATTCACCTAAAATGAGTATTGAAAGATGATGCCTTCAAACGGTTGAACTAAAGTTATGCACTGATAATTTTAGTCAATTTATATGAGCTTGGGTGCATCAACTGCTGGGAATTGGAATTTTGCGACGGCAATTCAAACGCGCCATTCAATCGCAGCGCGTTCTGTGTGTTTGAACCCCTTCGCTCCTGTTACTTTTATAAATTAAATTCATGTCAAAAAGCGTTTTATTGCTAATGCATGAACATCATCATCGGTATCAAACAGCTGGAAGTAAAACAGTCTGCTGGAAGTAAATCAATGATCGAATTTGAAACATAAAATTTTTGCGCATACCTGAAAGATGATCATTCATTAACATTTTCTAATTTGTCACCAAATCTTCATCATCTTAAACAAGGTTAACTTTATCACAACACCGCTGTTAGATAAACACTTGTTATCATAAATTTCTTAAATCGAATGAACACAATTTCACCAAACGCTTTAACCATCGATGTTGTTTTCATTGACATTTTGAAGCGACGCGAACAGATTTCAACTAAAAAAGTTGTTGATTTTTCATTGCGATTATTGTTTTCCTTTCAACTGTCTCCGGCATTTGACAGCATTCAAAACAACATATTTTTCAACTACTTGAATATATGCAAATCAAAAACCATATTGGTTGAATCAAAAAAAATTAGTTAAATCAACTATCGCAAAAATCAAAAACTGCGATATCGCAATTTTATGATCGAAGGGTTCTCCGTGTTGAAGATAATTTTACCATACGGACAGTATGGTTTTTACCGTACTCGGCGACTATTCAGATTTACCGTATAAATTGTATATATATTTACAAAATTCTGTAATGAAAATTTACGTAAAACTGATCGTCCGGTAAAAATTTGCATAATTATTGTAAAATAAAAGTCATGTACCGAAATATCGGTCATTTCTATAGATTACCGAAATTTCTCGTCAAAAATATTACCGAACAAAGGAATTAAATCTCAGTGTGTACATTTTATCTATGAAACACATAACTTCTTAATGTCTGTCCATTAAAACCTACGTAAAAAATAGGGTGGATATAATATTCAAATAGCTTTGCACGTAACTATGATGTGATTATCTTTTGAGTGTACTTTTTACTCTATTAATCTGACACTTTTTTTGTGCTCTCAGAGTAGATTTATCAAATAAGGGAGAAGCACCCTGTGAGCAGGGATTGCTATTTTGTTGATGATGAAAATTTCACGATTTCAATCAATATTGTTTTCATTAATTACAAATAAATTTGTAGAGAACACATTTAAAACTTCTGAAAATATCTTACTTTTCCCTGTTGGTGGAGCTCCCTTTACGAAAAATTTAAAATTTTGCATGTGACTCAACACAGAATCAAAGATCGCTAATTAAAAAAACAGTTTTACCATGTCAATGTAAGAATTAGAGTTTTTGTGAGATTATTTACCGTTATTTACTAATTATCTGATTTCGTTAAGTTTGAATGAAAATGGAATTATTTCCAAGATTTATCAAATCGATTGCAGATATTTCATCTGTATTTAAACTGAGTAATACATAACAGGGGCATGGTACAATTGCCCACTGTAATGAAATAAGCTTTTATATCTCAAGAAAATGTTGACATAGGGTAACGGCTCCAGTAGTCATCTCATATATGAAAACCATTAGTTAGAGTGAGATCTGCTGTCTCTGCTCGGTAGACTGACCTTAAGGGTAAGATGAAAATAGTTGCAGATAGATTTTAACACAATTCATTGATTGGCGATACAATATGGCGACTCTAATAATCAGATGACTATTAGTACAATAGTCTTATCTGTTATTTACCGAAATCTCAACTTAACGAATTAGTATATCAAGCCTCGGTTGTCCCGATCCCGACATATCAGTACAACGTGTTAAGGAATTTTGGTATAACGAAGATCGATTATTGAACAATCGATGAAAATCACCTAGAAAAAATCGTTTAAATTTACGTCTTCTGAGACCGATATTTTCGAGTGCCAAAATTGACTCATTTCTACAGTCGACCTAACACATGTTTAAAGCATTCTGACGATGTAAATGAAGTTGAAGTTTTGTGGTTTTTATGACATATACGCTTACGGAAAAAGAAGCGAAATACAATGCAGAATAATACTGTGACGCATAATTTTATTGCTAAATAAAACAAACGAAATGATTGAGTGCAGATTCATTTTTAAAACAGATTCCTTATGAATAATAAAACTGCATAAACACGCAAATTTAAGTCGTTTGAGCCATACATATACGAGGTTCAAAATGATATATTTTTACTATTTGTTGGAATCTATCACATAAATTTTCGTCACTGCGTTAATTGCTGGGTATGTTTGACGCAGGTTTAGGTCATTTTTGTGATATAAGGCGAATCGAGTTTTTAAGTAGAATTCGGTATTTTCGAATATTTCTAATTTTTTTGCTGTGTAAACTAAAAGAATACCGTATTTTATCAACTAAAATAAAATTTATTTGGATGTAAAAATCATCCAAATTATTTGTGCTGTTAAAATCATTTCAGCTGCTGAAAATTTCATATGGGAGGTGTATAAAAGAATTGAAATTGAAATAATGAAATGTCGTTTTCGCTTGATGCCGAACCTAACCCAGTTTTCACCCTAACTGCTGTCAAACCGTTTGTTTGAAGTTAGTTTCGAACCTAGTTTCAGTGTTATTGAACTGAAAATCGAGTCAGTTTCGAACATGATTCTATATCAGGTTTGCTCAAACCCCCGTTGCTAAGTGCAAACCAAACACAGTTTCGTGAAAAGTGTTTACTTGGTGAAACTACCCAAGGTCAGTTTTAATTTTTTTTCAAGCAAAAACGACATTAGTTTCATTTATTCGAGCATTTCTACACTGTCCATACGCGCATTTAGCTTGATGAATGAAGTCTTAATATTGATATACTTTCAAAAATTGCAAGATAATATTAACTTTCGTCAGTCCTATCTGCAAAATACTCGCATATCAGTCCCATTTAGTGCATATTTAATTAATTTTATGTATTGGAATTCCAAGATTTAGCCTTCTGTAATAACAAAAAATGAAAAACATCGGAAATTAAATTTGAATCTTCTGTTATAACATGTTAATGTTGTATATGGGATTAATATGCAAGTATGTGCAGTACAGTCGAAGGTTATAGCCGGGTAACCATGTGAAATCTGTCCCAAAGGGAACTCATATCGTTTAACATGTTTGAAAGAGCTTGTACTGGAGACAATTTTCCCAACATTTTAGTCCTTCAACTATCATATTGATTAGAATTTTGAGGCAAACGTTTTACCGTGAAATTTAAAAAAAATCAGGGATGCTTTAGGCATTATCAGGAAGGTTTACAATTTTGTTCAAATTTTTTGAAAATGTATTTCTTGCATTGAAAAATACTTAAAAATATTGAAACAAATTTTTTCACCCTTCGGTTTTTGTACCACTCTGGATTTTGTTGTAATGAATAAATCATTTTCGGACACGTTGAAGTGGTTCCTTTTTCAATTTTTTTTTCTAAAATGCGGAAAACCACAATGTTTGAGTTTTTCGAAATAAAACTAACATTCCACTATGTGCCTTTATGCGGCGAATGACCAACACGTGATAAAAGCTACTAATAAATGATAACAACAACCATGCGTCTCCATTGAAATTCTATTAGAAGGAAACGCTTGATGCACAACTACTCGAACAAAGCACCATGCGCTTCCTTCTAATAGAGCTTCAACGGAAACGCGTGGTTGATTGTTATTTTTTTTTTAGAAAAATTCAAACATTTTGCTCGTTCACATTTAAAAAATACGAAACCGAAACAGCATTCATTATTTATTACTAAAAAAATCCATAGTGGTACCAAAATCGAAGTGTGACAAAATATGTTTTCAAATTTATAAGTATTTTTGATCTTCAAAAACTCTTCCCGACTATACCTAAAACATCTATGATTTTCTCAATTATCCATGGTTTTTCCAACTCAATAGAACTACACTAACTGGTAGTTAAGGATTTGCAATGCACTGAGGTCTTTTTTGCGTAAAAAACCGCATAATTTCGGAAGGCCATGAAAAAACAACTGCAAAACTAAAGAAATTTATTTTGTGATGCCAAATATCTTAGAAATGCATGAAACATTCAGGTCTGGTGTAATGTCGAAAAAAATTTTCTTTGAAGAAAATCGACTTTGGAACCTGATTTGATTTTGAGATTTCCGAAATTGAAAATTTTGTTTATGCCAAACGTCTTATAAATGCATGAAAGAGATATGGTGTAATCTAAAAAAAATTGGTAAAAAACGACTTTCGGACAGGGAATTTGAGACCGCGTAACTTCTGAAATCCACGTATAAAAAAACTGCAAAACTAAAGATTTTTTTTATGGCAAATGAAGACAAACACGAGAAAAACTCCTAAGTGAAAATGAAGGTTTCTCTTTCAATTATTACGGTTCTATCGATGAACCCTCTCTAATTCTTTGCATAGAATAACGACTGAATCCATCGACTTTCGATCTGTGGTTAAGAAATTGTTGAAAAATATAGGGATATGCCGTAATAATTGAAAGAGTGAGTAAACAAAGAGAATCTGCCATTTGCACTTGGAGCCTTTTCTAATGTCAATCGAGAAATGTCTTAGAAACGCATGAAACGTCGAGACCTGGTGTAATTTCCAAAAATATTTTTTTGAAAATATTCGAAAATGTGTTAGAGAGTTGACTTAAAAAAATTAGGGATAACAACAGATCTCGACGTTTCATGCATTTCTAAGACAAAACAAGAAAACCGGATAACTTCGAAAATCCGCGTAAAAACACGTAACTTCGGAAATCCGCGTAACCTCGGTAATCCGTGTAAAAATACGGTGCAACATCCGCGTAAAACCCGCATAAAAACCGCGTAAAAAAGACCTCAGTGTATTAAGAATTGTTATATCAGTCCAAGCTCTTTCAAATGTGGTATAACAATATAAATTTTTTTATTGGGGTAAGTTTCACATGCTTACTCGGCTATACCTTATGATCAAAAAAGAACCGGAATTTTATTAAAAAACGCAAAATTTCATTTTTTAATAAATTTCTTTATTATCGCCTTCAAAGTATCCTCCTCCTGCGGCAATACATGCATGCCAACGCTTGATCCAATTTTCCATACAAGTTTTATAGGCCGCCGAAGGTATGGCCTTTAGTTCACGCAGTGAATTCTCTTTTATGGTCTCTATGGTCTCAAAACGCGTTCCCCACAATGGCAATTTGAGTCTGGGGAAAAGGAAAAAGTCACACGGGGCCATATCTGGAGAGTACGGTGCTTGGTTGATGATATTGGTTGAGTGTTTGGCCAAAAACTGCGACACAACCAACGCACACACGACGCTGTTTTTGAATGAAATTCAGCTTTTTGGCACTAGCCGAGAAGCGACGCGTTTCAAACCCAAAACATCAGTTAAAATGTGTTTGGCTGATCCATAAAAGATGCCCAACAACACAGCAATCTCTCTAATCGGTATAGAACGATTTTGCAACACGATTTGCTTCGCCGATTCAATGTTTTCTTCAGTAACAGATGTTGTTGGGCGGCCAGGGATCTCATCATGATCCAAGCTTGTACGATCACCTATGAAGCGTTTATACCACTCGTATGCCTGTGTTTTTCCTAGACACGATTCACCAAAGGCCTTTCCTAACATTTTCAACGTTTCGGAACACTTAAATCCATTTGCAACACAAAATTTGATGCACGCACGTTGTTCTAAATTTTCATCCATTATAAAAATCGCCACACGAAAAATTTTCAACTTCTTTGTATAGACGCCAAACAAAAACTAATCGTACGATATGCGTCAAAATTTGACAGAATGTGTATAAAAGTGTTGCCAACGTTGAGAGAATAAAAGTTTACCGATTGGACAAGCGCGGGAATTTTAAAATGAAAATTCCGGTTCTTTTTTGATCATAAGGTAACTTTCAAAACTGGTATACGCTGCCGTTCGATTTTATCTATGTTTGGAACGCGAGTAAAACGCTACTGATGATATTAGATTTTTTTGTTATAAACTGACATAAATTATGCATCTAGAACTAGAACATTCTTGAACTAGTGATCCTACAACCAGAGATCAGCGACATTGTTATGATTCCAATTGAACTGTCACAATCTGCTTGTTCACCATTGCCTTGTTATTGGGGAGTATTGATACCTGAGTATATGATATTTGGAAGAAACGTGAAATAAATAACATATGCTTTGTGCTCAAATTGAGCAGAACTGATGGATACACTTCTTTTTTCGCTACAAGTGTGATACTTAACAAGCAAACAAACTCGCACACAATTACAAATGCAACCTGTGTCATAATTTTTGGTCTCCCTATCTCGTTGCCAGATCTACGATTTTCCTTTCCGCTGATCGCTGGATCAGATTTAGATTGTCAATTTAAGAAAATTACCACGCTTCTTTTATGTGCATCTACCGAGACGCGAATGTAATATGATTATTTCGTAGTGTAAATAAATTAATTTACAGTTGGACAAGATTGTTTTGACCATACCACAATAATCCATATTCCTGCTCGTGTGTGAAGACGGTGAGGATCTTTCTTATTGCTTACCTGTGTTGAATTCGTAACACCGCACACGCATGATGTCAACGATGTGGTTGGAAATATCTTGTACTAAAAAAAGATTTGCTAATAAAAGGACGCACACATCCAAACAAACACACGTATGGAGTGGAGTACGAGATTAAATTATCAAGTTACAGTATTATTATTTTTATGCACACTCGGCACACTCGAGCAAAATTTTTTTTTATACAATGCGGTACAACATGAGATAATGGGCCGAGTGTATTTCACTGGTCGAACGTGAAATTGATATGAGAATTATAGACTACTTTTGATATAGTGAGCAGAAAAATTAATTCGAGCATTTTACTTCAATGGATGGTTTTAATAAATATGATGTGCATAGGAACTGAGACGAATGTGGACACCGTTCCCCTTCGTTTTTCCCACATTCCAATAAAGGCAGATCTAACAAAGAAGCTAGTAATGTCGTTTCTCAATGTTGAAAGAATTTCTTCGTAGTGGGCGATGCTTCAAGTAGGCGGCGTTCATTCGGTGAAAAATCTATTTCATGACACTGCAACGAATTTATCAGTTGAACAACGTTGAAATGAAGCCCACAATGCGAATTTTAAATGCGTCACAATATTCATAGTCATAGAGGACATATCTGAAAATCTTAGTATTATGGAGATAATTGTTTTATTTGTCTCTACTGAAATGAGCTATTGTGTATTGTCATTTCATATGGCGCTATTTAGTAGGTAAACAACTTTGACAAAACAAATAGTAAGTGAGTTCGTGTCTTCGAACGGTTAACATATTTGAATCCAGAGTTATCACGTATACGCCACATATACGGGCTCACTAAGTGGCCTTCAGTGAACCAGTGGAAAAATGACATCATCTGAATTGGTGGGAGTTGTGGATACAAATGTAATAAGCAGTAGTAGTTAACTGGTTTTCCACTATACCAGCATCAAGGCGTTGCGGTCACTTCCGGTCGATTTTTATACGTATTTTGGCGACTCGACGTTGTCACGCAACGAGGTTTTCACTTGTAGTCCAATGAAAAGAAAGTACATTGGCCGAAAAACGAAAATTAACTGACAACATAGCCTAAATTGCTGTCCCATCAATCGGTTTCATCTCAAGTGAAGGTGACGCTAACCAAAAGTAGTAGAAGAAGAAGGTGTTGCGGTATATTTGCTACGATTTTATCACTGAAAGCTATTTAAAGATTGATACTTTTGTTAATATTTGTTCATTCCGGTAGCAATTGATTTTGCAATCTTATCAGTTATCAACCGTCCATCAATGTGTACCTATCCACATTCACCCAAGGAACATTTATCACTAACTTAAGGAGCAAGAGTAGACCAAGTTAACTTGTGTTGGTAATTTGTATATCACGTACATATGATTTGGTACGTATGTCATAGATCTAAGTATTCACTAGCTGTCCCGTCGAACTTCGTCTCGTCCAAAAATTATTTGTTCAAATTTATGTTCTCGGACATCATAATTGTCAAATGACTAAGTGGATAACGTTTCTCTCCCATATTTTTCTGATTACTTAACCTACAATTAACGGAATTCGACACACATTTGCTTGACCCAAAAAAGAAATATCACAAAAAGTTAATGTGAAAATGTGAAATACTTATGTTAGGCTAAAATTGAGCAAAATCACAGATTCTCATCTCATTCTTTGAGTCAATACACTGGACAGAGTTCCCTCTCTAATGGCTTCCGCATAATGGATATAAAACAATGTGGAAGAATTTCCCTTCTAGAGTTGTTCTTTCGGTAGGATGTATTATAGTTTGCATCTAACCCAAGTAACCAAAAGTTCGTACGAAAAGATTTGGCTTAAGCAGCATACAAAGTTTGTTTTCAAAGAATTACTCACACTTGATTGTTCATCCGACGTAACACAACAAACTTTGAAGTAGTTCCTTGTACAGCTTTTAAGCAGCGAGGAAGTTTCCAAGAACTTTTTCTGTACGTTCAAGTTGCCAAAAAGTGCCACGCGTACTTTAGAGCTCTAATAAAGTGGATATTTTTCAGGAACTGTTGAACTTTTGGTTGCTTGGAGAGACGACGCTTAAATTTTAATTTGGTATTAATCTTACCAATTTGAACATTCTTTTACGCACACACATTACTCATACGCTTGCAAAGTGCCTTGCTCCTTAATACAAACAGGAATCTTGAATGCTATTTGTTTTTGATATCAAGTATGAGTGAATAGTAAAGTGGATATTCAATTTTGATCAAGCGGTTGAAGTATTTGAGACCTGAATTGATTCAATGGGATATGTAATCTCATGTACGAGTACAACAAGACGCGCGTAACACACCATCGTCCGGAATCTCATTTAACATATCGAAAAAAAGGCAAAAGGCTTAAGCAAACTTAGATAAGATATCTAGTCGAACAAAAAAAGGAACAAACATTACAAAGAATATCAAAAATAATGCTGAAACGTCCCATTGTTCATAAAATTCATGGAAAACAAAAGAGTGGAACCTACTCTTAATTCATTCAGGGGTTAGTTAATGTTAGTGCTTAGGGAACAAAACCGCATTCATTTTGCCTTACGTTTTTATGTTACATATCTAATACCGTTTTCGTTTTTGAACCTATACGCGGGCGACTCTGACTCCGAGTAAAACGAACACATGGTATGCGCCCTAAACAACAACTCATGAAAAAAAGAAAAAATAAACAAACTCGCATGGATGCGTGGTGCGACCCTAGAAAATTTTCAGAGCAAAACTACGCGATTGGAGTCCGATCTAGAGTGACCCCAGGTTGCTAGAACAAACGCATCAAAAGTTGTTTGAGCGACTCTGGGTCAGCTCTCGGGCTGCTCTGATCAATAAACAAAAACGGTATAAGAATACGCAATTTTTTTGTCGTGAATACGACTTACTTTACTATGGGGCGCCTTTTAAAAATTTACCCTCTGAGAGAGTGATAAGTTTTTGATCGTGAATATCTCTTGTTGTATCTAACGAATCAACATAATTTTTGCTACATGCCATCGGAAATATGATCACAATTTTATGATAAAATTTTCAGTTTTGTGACATAATCTCAAATAATTCAAAATTAAACTTTTCTGAAATGTTTGGTATAAACGAGTATCAAAGAGGATAATTCATAAGGCGCGTTGGACTTCCTCGTATTTTGAAATCTCATAGCTCAGTGATCTGTGAACAACAGCATTGAAGTATTTCAATAGTACACTATTGAAAAACCTGTCTTATTTGACCCATGTCAACATCAGCCAATCAGAACGCGTTCTGGGGAAGAGAACAAAATATCTGCTGCTGCACAACAAATCGTTCGAGAAAAATACTCCGAAGAGTGCTTAATATCGTAGTGAGTTCCACAGTTTGGTCCTTCTGAAAGGCAGGAATGAATCCCGTACAGCATCCTGAGAGTTTCTTTCAATGAAATGCAAATCCGAAATGAAATAATCGACATTAAAATTCTGTATGCGGCTATCTTTATTGCCGTTAGGACCGCCCATTAGTGAAAAAGCTACAAACGAAATCACGTAAAAAGAAACCTGCTAACAAAAATTGGATCAGTTTGGATTCTATCGCCAATGCGAGCAGATGTATTGTTCTTTGCATTTGCGCCTGTTCTTTGCATTGGTGAAAAAACAACGGAAAGAGGACAACGGTGGAGAGCATCACACAAAATCAGCCGTTCTAATGGCTCTAAAAGTTGTCTAAAGAACTATTAGGATTTCTTCTTCGCAAATCGAAGGTAAAAACCTCAGCTTAGTGCAAATTTAGAACTGTTTGATAAGATTTGTGCACAGTAATCGAGATCAGGTGAAGCCTTCTTTGTTTTTGAGAAAAATGTTAAAAAGGGGAATGCTTGCATAATTCATACAATTGATCAACTAATTGATATTTGGAAGTGTTAAGGAACATATCAGTTGTTTTCGTATTCACGACATCCAGTTATGTCTCTGACATTACCCACCCACCTTTTTTGTATCTAAGAATATCATTTTCTTCTTCATACGTAAACGTAATATTTTCTAAACATTGTTGATCATATACAATAAAGTTGTTAAATTATCACATTGGATAAGGCAAACTTTTTTTTTACTTTCTTCTAAATTTGTTACAAACAATTCATATAGAAGCGAACGAGAAAAGGACGTTACTCATGGATGCGCCCTGTAATTGTCTAAAAAATTCTCATTTTACTTTTTCACAAGCTACTGCCATTTATTTAAGTAACCAATCTTTCAAGATATTTACAGAGCAACGTGAATAATGAATGTTCACGATAGAAAACTAGATGCAAAATGTTGATTTCGCAAAACCAATCGAAATGCTGAGGTCTTCCGCACCGGACAACTATTGCTAATACTGCATTTATTGTTTACCGTTATCTCAACACCAACAAAACAGATTGTGCTGAATGTTTACTCAAGACAGCCATATTGTGAATAAACAAATTCGAGTGCTGATCGGCGTGTTTTAGTAGCCACCCTGTAGGTACTGATGCAGCACACAGCACGTTCACGAATGTGTTTCGAGTGTATCCAGATCGGAAGACTCTCGATTAACGGTCGTACAATGCTCGGTTCGATGAATCGACTTCTTTGTACAAGTGGAGCGACCGAATGACTCGGCCGGCGGCTTCTATGTATTACCAGTAACTTGTTTATTTGATAAAGACAACAACCGTTCTCGGAGCAAAGCCGAAGCATGCTTTTGTGGTTGAGCCAGACCTACGGGAAAAACAATATTCAGCTTATTTTTAAAACAAATTAAATTTCTCTCTTACGAACGCTTTGCGAATTTCTGTCTGGCAGCGTCGTAGCACTCGTAGCAATTTCACCATGCTAAGCGCATAAGCCACCTGATTTTCCACTTGTCAGCACTGCGTGTCTAGGGTTACTTCCTACGTACAGCGGTTCTCAGTTACCTAAGGGCCAGCGTTTTATTCTGTATCTAGGACGCTGTTCGACCATGGAGAATTTTATAAGAACTTTGAATTTATTATTGTTATTTATATTTTCAATTCGGATGGCTAGACAGAAGAAACTTGTTTTCAGTTTTATCTATCTTAGCTAAAATGAGCAAATTCAACACGGATTTTCGAAGTTAAGCGGTTTTTTTTGTTTTGTCTTAGAAATGCATGAAACGTCGAGATCTGGTGTTATCCCGAAATTTTTTTAAAGTCAACTTTCTGACACTTAGGCTGTGAACCATTTCGTGGTTAATTTTAAATTTTGGTTGAAATCTGACACTTGAGTGGTTATTTTGTGTCGTATAGTTAAATTTAACTAAAACTGCGACCCATTTCAAAATTTGACGGAAGGAAAGTTATTTGGGTTTATATTCCGCTGGAAATAATTTCAACTAAAGAATTAATATAAGAATTTTCATTGCAAGATTTTTTTCAGTGTCGGAAAATAATCATCGATCTGTCAAAAATAACCGTACTCTCGAGCAGGGTTATTTTTGACAACACCAAATTAATCACTCGAGTGTCAGATTTTAACCAAAAGTTAAAATTAACCGCGAAAGCCTTAGAAAATTGTCGGTTTTTTGTAAAAAAAAATTTAGGTTACACCAGATCTCCAATTTTTATGCATTTCTAAGACATTTAGCATTAAAAAAATTTCGATTTCGGAGTTCTAGTCGAATTAAAAAAAATTTGTTTTTTGAAGTTATACCAGATCTGGATGTTTCTAAGACATTTGGCAACATTTTTTTTTTCGATTTTGCGGTTTTTTTCTACCCGCATTACCGAAGTTACGCAGTCTCAAATTCTGTAAATATTTATATCGACAGGAAAAAAACAATTTTGTTATGAGGTTACACGGAGGTCTTTTTTATGGGATTTTTTTTTACGCAGATTTTCGGAACTACGCGGACTTCGGAAGCTACGAGGTTTTCTTGTTTTGCCTTAGAAATACACGCTCACCTTGATATTTGGAGATTTATGAAGTCAATAGTGTAAGACTTAGAAAATTTTCTTTTTTTTTGAGGTTACACCAGATCTCGACTTTTCATGTTTTTCTCAACTTTTCATGCATTTCATGGCTTCAAAAATAATTTCCGATTTCGGAAGTTCGGAGTTCCAAAGTCGATTTAAGAAAAAATGTTTTTGAAATTATACCAGATTACGTTTCAAGCATTTCTAGGACATTTGGCATCATTTGGTTTTTTCCATGCGGGTCGATTTAAAAAAAATTTAAGCTTACGCCAAATATGGATGTTTCATGCATTTGGCATGAAATTTTTTTTTAAATTTGCGGTTTTTTTCTACATGGATTTCCGATACGATACGCTGTCTCTAATTTGTCCCAAGTCGATCTAAGACAAATTTATTTTTTTGGGATTGCACCAGATCTGTACGTTTCATGCTTATAAATAATAGTTCGCTCATGTGCTTCATGTAAGGCCATTTCACAGCGATTTCGGTCCATAATCGCTCCATTAATGCACACTAATACTAGAATTTTGTTGTTTTGGGGAAGTCCTCCAAAAGTATACTATGACAATCCCAAAAGACCGACATCATGACATTTTTGACTCATTAAGCCTCTCTTGCAGATACTCGTACCGCTTCGAAACACGACTACAGTCCTTTGTCGGTAATCATTCTGTTCTCTGGTGTATAATAAAGGATCCAGCCTAACATGTATTCGAAGTGCGCTTGCGTTTATCTTTTTAATCCTAAATAACTATGGCAAGCTCGCACACTTTCTCTTTTCGGACATCCAGCACAGTTTTATGAATTGTTATCATTGTCGTTTTTTTTGCCCCGGTTTTATCCTCCATTTAAAGTAATTTTTACGCCGTTCTGTGAAACCGCTTCGTAGGGTAGGCTTTTATTAGTTTCTGTTTCTCATTTCGGACGAGGCCAAGGTCCTTCGGTTTCTTACTTCTGGATACATGCCTGTAAATCTGTAACATCTAAACCAGAAGTCAGAGTATAACAAAAATTCAACAATAGTGTGTGGTAATACGACCTTTCATTCGAATCTAAAATTTCAAAAATCGATTCAGCCATCCCCGAGAAAATCAAGTGCACATGTTTTTCATGAAATACGAACTGATTCGAGTGTTATATGAAAGTCGGCCCTCTTGGTACAAAGAAGAAAAAACTGATAAACTAATAGTTTATCAGTCATTAGTTTATTTCCTCAGATTTAGTAAGTACCTATGGGAAACATGAATCAGGGTCATTTCACCGAAAGCCATTTCGATGAAAGCCGTTTCGCCAAAAGCTGTTTCGCCAAAAGCTGTTTCGCCGATAGCCATTTCGCCGAATGTCATTTCGCCGAAAGGGTAATTTCGCCGAATGCCAGTTCGCCGACTCCTGAAATTGTCTTAAAATCGTAATTGGAATTGATCTAAAATAAAGACAAATGAAAGATGATAGCGTTAACGCACGTTTTGTTGACCTACAATTGTATTCTTGAATTAAGATTGATTCATGAACCTCAGAACGGAGTTCCCACGAAAACTTGTTGACTATTAGCTACTAAGCATCAAAGCACTCAAGTTTGAGTATTAATTAGCTTCTGTGAGTTCGCATTTAAACAAAACAAGACTTCTCGATCTGTTTTTCCACTTAGCCTTTGCAAAAATAAATACATTTATTTTCTTTTTGAGGTTTCTACTTTAGTAATGTTTAATTGACTTTAATTTTCAGCGCAAGAATATAATCTTAGTAGAAACGAATATTTAAGTAAAAGAGAATAAGAAGCCTATTTTAATAAATTATAATTATTGCTATTTATTCTCGGTTTTTTTAAAACCGAATTGATATAAACGTATAGCTAACTTACTCAGAAGTGCTTTCTCATATATAGGAATATGTAATAGTCAGTGACACGTGAAGTTGTTTAGAATGCGACTTTTCACAATCGAAGTTCAGAAGTCAAATTTAATATGCGTTGAGAAGTTTAATATTTACTGGCAGGAAAATATTAATTCTAACCAAAAGATTTCCTTACAGCTCAGGAAACCATTGTAGTCAGATAAAAAAAATGGTAAAGATAAGTATGTTGTTCCAACTCGCCTTATCACTTTCATTTACCTTGACAAACCTTTTTTACCGACTAGCATTCGTTGGCGTTATGGTATATGCCTACAAATGAAGCTTCGTATCACGGTTGAAAATTGCGAAACTTTACTATTCTACATGTCTGCGAGCAAGCTCTGATAGTAAACCTATTGCATGTGCCGTACCCGCCGCGAGCCTGCAGGTTGAAGGCAAACTTCTAGCAGCCACGGTTGAGCGCATCTTGGCTAGCTTTACGCTTCCAAACGCAAAATTTAGTTGTTACTAAATTAGTCACACCCTAACCTTGGGCATGATCGTATGTTCTTTTTTATTCTTTCGTTTGGGTCAATGCTTTGGTTGGCACCAGGAAACGACAAAAAAAAACAATTTATTAAATTAGCTTTTTTATGGGGTTCCGATTACTAACATATTACTACTACTCGTACGAGAGTCATAGTCATAGGAAATAACATACGCAATAGTATAGGCACTGTCCGAAATTGAAAATATTTGCATGCTAAATTCAATTCATAAATGAAATTCTTATGGTGAGGTTTAGGCAATTTTCCATTCTGTACCAGTTTCGAGGTACCGAACAGTTGAAGCAAACGAAATATCGTTCGGAATTATGTGAACGAACTGACGAACTAAGAACTGACTCATTGTCGAAAAGCGGGTTCCGTCGAAAAGCGGGTTCCGGCGAAAAGCTGATAAGCAGATAAGAATGCAGATACTATTTCATACGCATGTGGCGTAACATGTAATACATGTTCAACAAAATTCTTAATAATCGCACCGATTATTAATAGCATTTATTTGAAACAAATTCTTCAACAAACTTCTACTGTCTAACCTATGCGTTTACTTATCACTATGTAATGGAGCGTAATAGAAATGCGGTTGAACGACGCTAGTAGTTTGGTGCTTATAAGGACTGTACTCGGAAAAAATACAACACTTTCTGTTGTGAAAAACTTTTTTTTGGATGGGTAAAAATTGATGAAATTTTCCGAAAAACTACTTTAGAGTGTAGCATTTACATGTGCAAAATTTCTTTACATACTGCCAAGTTGGTGGTTCAATGCATAGCAAAGTTGGTGGAAAAGATTTTACCCAACTGTGGAGTAAAATTGTGTTGTTGATTAGTTGGCGGAGGAGGGTTGCGGTTGTTAAAAGAAAGTGATAAAAACCTGCATTTCCAGGTATAGAATTCCGCACCTAGACATTTTCCAGGTGTGGAGTTCAGTATACTCCCAACAGGGCCTCCGGTGCCCCCGATGCATAGAACACTGATATTACAAACCAGTTGTGGTATGTTTCTAGAAGAAAACCGGTAGCGAAGTCTATTGAATCAGAAAGAATAAACTCCACAAAACGTATGTAACGTCAAGACGTTGTTGTTTTTGCTGTCAAGCGATTACCGAGAATAAATTTTGTGTCGCGGTTGTAGAAAATCCAGGCCACTCCCACAGATGGATCGTGAATCAGTCTCGAATCGACTATTCGATCGTTTCCCGTGGGGTAAAATTGCTCAAGGAGACCCAGATAACCCAGCGGTAAACTGACAGCGGAACAAAAGCGAAGAAATGCAACCCTGAGATCTCAAGGAAGACGAGGAAATACTTCAAGCGTAACCCGAACCTTTTGAATCGGGACGAGGCCCAAAAGATCAATTCTTCTGTCTGCTTCATCCAACATGCAATGAGGCGGGTCGGATTTCATGGCTAAATCCTGCGGCCAGGAAGCGGTACCGCGAGCAGTTGGTGCAGCCGAAGTACATCGCAATGGACGACGAGAAGTACATTAAAGCGGGCACCAAGGAGATCCCGCCTCGACGTTCTGAGAATATTCGGTAGATGAAGGAGCATAGTGAACATTGTTATTGTCTTTAGCGAATTGAATTGCATCCAACTCTATAAAACTGGATGTAAACAACATTATTTGTCTTGTTGCTTCGAAGTAAATGCACACGTTTAATATCAAGATGCATTTGCCCCTTAAGCAAACCTTCAAGTTCTCGTATCGAAAGTCGAATTATGCACTGTCTGAAGTAAACAATAATTATATTTTTTCGTATAGGCTGTGGTAGCTTTTGTTAATTTGGCTCACTCATTTCGAAATCGTTCTATTGTTCTCTACACAATACTGTACTTGGTTACTGCCGTTCCGAACGTAAGCGGTTTTGTTTTATCGACTGACTTGGATGAGATGTGAAAGCTAACTGGATAACTACAGGTGTGAACGTTCCGGTAAAGAAAGTATCAAACTAATTTTGACGGAAGCTGAAGTTCCGGTGACGGTTTGAATCGTACATTAGTTTTATACAAATCACTTCTAACGTACAATAGGCGGAGAAAAAAATATGAAAATGCATTAACCATGTTCGAATTCTTCATCTGGGTGGTACTTTTTCGTAAAAATTTTCACTTTTTACTGTTTCATGCATACTAAAGTGACGACACTTATTATTCTCATTGAGTTTCGAATTTATAAAACCGAAAGAGAAGATAAGGAAGTCGAATTGATACTTTACTTGATTTTATTTGGAACTGCCCATCTCCAACTCTACACACTCTAGCAAGTTGGATCGCAACCAACACCTTAGGAGTGCTCAAAATCTAGTAAACAAAGTAGTAGAAGTACTCTAAGTAGAGTGAAATCAGAATTTCTTCTTCGTGGTGAGGAAAATCTGAACGAAGTTTTGATCTTTTCGGAAATATGTTAACCCGTAGCGTCTCGTCCTCATGTACACTTCGTCAAGTTCACGGAATGAACTGCATCAATTATATTTTAGATTCTCAATTTATTCGATGAAAGCTTCGGATGGTACCGAATATAAAATAATGAACGATTTGGTCCATAGCAAAAATTCACTCTGCTTGCGCTTGCTGGTCTATAACAGCAAATCGATCTTTTCATATCCCATTGCCGTAGCCAGTACGTGGTACTCTGAACTCGAACACTTTGCCTCCTGTGCCGGAATTGCGTGTATTTAACACACACATCTCATATACATCCAACCTAAAATTTCAAGTATCTCTTGTCGTTGTGTTAGTGGCTTTTCCGTGTTCATAAGTTACTGAACTGAGAGAACGAATTACTCCGCTCAGCTCTGAGATTTGTTGTTCTCTCTGTCACGTTTGGCTCTGTGCGAACATGTATGCACGCCGTTAGGAGAGGCTTCAGTGGTTTATGCTTATAGTAGTTGAAAACAAATTGCTGTCTCAGTTGCAACGTCGAGTCGGTTTTATTGATGATGTTATTGACAGATTTGCTCGACGTGCAGAGCACCGAATACTTCTATTGTATCGATTATACGAAATAAATTTTAAAAAAATCCCATCCAACAGTATATTATTATTTCATTGTACACTAAGATTGCGAATTTTCAGAGTTATGGGGTTTTTTATGCGAAGTTTCATAGCTATGCGTTTTTTTAAGCGAATTTTCAGAGTTATGCGGTTTCCTTTCTGCGGTTTTCTTTATGCGAAGTTTCAGAGTTATGCGGTTTTTTTATGCGAAGTTTCAAAGTTATTCGGTTTTTTTTTGCGAATTTTCAGAGTTATGCGGTTTTTTATGCGGTACGTAAAGTCGCATAAAAAAAGACTTCAGTGTATTGAAAAACACTAGCAAATATCTGTTTGTTTATTTGGAGTAGTTAAAAGCCCGGTGGAGTTAGTTTCTGTCAAACTTGCTCTCCAATAGGCATAAAACCTCCTCTTCTTTTGCATCAACAGATTACAATCATCCAAATGATACATTTCACTTGAACATAGTAATTCTAAATGAACTAAAACTAATTAGATAGTAGGCCTAGGAACATTTTCTTGACTACGTTTCGTGATAGATTGTAGTCGAATGAGTTGGTTGAATATTCAGCACATGCTGGCAAAAGGCTCGTTATACCCATAATTAGTTCTAGCATTTGGCATGGTAACTTGGAAGGTTCCAAGGGTATCTCCGAGGAAGCCGATGCAGAGTGACTCAAACAAATTTTCGTTGGATTGCTTCAATGCGTTGGATATCGTTTTGGTAGTACGGTGACCAGACAACTGAGGCGTATTCGAGCGTAGAGCGAACTAAGGCACAATATAATGCTTTCAAGCAATGCGCATCATCGAATTTTTGAGTAACGAGAAAAATGAATCATTGTAGCTTAGAGGCTTTGGAGATAGTAAGCTCAAATAAAATTTAACATGTAGTCCAAGAGGACACCAAGGTCCTTCACAGACGATGTACGTTGCAGAAAAATTTGTGAAATATTATAGTCGAAACTGACTACAGACTGTTTGCGACTAAAAGCGATGACGAAATATTTTGAGGCGTCCAAAACCATTCTGTTGATATTACACCACTTAGTCAAATTATTCAACTGCTCTTGTAGGAACTCTGCGTCAGCTGTGGATTTGATGACATGAAATATTTTGAAGTCTTCGGAGAACGATAGTTTCATGCATTTGATCGAAAAATTTAGATCGTTGAGATAAAGTAAAAATATAAACGGTCTAAGGTGACTTCGTAAAAGGTAAAAGCGAATGGTAAGGTTGTACAGTCTCCTATTTTCAGTATCATTTCGTGACCAGTAAGATATGAGTGGAGCCAATCCAGAAATGACCCGTTAAATCCTAGTCTCCATCTCCATTCCTCAATCGTTAGTTTTCATTTATAATGAACTGTTACAACTGATTTTATACTACATAAGCAGTGCACAACCCGTCAATTTCGTTGCGCGACGCCACTGATGTTAACCACAGAAATACGATCTGGGGCAAAATTCAAATGTTCACCTTTACATCCACACATTTTCTGGCTGTACAGAAAACGTATTCTGATTGGCTCACACACGGAAAGACCGAAATCAGAATTTTGGCGAAAAAATTAGTTGATTTTCTGATTTTAGTTAGTTATTTTTTGAGACAATTAAAAAAACTTACTTTTGTCAATTTAGATTTTTTAATTCTAATTCCCTTAATAATAATAAAATTATTAATTATAAAATAATTTTAACAAATTGCTATTTTTTCAGTTGAATTCACCAATTAAACGTGCTGTCATTTCTTAGCTAAGGAACACTTCATTTCCATTCAACTAATTTTTTAGTTGAATAAGAGAAATAAAACGTTGTTTTCAACCAATATAAATGGTTGAACTGGTTTCTGCAATTTGCAGCTGTATGGCGCACAGTCACCGAAAAAACGTTAACACCGTAATGACTACTAGCCACTACTACCGAAAAAAATTAGTCGCGGTTGTCTTTTTTATATTGTCAGGTATAAATACGATGTTGTATTGGAGAAAAAGATATAAACGAAACATAAATTTATTTTTGAAAATTTTTCTCCTAAATCGCTGTTTTCTTCATTCGACTTCGTGAAATCGACTCTCTCACTGAAAACTTTGAGCACTCGGAAAACAAAACCGAATACAAGTAGTACACCGGACGGCGTAGCCCGGAATGTTAGAAGATACAAAAAAACATCATTTGACGTGTACAATTAGAGTGCAACATTCGAAACTCACTTCACTGTTCCGCGTAAAAACTTTATTACGCACAATCGCTTCAAATACGCACAAATTCTGAATAAATACACTTTCCACTAACAGTTTACGTCATTTTTACATATCGGTTTAGAAATTTATATATGGATACATCGTAACACATGCGAAAAACATCTAAACAATTTGCAAGCAGTTTCAACAAGACTGTCCCTTTTAACTTTTTAATGGATTGTTTTGCTTTGACACTTCTCATGAGTTTTTGGCTAATAAACTTGTCAATAAAACCCATTTCATTTTTGTTTTCTTTGTGCTGTCCTTCAGTAATGATGGTGATAGATAAATAGAAACAAATTTTCTGATTTTAATAACGAAAGTAGTTGTCAATGAGAATTTCGTGTTGGATTGAAATATTGCTGGTTTGTGTCCAGGATATTTGTCAACTAAACACATTCTCGAAAAATAAGAGTTTTTTTCAGCAAAGTAAATTCTCAATTTTAACTAAATTTATAGTTATTTTGGAATTTTTGTTGTTAAAATCAACTAATTCAAAAACAGTAATACGAATTAGGCGCAGAGCTCGTTTCGATCGTTCCGTGCAAAAACGTGTTTCAATTCAAAGATATTTCTAAATAAAGGCTAACTAATGCCGTTTTCGTTTGATCCCAAACTTATCTTAGTTTCCACACGAACTTTTTTTGAAGCCAGCTTCGAACCGAACGTTATTTAACTGAAATTCGGGTCAGTTTCAAAACTGATTCTTATAACGCGGGTTTGCTCACACTTCCGTTGCTAAGTGCGAACCCAGCACAGTTTTGTGAAAAGTGTTAGTTTGAGGAAACTACCCTGGGTCAGTTTCATTTTTTTTCAAACGAAAACTCTTCTTTTGGCTTGAACTTGCTGTACCAGGGACTTTTTCGGCACCTTCTGTTTCTTGTACGTTTTCAGGGAGTTCAGAACTTTGATCCGTTGAATCATCCCGATGCTGGTGTTGAACTGCTTGGCCAAATCCCGCATCGACAATGATGGGTTTTTCCTGATGTACTCAACCACTTTTAAGTCCCGGCCGGGCTGGCTGGGA
Source organism: Malaya genurostris (assembly GCF_030247185.1). Classification (NCBI taxonomy): domain Eukaryota; kingdom Metazoa; phylum Arthropoda; class Insecta; order Diptera; family Culicidae; genus Malaya; species Malaya genurostris. The sequence continues at coordinate 185,268,000 of NC_080572.1, forward strand.
TCCGTTTTCCTACCGGATCGGGGCAAATCCTTCATGTAAAGCGTCTTACCGAACTTCTCGATAGTATTTTTGACACCGGTGTGGTGCACTTTCACCCGTTTTGCAATTTCGTTGTACGTAACACCACTTTATGAGCACCAAGTGTGCAGAATTTTCTTTCGCGTTTCCGGATCAATTCGACTCATCATCGAAACGATAAACCGTACCGAAACCAATCGATTGCGCAGCTGTTATTGATATGTAAACAAACATGTCACCGCAAAACACGCTGCAAAAAATTAAGCCATTCAAATCATTTAAGGGTTAACCTAAGTTTGTGATTAGGGCACATAATCGTTTTTACTTTTCTTTACGTTTCGTACTAGACTCGTCAGTTCAAATTGCACTTCGGTGCCAATTAAAAAGCGTTTCGCAAATAACGTTAACTTTACGTCTGCTGAGCGATTCAAGTTGAACTGTTTAAGTTAGCATTAAGCAGTTCAATTTGAACTACTCTGCACTGACGAGACTAAGACGAAACATAAAGAAAAGTAAAACAAAAATCTTTGTTTACTTTTAATTGCTGAAAGCTTCATAAACTTCACTTCTTTTTTTGACCGAACATTCAGTAAAGGTTATGCCGAACAGCCAGTAAACTTTTTGCTGACGATTTCGGTTATAACTGACGCTTGTCAAATTTAAGATTACCGAGACTCAGCAGTATCATATTTTGCTAAGATGATTACCCACTTAGAAAAAAACGTTCAACGGTGGTCCTTCATTGGTCCAATACGTTGGATCATTGGTCCAATGAAAGTCTAATCAATCGTCCAACGGGAGGCCAACACGGGACCTTCGTTTGCCGATTTTAAAACTGACCGTTTAGCCGAATGCCATTTTTTTCGTTCAACAAACCCGGTAGACAGAGGTCCATTGTTGAGCCATTTTTAACATGAGGAATTGGAGCCCCGTTGGACTAGTTTTACTGTAGAATTTCTGAAGTTTTTTCCACTTATTTGTTTAAACTAACAATACATACCTGCACAATACTTCTACTTCACGTAGAATAACAACAAATTTTCTTTCTATGTAAAGGTAACACTTAATTTTCACACTATTTTTGCAAGACAAAAAACAACAACAAACAGATCCAGCAAATTGACCGAATCTTTCGTGCAATATATCGTTCAACAAGCGCTCAAAAACCAACATAATTGAACGGCCTGTTGAGAGAGTACTGAGTACTCGACGGTGCCAATCTCGGTAAACATTTTACCGAGATTCAACGAAAACAAATAAATGTGTACAAGAAAAGCCTGAGTGTAGAAAGAAGAAAGATTCAAGTTTGCGAAGAAAGTTGTGTTTTGGGAAGCGATTTACAGATGTGGCCTGGAAACGGAACCATTTGTCACATCCTCGACGATGACATTCCAAGTTTGTGTTTCCGTTCATCCGCAAGCATAGAGGAACAAAGTCATCTTTTTACCCGATTTATCCAGCTGTCACTAGTCCACGGTGGTCCTGGAGGGGTATGCTGCCAACAAGATCGGCTTTGTCCCCAAGCCAATGAATCCTTAAAAATATCCGGAATTTCGAACAATCGAAAAATACTGGGCAAACTCCGAGACCGTTTCCATCAGGTGCACCAAGAAGTAGTAAAACTTTGAAATTTTTGGGAGAAAGTTTTCGTGTGTACCAATTTAGTTTCAGTCATTCTTTATTGCAACTTTATGTTCTGAGGTTTATCCGTGTATGATAAGCATTGCGCGAGAATTGCTACGAAGTCTTCTACTACAAACACCGATACCAACACTAATAGAGACGAAATAAAGACTCAAAACAAACAGCTTTAAATACGCGAATCATACGATCTGTGAATCAGCCATTCCACAACCATTGCTGAATATTTAGTAATGAAATCATCTCTCCCCCAGGAAACAAGGTGACAACGAGATTGACTTTATTTACTTGAAACATAAAATGATATACGATAAAAACAGATTAATGAATAGAAAACAATCATTTAAAACTATAATGTGAAATTTTCATATTTCCCACAGAAAAATTGAAGTACAATTGATAGTATGCATCAGCTACAATATAACCTGTTCTGCACGAATCGAGTGCCTAATGATTCTATTAGTCAGCACTGATCGCCAGATTTGTATCACACCAATTGAGAGTCACTGACAGTTTCAATGTCAAGGCTAGAACTATGCATGTCGTACGTACTGGATAAAAAAAACCCCGCTTCTGTCGGTTATGGCTATGTACTTCTGGACGAATGTAGCTAGTATAGAATCGACGGGTTTGCATCATCAAGAAATGATGTTTCAGGCACATACCTAGTTATTTGTATGCAACGAATGTTCGGCGTTCGAATCCATTCGAGCTTGTTCCCGACGAAGCGGATGACCGAGTTGGGAGTTCCAGTGTTTGCGCTTTTCATTACGTGACGTCGTCCTAATTGCATTGTTGTCTGTGAGTGTAAATATGTCACGGCTGTTATTGTCCTTGAAAACAACATTTTTTCGGTTGAATATTCTTCCTGGTCTGTTGGATACGAGAGCCATGTTTTATTTCAATAAAAATATAAAACATTTTTCGAATGCAAGCTATTGTTTGACGGTTTAATTTAATTTAGTTAGCAGTACCGTCTCAAACACATGTGGAATGCGTTACCTTTCAGATGACTAACAGAACAAACACCGATTAATAGAAACTTCCGTGGTTGGTCCGATGCGCAATATTCCATGAGTTTCAACATATTGACTGTCGGAACTGTTGGTTAGCATTAGTTAGTCAGTATGTCCCTGGTGATCGTGCGAGTTGGCTTTTGTGGTGCCGTGTTTGAAATTATGACTTTCCAGAAACAACTTTGCGTCCACATGATGTCATGCCACTGCTATTTGTCATTGCGATTCCAAACCGAACGCATTTTGTCTTTCGCGCTTTGTGGTCTAAGTCTACACATTCGAACCAGCTTCCTGAGTGTGCGTTTTTAATATTTCATTCTCACATTTTATTCTAGCGTCAACTCATACAGTGGGGATAATGAATAATACAATAAAAATAAAAACAAACGAAGTTGGATATAGTAGGTTACTTTTAAATCTATATTTTTCCGATTTTTCTCTATGAAAAGGCCACTGCAGACCTTAACTCTATTTTTTCGCAACGATAGTGTTTCTTTCGCTTTTCTACGTTGTGGAAAGTCCAATATGTGAACTCGTTCCAATATACAGCAATAAATAATAAAATTCGAATTTCATTACAACTTTAAGGAAAGATCTTACGAGCTAACCTAGAGTAATAGAACTATTATCACTGAATTTGGAATCGTGAGATTTAAACAAATTTGATGTAATTATCTTGCATACATACCTAAATTTTGTGTGAATCATAAAAAGGATCAGTTAAGTGACAATTTCATGTCAAGTACTCGAATGCATACTATCTCAAGGATGAGTTTTTATAAGGATCTGTCGGGCAATAGACTTTTTCATATTCATTACTACTTCCCACTGCACTAACACTTTTAGGTGAGATTTTGCCTTACCCAAGCTATTAATGATCGAACCTGTTTGCTTCATTAGATCAGACATACGGTTTCCCTCCACAATTACTGCACGACCACCAACTTGATCCATTTTGCTACGTATGCAATTGATCACAGAATCAACCGGTCGAGAATATATACTATCCGCACAAACCAGACGACTGCCTTCGATAAGGTCAATCATCGCATCACTGGCGGAGGCTAATTTGCTTTTATTGGTCGCCTATCGAGCTGTATCAAATTTGAACCCACCCTTTATTGTATAAATTTTTTGCCGTGGTGGAAAGATATTTAAGACTGTTTTCTCGATTTTGAAAGCACAACTTATTTAATGTCTGGAGTAGTAACTTGCGTAGAGATACTAGAGAACTAATAACAAATATAACATTAAACTTTGTCCGGGTTCGAGACACGGTTGTAGCGTTACGGTTTGTTTAGTTTAGTCAGCTGCACAACAGCTTATTTGTAAATACTGTCCCAGAAAGTATGGACGCAACCAAAAATCGCTGCCATTTCGCAATGGTTCAGAATCTGTCAATTTTTATGGCTGCGCCCTGTTGTTTACACTCTTCTCTAACCAATTGTGCAGTTGTTTATTCGTTTTCATTAGTTTGTTTCGAAATGCGTGGACTTTCAGCAGAACAACGTCGAAAAATTGTGTACAAATGGTGCACAGAACGCGAACTGTCACTGAGAAAGATAGCAAAAATGGAAGGAGTAAGTGAAAAAGCCGTGCGAAATGCAATCATAAAGTTCGGTGCGAATAACACCTTTGAGGATAAACCGAAAACGGGTCGAATAAATCGTCCTGCTAACCCTCAGTTGGATAAACGTATACTGAAGGCGTTCGAGCCAAAGAACTAGGTTTCAGTTTGGGATGTGGCCAAAAATGTGGGCACTTCGATGTCAAATGTTCTTCGTGCTAAAGAACGTTTGAATCTTTGAACCTATAAGAACTTATCAAAAGCATTCGACAAAGTCCCTCACCGTCTTGCTGTTGAAAAATTTAAAAAACTCGGATTTCCAGATTGGCTTACTCAGTGGATTTGGACATACTTGACTGGACGCAGCGCTTTCGTAGGTATAGGAAACATAACATCCTCATCGTTCGATATATCTTCAGGCGTACCACAAGGAAGCCATCTTGGTCCGTTAATATTCGTTCTATTTATCAACGATCTCTGCAAGGTGATAAAATCCCCAAAATTATTATACGCGGACGATTTGAAGATTTTTCGCAGTATTATACCTACACTGGATTGTTACGCACTGCAATCTGATATTGAAACACTTATCGATTGGTGTAATATCAATGGCATGGAGATCAACATTCGTAAATGTAATGCTGTCACATTTTCTCGTTTACGTACTTCAACTGTTTTCGACTATAAAATTTCCACAACAAGTATTGAACGAGTCACTATAATAAAGGATCTTGAAGTCTATTTGGATAACAAACCACGCTTCTCGGAACACGTCGCACTAATCACCGCGAAGGCCTTTTCCATGTTGGGTTTCATCCGTCGGAATACACAGTCGTTCGAAGACATCTATTGCCTGAAAACTTTGTACTGTTCAGTTGTTCGCAGTATTTTAGAATACGCCGTTCCGGTATGGGCACCGTTCCATCGTGTCCATATCAGAAGAATTGAAAGCGTGCAAAGGAGCTTCATACGATACGCACTACGTCTGCTGCCTTGGTCGGATCCCGTTCATCTCCCATCTTACGAGGATCGCTGTCGACTCATCAATCTATCAACACTGGAAAGCCGGAGACAGGTCTTGCAGCGACTCCTGATATTCGATATAATAGTTAACAACATTGACTGCGCAGAGCTTTTAGGAAAATTGCCGTTTTTTGCTCCATTAAGACGAACTCGACGTGTGCAATTTCTACGGCTGCCAATCCATCGCACTCAATATGGACAAAACAACCCTTTTTATGTATGTTGCCGTCTTTTTAACGAAGTTTACGACAAATTTGATTTCAATGTGTCCAAAAATATGTTTAGATTAAGAATTAGTAATTAGGTGTCTGTGCGATGTAAATTATCGAAGACTAAGTAAATAAATAAAAAAGAAGCAGAAACAACCAAAACGTAGTCCGAAACAAAAAGCATCGGTCAGGCCAAGGGTTGGAAAGCTGTACAATACGATTCTCGCTGGAAATTTGAACTGCATAATCATGGACGACGAAACCTACGTGAAATCCTTGCCTTGGGACCACAATATTATACGGTGCGAGAAGGGCAAGTGTTAAACCAGTCCGAGACATCGATTGAAGTCGAAAAATTTGGTAAGAAAGCTATGGTCTGGCAAACAATTTGTAGTTGCGGTATGATTTCGAAACCCTTCATCACCACTGCTTAAATGAACAGCGAAATATACATCAAGGAATGTTTACAAAAACGACTTCTACCCATGATTCGAAGCCTGATGGCTAAGTAGCAAATGTTGAGAACAATATTCTGTTGTTGTAGTCTAATATTATCAGTATATCGAATAAAATTTGAATATCTAACACTTGTGAATTATTTACAGCGAAATCAAAGTGCGTCCATACTTTCTGGGACAGTCGTTAAAATCACAGAGTCTTTTTGAAAGTGTGTATCTACTCAATAACAAGTACTCAACTATTGAGTTTTATAGGCTCTACGCTATAGGTTGAATACGGTTTACTTAATTTTAGCTTATTGAACCAAATTCTCGTTATTTTGCTCTTTGTGTTTTGAATACACTTAAAACAGGGAATGAATGAAAAGATTTAAAGCAATTCAAAGTTGAGTAAAAAGAAGTCAACAGATACTTTTAATCCACCGAGCGAATTATCTGTTGCTTTTTCGTTGTTGAAATTGTTGTTTGATTGTTGGTGTCGTTGTCCGTAGCCGACGTATCAAGTTGTTGTATTTTATCTATGTCAGTTCTTACAACAGAAGCATTGCTGATAAAAGATATACAAGCTCGCACTTGAGGTATGTGTAAAGTTTGCTTATCAGCCTGGTGAACACATGCAGATGTCGCCGGGATCGAAACTACATGGGTGTTGCATTCACATCACGCAACACTTGAGGAAATGCAATTCTCATTCTGTGTGGAATTTTTTTCAATAGCTGCAGTTGAAAAATGTAACAGGCAAGAGAACTTTGTTATCGCTCTGGAACAAAGTGGAACGTTATAAAAGACTAAGCCGGGCAGTCGAGTAAGTGGTAGTAGCCAAGGATGGCTTTTATCGTATCAAAGAACGCTCACTAGCAACGCTTCACACGATTCAATCAGTGCCATCAAAGAGAGACGGATATCATCGCAACAACAAAAAACCCGGCATGGCTAATTTAACATAGAATCGACACCAGTGCGAGAGTGAATTTCTCTCGAAGACATTTCTGAGAATCAAAGGTTAGCACGCTCCTCTCTGAAGCAACAAACGGTCGCTTATTCTCGTCTCGCGGTCCGATTCTGTATGGGCAGTTGATAATTGCGATAGCATTATTTTACTATTACCGCTTATTCTAACTATGCGCATATAACCTTTGTATAAGTTGTGTCTATGAAAATGTATGTGAATGCTCCACGCAAGGGTTTTGAAATATTGCAACCTATTATGGGAATCATCAAGTCGAATCATCGATTCGATTTTCTGCCATAATTGTCAATTTTAGATTTTCTCTTGGTAAATTACACACAGCACCGTACATTACCAGACTGTAATTTTTTTAGGAGCCGTGAAATACTCAGAGTATGAAGTGGAAAGAAGAAATGTAGAAAAATTCTCTCACGGTTCATGGCTACTGCTACTTACTCGACTGCCCGGCGTAGTGATACGAGTTCTTGTAGCATCTTCTAACGGATTGAAAATGCTGTATACAATATAGATAAATATCGAGCAGCTCCTGTCAAATTATCGGGAATCACCAATACTGGCAGTAGCGAGAGGAGGAGATCAGCATATAGCAAAATTTCAAATTTTTCTGAGGTAGTTTGAAACTAAAGTAGGAAGGTTTTCAGGTATCCTTGGCTACAGGCGTTCTTTTGTTTGATGTCTCGTCTTATCATAGTTGGTAGGTTTGGTCAGTATTGACATGTGACCAGTTGATTCTTGTATGTGAGCAGCGATTTGAATTCGAGCATTCCGCTTTTGTACACCAAGTAAAAAGAAATTGATTTCTCTCATACGAAATACACGAATACCGTTCGTCAGAGAAAAAGCAACTCCACACTTCCTTCTCGATAAAAAGAAACTCGTCGTACTCATTTTCAGTTCCAGTACATTTGTTTATGTCGAGGAGCATTTTTTCCTTCGACAATGTTTCGACTTCGCTTACTGAAGATCGAATACTGCTCTTGCTGGAGTCAATAACAATTACCCTTGGTCGAATAACCATTTGCCCACCTCGAGATCGCTTTATTGTTCACAGCACTGTATTGCTCACTACGCAGTATTTTAATTTTGATTTCATAACCGAGACTGTAGTGATCAACGTGAACTGCCTTAAAAGTAGCGTAACAAACTTTTTTAGAAAAAGTAGTAGAAAGTAGAAACGGCGCACAAACGCTATCATTCGGAAGCAAATGATCTTTTTAGGACTTCAAAGCCTCAAGCGGTTCTTTTCGGGAAGTAATATGAAAAGCGTATTAGGAAATTTGAAAATATCAGCCGGAGGTGTTTGATTAGTATGAATCCACTAAATTTGTAATATGCAGTTCGAATGCAGTCCTACGTCGATCTCGTGTTTATGTTTATGATATTACCAACTCCTAGTTTTTTGTATTTCGATGTTTAATTTGCCGTTGTACAAAAATGGCAACTCCACCACCCATTCCAGTAAACCTGTCAAATCGATGAATCACATAATGTGGATTACTTTTCAATTTGACATTTGGTTTAAGAAAAGTTTCTGTCACAATGGCAATATGGATTTTATGAACTTCGAGAAAATTATAAAACTCATCTTCACTCGATTTCAAAGATCGAGCATTCCAATTTAAAATATTCAAATAATTATTTAACATCACTGTTAAATTTTAAATTCAATATAATATTATTTGCGAAGTGCCATCCATTAAAGAATGTAGTGTTTTTCGTTTTCTTCCGTTGAATTATTATTCAATTGCCATTGCCATTTTCATATGATATTAATTACCAATGTATTTGGCAGCTGCATATAATAATTCATTGCAGTAGCCAGAACGCACATCACACCAAAATATTTCACGTATCAAATCATAACGTGCTTCTGGTATAGTAATTTTTTACGTTTGTTTAAATGATTCAACAATTCGGGCTACTCACGATCTATCTTTTCTAGATGGTATAACTAACAATAACAACAGTACCACTACGTATATCCTAATTCGCTTTTTTTCATGTTCTTTACAGCTATGCGGTATTGCTCTGGTCGTGGTTGGAGGCGTCTCGCTGGCCAAAATCTCAGAGCTTCAGGATATCACTGATGAGCACAACATTGTGGCCCCATCGATCATCTTCATTGTCCTCGGTTCAATAGTTTTCATCATATCATTCTTCGGATGCTGCGGTGCGATTCGGGAATCGTACTGTATGACGACTACCGTAAGTTACAGGGATTTTGTTTACCGAATCCGATCCATCTGATATTATTTCTCGTTTTAGTATGGCTTCTTCCTCATGGTCTTGATCATCGGACAAATCGTGATAGCTGCTCTGGTCTTCATCTACGTTGGTGATGTTAGGCAGGCATTATTGAAAGGATTTAGTCGAGTGTTCCAACAAACAGATAATGCTGCTAACAAAGAACTGGTTGATACTATACAAACAAACGTAAGCATCGATGTCATTTATTTCGTAACTAAATCTTTTAATGGCGTTCTTTATTTTACAACAGCTGCAATGTTGCGGAGATAGCTCATTTTTGGATTGGGGCGTAAATATCCCGCAATCATGCTGCTCAAGTGGAACGGCTCCATTTTGTATCCCACATCCTGTCGGCTGCCAGAAGCGCCTAGGCGAGTTTATCGATAGTGCGGGAAATGTCCTCGGATGGGTATCGTTGGGTGTTGCTGCAATTGAACTAATTGGCCTCATTGCTGCCTGCTGTCTGGCCAACGGAATACGCAATCGAGAAAGAAGGTCTGGCTATTAGGCAATCTAATCTAATTCTTTTCTAACACCTAAAATCCAATCAACTTCTAATAAACTGACTTGTAATGTTATACTGATTAATCTATTTTATTTTATTTATTTCACAGATACGCTTAAGCTTGAGTGTCGCTTGATTCGGGGTAAAATGCTTAATGTTTTATACTGAGTTTAAATGCGTGGAACGAGCAGCTTTTTTTGTTAGTGTAGTCTAAACACAACGTGAGAAAGAGAAGATTTATTGCTTAGTGTAAGCCGGGAATCGTGGGCTGACCACACCTAAATATCTAACGTGGAGTCTAAAATTAACTTCGATCATACTACTTTGAAATTGAAAACCATTATGCTCACTGAATATCACAGCACCATTGGTTTTACCGTGTATATAAAAAATCTATACACTACACCATCTATACAAACATGTGAAAGCTCCGTGTATCATCAGAATCTATTGATATCACATTAACGCACAACGATAAGAATTTAAGTTTCGTTTTCTCTGTTTAGCCTGGATGTTAGTATTAAACAAGAGTACACGTTATAAGAAATGATTATATGATAAAAATAAACAAAAATGTTTCATTAAATACAAACATGCTTACACATACCCTCTAAGAGTATTTTCAATCTCATCAGACATATTTGAACTAGGAAATGTCAATACTCGAATTGAAATTGTAGTAGGTTTGGGAAAGTGTGATTATATGTGTGCAACTGAAAATGTCAATGTGTTATACATACGTGTGATTCAGTTACGTTCGTCCTTGATTAGGCTTCAATGTTATGTTAAACTCATATACCGATATAATTGTTATATTTTACATGTACTATAATTGTTCTATTTTTTACTCTTTCATTTATGACTACTTCTCCGTCAATGATTTTTTCTGTTATTTTTATGATTTTTACTTGAATTAAACAAACTAGAGATTATAAGAAAAAAGATAATACGAAAACTATACAACTAATTAAAAATGAACAAGAGATGTGAAAATAAAGAGCGGAAAAGCGTGATAATCTCTAATTAGATTAATATCATTAAAACTTTAAAAAAATAACAAATAAAATTATTGACTAAACCGAAGTTGTAAATAAAAGCGTAAAAAAGCTGATGGTTCTTTCCCATCGCACACAGTGATGAATGAAGCGCTGCAGGCACCGCATACATCGTGTATCGAAAAGCCATAACTGGTAAAGGACCCATTTCTTTACAGTATGCAAAAGAAAACGTAAGTAACAGCTGCTTAATTCTGATCGTCTAAAAAGTTTTTTTTTATTCACTATTTACTCACGCTCATGCTGCAGATGTCGTCAAATTTTAGCGCTGGTTTTTGAAAAAGGATTTAATAAATTCTTACGAATCTACGCGTTTATTGCATTGTGTGAAGCTTCTAGAAAGTTTGTTGGGTATGTTCGTGAGAATTGACGTTTCGAGTAAAAATTGAGGTGTGTCGTCTATGCCCTACTATCGGTATGGATGCCGCAGAAAGTTCAAGATGCGACGTCGCATTATTATAAGTACTGCATTGAGATATTGTTGCTTAAGCGAAAAAATAAGTTTTGAGCTTGAGCTTGAGCGACCACCTCTGGTTGCTACTCCGTTACTGATCGAAATTCACTGAAATTGTACAGAGAATTTCTAGATGATCAGATCTGGGACTGGTAAATCATCCCTCAAAGTACATCTTTTGGGAACCCCAGCATTCATTGATCAGTACCGGCGCCGGCCAGCCCCAAACATAGTTCGTCAAAGGAATGGAAAGGGATGTTAGTTCAACACTTGTTGTTACTAGAGGCAGTATATACTACTCCACAAGTGTCACGGAAGAAGGATATTTGTTAGTATAAATTTCAGTAATGGTAGTATTCGCATTCGTATAAAATCATTTTAAATTACCAAACAAAAGTCAACGTATTTCGCGCGCGACTTTGTTGTCCGCTTTATTATTTTAATTATTTATTGAAAATAATAATTGGTTTTACTGGTTCATCTGGACAGCCGGCTGCCGAGAAAAAAATATTAATTTATCAAACAAACAAGTATTTTTTACTATTTATTCAATATACCGATATATGTTATCTCTGTTATTAGCTTTGTAATATTAACGAATTTGCGCAATAGTTGATTTTTATCATTCAATTTATAATCTTGAAAGACAAGCAATAACATGGAATAAGAAAACATACCAAATAAAACTTCTCTCCGAAGCTAACTTCAATTGATAAGTTAGAAGAAGTTGAATGAAGAGATAATTTAGTAAAATAGAGTAATCAGAAGTGAAACGTTGGAAATATCTGTTAACTGAAAGGAAAAAGAAACTCCTGCAATTGTCGTCTTTTACGACATGGAAGCAGGAGCCCAGTGGATCTTTTCTTGGCTCATTTTTTTTCGCCGGATTCCACACGGCATCTAGGCTGGTACTGCCCGGAGAAAGATAATAGGTACTATCAATCTCCTAGTGGACCCCAGCCCCTATTAAGATTCAAGTATTAGTTTTGGGAGCAATATCGAACATTCATTGAGTGACATAAAAAGATGTAAATAGCTTCGTTCCTCCAACGTTTCCTACGTGTGGTCTTACCATAAGGCGGGGCATCTCACCTGGATTTGCGTTTTTTATTCAAATATGAATATTATAAACAAATTATATTTCTTAACCAACATCATTTTTCAATATGTTGTACAATCCTTCGATTTTTAATAACAATACACTAAGTTCAATTCACGTCACACGTCACGTCACGCTGGGGTTGTTTGGAACCGTAGTAGAAAAGTGTTCTTGGGTGTAGGTGTTCTATTGTCTGATGTCTAGCAGAGGATAAGCTTTTAACAGAACTGACATGTGGCCTGTTGATTCTCGTTGATTTGAATTGTTAAAACCGGGGGTAAATAAACGATATAATAATAATAATGATTTGAATTAGTCATCCGAAAACCAAGTAAGAAGAAATTGACTTCTCTGAACGCATATGAACTGCACGAATAGCTTTCGGTACACCAGATGAAAAATTTCCGAATACCTTTCGGTACACCAGATGAAAGGGAGGTGCCCTTTCGATAGAAGATGCCTCGCCGAACTGCGCCATTTGTGTTAGTATAAAGCTATCACTATCAGCTATCATTTCAAAAGCATTGTCCTCCACATTGACGATTATGTAATAGTTGAGGAGTATATAAAAGTCAATGCAGTGGACTTTATTATTTTTAAGCACCTCCAAATCTTGGTTACCAACTGCAGCGTCCTTAGCGAATTTGCTGTATTGCTAGTTTGCATTGGCGCAGCAGTTTTTGTTTACGCGCTCTTGGAATGTGCTCGGGGTTGCTGAGCAGTTTTTTGTTTACGCGACACTGAGGTGCTCTGCGTAAACAAAGAAATTTCACGGACAACCGCGGTAACGTTCACGATGGTCTCGGGTTTAGGCCGAACAGTTAGCATAAAACCCCCTAGTCGGGAAAAGTTAGGGCTCAGTTCGAATTCAATTTCTGAAGGCATCTAAAGAATTAAGTGAAAGATTGTTGTAATGAGTTCGGATTCAATTTCTGAAGGCATCTAAAGAATTAAGTGAAAGATTGTTGTAATGAGTTCGGATTCAATTTCTGAAGGCATCTAAAGAATTAAGTGAAAGATTGTTGTAATGAGTTCGGATTCAATTTCTGAAGGCATCTAAAGAATTAAGTGAAAGATTGTTGTAATGAGTTCGGATTCAATTTCTGAAGGCATCTAAAGAATTGAGTGAAAGATTGTTGTAATGAGTTCAGATTCAATTCCTGAAGGCAAAGATTGTTGTAATGAGTTCGGATTCAATTCCTGAAGGCAAAGATTGTTGTAATCAGTTCGGATTCAAATTCTGAAGGCATCTAAAGAATTGAGTGAAAGATTGTTGTAATGAGTGCGGATTCAATTCCTGAAGGCAAAGATTGTTGTAATGAGTTCAGATTCAATTCCTGAAGGCAAAGATTGTTGTAATGAGTTCAGATTCAATTTCTGAAGGCATCTAAAGAATTGAGTGAAAGATTGTTGTAATGAGTTCAAATTCAATTTCGGAAGGCATCTAAAGAATTGAGTGAAAGATTGCTGTAATGAATAAAGATTTAACAGTTTTATGTGCAGTGTTTGATACTCATATGCGAGAAGAACAAAATAGTTATACGACAATAAAATTATGTGTTGAAGAATTAGTGTTGACAATATACGACAACAAAATTATGTGTTGAAGAATTAGTATTGACAATATACGACAATAAAATTATGTGTTGAAGAATTAGTGTTGACAATATACGACAATAAAATTATGTGTTGAAGAATTAGTGTTGACAACATACGACAACAAAAGTATGTGTTGAAGAATAACTTCTTTTATTAATGTAAACAAGTAAATGTTGAGACATATATTCGACGAGATCACCATGAAGTGTTGTGAATAGATTTACAAACTAGTGGAGTATGCAATAGAACTACAAGTCAAAAAAAAGAAAATAACTCAACATACTATGGTTGTAGCATAACTGCACAGAATTTACGGTGAAAGTTAAAAGGTTCCAATTCTAATGTAAATGTGTGAAAATCACAAAAAGATTTGAAACTCAGAAAAAGGTGAAATTCGTGATATTAAACTCAAGTACATGTAGAGACCGAATTGAAGAGTATTACTCCGTATAGAACTGAAAGAAACGTCATCTTCGTCATTCTTCTCCCGCCACCGCTCGGCCGGGAGCTTACAAGTGGTGGCAGCGGTGGTCCTTTGCGAGGCAAAGGAAGACATCATCGCAACGCAAACCCAAGTGACTACCAGAAGTCGGAGATGATCGGCAGAAGGGGGATGTTCATCATGTTGGTCGAGTAAGTAATCCATGCACATTCAGTGCGCTTTGTTTGACATCTACATTCAACAGTGAATTGGGGCAACCATGCGCGTCTGTCTCGAAGTAAAGTTCATCTAAAAATTGCTGGGAAATCAATGATAAGACGTATTTTTACGTTCTTTCGCGCGTAAATTTAAAGTGAATCGCGACGCGCTTTTATGTGCATCGGCGAAAACATACAGTCCACTAAGGGTATATCGTTACTATACCACATACTGCCGAGTCTTCACTAGCAGGTGACCGTCTTTACTCTTAAGTTGCATTGTCTGACACGTTTAACTACAAGTCTTGTGCCTTTTCTCGTGCCGATGCGTATTTTTTTATTCGACAAGCTTTCAGTTTCGCTTACTGAAGGTCAAATATTGCTCTTTTTGAAGTCAATATTAATTTTGCTTGGTCGAAAAGCCACAGCCGTTGCATTTTGTTTTTCAGGTTTCGAATATCTCGAGACCGTCGTATGGTTTACTGCACTATGTATTATACTACCGTTTAATACTCGGCGTTAACGGCGCACTACAAAAACCACATAACTTCGAAAAAACCGCAAAACCATAGACAATTTTTTTTCGAAATGTCTTCCAAAATTCATGAAACATCGAGATCTGCTGTTATTTTGATCATATTTTTTTTTTAAATTTGACTTTGGGATTTAGAACAATTTTGCAGAATGCCTTCGAAAATTCATGAAAAATCAAGATCTGGTGTTATCTTGATCAATTTTTTAGAAAAAATCGACATTGGGATTCAAACAAATGTTGAGATTTCCGAAATTTTTATTTTTCCAAATGTGTTAAACATGCATGAAACGTCGAGATCTAGTATAACCTCGGAATTTTTTTTTCGAAGAAATTGTCAGGGAAACGTACTTACAGAAAATCAAATGGACCCTGCCAGAGTAAAAGCTAAGCAGATTTACGACTTGTACTCTGACATGGTCGCAATAATCGAAGGTAAACAAAGAGAATCTCTCATTCTTACATTCGTCGTTTTGAACATTTTATACAGAAATAGTTTTCCACAAAAAAGTAGATCTAGTGTGATATTTTGAAAGAGAGACTAGCTTTAGGGTTGGAGATAATTAATGGGTTCGAGTTGCTATTAAGCTTGTTAGAAAACGCTGATTAATTTGGAAAGAAACGAAAGCGAAAGTTCTCAAAACACACTAAAAACGAATCGACTGTCAAGTTTTACCACTTGATATGCAAAACTAGCTATCACTTATGTTTTCGAGCAAAACTAGCTTTCACAAAAGTGCGAGTAACAAAACGACGAATGCACTCTGCGACTTTCGAAAAACGACTTTGGCTGTGAACCATTTCGTGGTTAATTTTAACTGTTGGTTGAAATCTGACACTCGAGTGGTTATTTTCCGCAAAAATCTTGCAAAGAAAATTCTAATATCAATTCTTTAGTCAAAATTATTCCAAGTGCAAAATAAACCCAAATAACTTTCCATTCGTCAAACATTGAAATGGGCCGCAGTTTTAGTTAAATTTAACTCGTCGATACAAAATAACCACTCAAGTGTCAGATTTTAACCAAAAGTTAAAATTAACCGCGAAATGGTTTACAGCCTTAATAAACAGAAGTAAAACGACTTTTGTGTCAAGTCAACCAAAAACAACGACCTATCATACTGTCCAATGTACACGATCAAATTACAAAACGACGTAAGTTTCGTTTTTGTCTAACAGTTATTTTTGTGGCTATAAATCGTGAATTAGTCTCTATGATACGTTGCGCTCATACAAACTTGAAAATTTAGTGAAGAGATGAAGCTGTTTCAACTAATCATTTTTAAATAGCATTTAAAATTGTGCGATTATTTTTCAACATCGCTTCTCTCGGTTATGCCTAAATGTTACATTCGTCGTTTCGAAAATTTCATGCAGATATATAAAATGCTTCAACAATGGATTTCTTCCTACGGAATTCGTTCAACAGGAAAATTTACCCGGTTCAACGCTCTATATTTTGTTTTTAATTATATACATTAAACTAATCCATCTGTTTTTAGCGTATAGCGTCTGATTCAGATCTCATCATATAATCAATTTGTAAACAAAAATAAGAACAGATCCGTCGAATTTAATAGTGCTTATCAAAATATCTAAACTATTATGAAGTGGACTCATGAACTTTGAAAGGTCAGTGTGTAAGGGTATATTTTACTAAATCATAACATTATTAATATGACAATATACTAGAACTAGTGAGTTGCATTGTAGGATCTGCAGGCAGCACAAATGAAAAGAGCGTATGTTATAAATCTATTGAGATACAAAAATGTTCGTATTTGCAAATTTTGTACGAATCAGAATAGTGATAGCAAAACCAAACCGGAAAGCATTGAGGTAGTCCAAATAAAATCTAATATGTCAAAGCTTTCAATGCTATTAAAATAACATGTTTAGCTACCACCGGAACCCACAACTTGTTGCATGTCCGGTTGCCAGAACTGCGTTTGGATTCAGTATGCTGCCGAGCTGACCAAACTGCTGGACGATGGGGGAGAGCAGGCACGTGAAATTATATTGAGTAAAATATCGGATCCCAGTCTCAAGATGTTTCTTCGTATGGAACTCCAAAACATGACATTCGACAAAAAAGATTCAAGTAAATAGTACATTGTTCAAAGTAGTCATTGTTTATAGTAAAATTTTAAGAATACAACTGAATTGTCAATGATCCGAAATCAAAACGATTTGTTTTCTACAAATGCAAAAATGATATAACATTATCGAATGCCTTTCTACAAATCAATGCTGTACAAATTGTTAGAGAATGTATGCATTGTTCAGCTCAACTATAACGTAAAACTTTTTCGGATCATTATTGAATATTGCTTTGGAACTTGGATTTTTGGTTTATTTTCTATATCACGTTTTTGACGAAGCGCGGAAAAGTTACGCTAGCAAACTATTGACAACGAACAAAACCTAAACAAAAAACAATCGGATTTTATTGTTGTAAGGTATAGATTGTAGTTTTAATTTCACTTCAGATTGAAGCTTTGATCCCATTTTCGCTTCAAAACGATTTAGTACTGTGCAGTTTGATCTGGTGGCAATTGAATCAGAAAAACGGTATTTACTACTATACGTTGAATAATGTAAGTGCTTTCACCAATCGCTTCAACCAGCCTCCTGCTATGACGTCATGAAACTGTGGCCTACATCATTCTGCAAAAATCAAAACAATGAAGAAGAATGGCTAACAAAAAATGGATATTACAAACTACTTGTTTGTTCAGTACCGTTTACCGCACTACCCGCATATTACCGATCAGAATATCATCACTACAATAAGAAAATTAAGATTTTACTCGATTTGAAATGCTCGAATGTTTGTTTACCATACTCTGAGCGCTCTGAATGCCCACCAAATGCTCCAGATTATGACCACGATAGCACTTGCTGGAGCGCCCTATCCTTGCATCTACATCACTGCAATCTACTTTCTGGTAGATTATTTTGAAATCCGAACCACATAGGGCTATTGTACCAATATCTCATTAGCAGAGTCATCATATCAACGAAGTGTGATGAAATCGGATGCAATATGTTTGCTTCAGCTCTAAGAAGCAATACCGCAGAACAAATATGCACCCATTTTCATCTTACCCTTAAAGTCAAGCTATCAAAAACGATTCTTCTAAAACTCCGTATGCAGATATTCCACTGAACTTCAAGTTTAGTTTCGATTTTTAATCCTGATAATCGATTAGTTCTAAAAGTAGAATAATCTAGAAATTCGATAAATACGACATTCCTACATATGCCTTTTTGAAAAATCATACACATCCAAGTCAATTCGTATTATAAGCTAACCCACTGGGCACATACATAGAACATCATCAGACGGCTTCTGAACGTAGCCAAGTAAACGAATGAACTGTCAAAATCAGCTGGAGCTAAACAAGATTTTGCGAAGTTACGTAAAATTTATTTCTTCGGTGGATCCTGAAAGGTAATATCAAAAACAGAACCGATTCCAGAATGTTATTTATTTTGGCTTTCTACAAACATAAATTCCGACAATTGGAATTGTTTACGTCTAATTCTGCTTTTAGGTTTTAGACAAAATGAGCATACTAACCACGAAATACTACGATAACCCAGAGGGGAGCGATTTGTTTGGAAAAATGGTGGCCACCAACAAATATGCTCTAGCTACCGGACTCGGTTGGTCCTCGATTGAAATTATTATGGTTTCCAAACCGAAAGGTGTATTACCATCTCTCGCGCGTTACGTTTACTTCACCGGCCCTTTCATGGGAATGGCTTCAGCCTTCACCGTCGGCGCTTATACTGCGAATCGGCTTCGTGGCAAGGACGATATGTGAGTATAGGACATAAGTTAGGTTGTTGTTGCTTATAATCAAATCGACCATATGATAAAAGTATGTAGCACTATAATCTCGACCCATTTTGAGATGAAATATGGAAATCGGTTTCTATTCTCTTGAAACGATCGTTTATCTTTTCGATTCGACAATAAGATTCAATCATCCACTCTGATCTGAAAGTTTCATTGGAAATAAATAATTCCATAAAATTCATGTCAGTTCAATAAAAGCTTCTGTTAGAATCATACGTGTTTTCAAAATACATCTAACCTTGAGGTCGTTCGACGGGAGAAATTTAAAAATTCAGTCTAAGGCTGTTTTTTTTCCTAAGAAAATTAAAACTTTTTTCGTATTATTTATTTTACCCCGACTTTAACCATTTTGGTTGTTCACCAAGAATAAAACTTTGTTCCAGAAAGTTATTTTATACAACTCTATAAATAATAATCCATTCATATTTTAAACACTAATCTGACAACTATCATTTTGCTCATGACTAGAATGAATTACGTTGTGGGTGGCTTCGCCTCCGGTGGTGTGTATGGAGCCTGGAGACGCAGTGTCGTGGCTGGGCTTGTGTCCGGACTAATCTTTAGCATTGCGGGTGCTGTCAAAAAGATGTCCATCGACGAGGGATGGGAGTTTTTCCCGGAAGTAACGAAACACGCCTATGGCTCACTTAATCCAAAGCGATATGATTTCACACTAACTCAGGAACGAGAACGAGGATGGACCACCGGCAAGTAGAAGGTGATCCCGGATTCGGTTGGTGAATGTGATGTTGGAATCAGAAGAATTTAGAAATATATGCAGTACAAAATATGAACCGAGCATTATATGTGTTTTGAATAGAGAAAATATCCATGCAGTTTAATTAATGTTATCTAAATATGGACTGAATTGTATATTGAGGAGTATTAATCCATGTCACTTTTTATATTTCCGTAACGTTCAACGGACCAATAACTACAACAACAATGCTAGGAAATAAAAGGGATAAGTGTTTATAAGTAATGTAAAGCAGCTGAAAGTATTTTCAATTGTCTATTCTGCTTTCTTCAAACCATCAAAAACATGCATCGCTATGCAATACCTCTGCCAATAACAATGATCTTCGTACAGATTGTGCAAAAATGCTGAAACCTGGTTTGCTGTCTGCTCAAGCAAAAGCGGAAGGTATGCGTCATATTCTGCATGCAAGAGACGCAAAGATCTACAGAAAGCATGAGTAGAATAAGTCATTTGCGTAGAAAAATGGGCTGCGCACAACAATAGCCGATCGTATCAGTGATATAAGTAGGTAAACAGGTAAGACAGCATTCGTCGGTCTTAATCGGATCGAAAAAAAGCTGAAGGAATGCAAAGAACTGAAAGAACACCGATATGCTTATGCATCCACCAAACTGAGAACGTGTGCTCGCGACCAGCATGTTTTACCAGTGTTTGCGGCAAACACTGCAACAATCGTTTTCGGCAGAAAATTTCACCTAGTGGTCAATTGTTTTCATTTCAGCGAGACTGGCTGAACAGCTTTGACTAGGTTGGATATTTCCAACTGTTTGTGCTTTTCTGTTTGTTCTTCACATTCTGATTCTTCTACTTCTGGTTGACGTCATCTCACTTGAGTCGCCAATGTACAGATAAAAATTCTTTTTTTGAGAAGTACTCGATTTTTCACCGCACAAACGAGATACGGCATGCTAACTTGTTGAGAGTTTCATCGGAAGTGTTAAAAATTGTTGCAAAGAGCGATTGCACCGCTTTCACACAACCAAACATGATTAATTAAACCGGGTATAAATAAACGACATACTAGAAAAATGGCGTATGAAATTCATATAGTTATGTATTCTGAGATCATTTACATTCATACTTTAAATGACGACAATTCACACCATAAAGTAGCACAGCCGATTCGTGGAGAACGGAAACATCTTCTAAATGTATGGTTCATATTAGTAGATGGCCAAACAAATTTACTTTAGCTATACTGGTTTCGAATTCAGGTTCAGGAAGTAGTGATCTAAAATTCCGAAACGAAACTCACAAAAATTACTCAGAAATAAATTAACGTTTGAGTACAGTTAATAGTACGAGGAAGCCAAAGCAGGTGAACGAGGATGATGCCCAAGTAATTAAAACCTAAACCGTTGGTAGCGATGCTCATGTGCTTCATGTAAGGCCATTTCACAGCGATTTCGGTCTTCAGTCGCTTCATTAATGCATGATAATACTGACTTTTTTCTGATTTAACTTTCAGTCAAACACGTACCTGAATGGCGCTTACGTTCCTCTTTCTATCCCTAAATAAGTATGTGCGGGATCCAGCGGCAGGATATCTTTCTCATCTGAAGAATCATGCTCAACTAATACAAGCTCGTGAACTTTCTCTTTTCGGTCATCCAGTACAGTTTTATGTATTATTATTATTGTCATTTATTTGTTCCCCCGGATTCATCCTCCATTTTATGTGTTTTTGGCTTTGTTCTGCTTCGTAGGGCCTGCCGCTGCGTGCTTTATCGGCAGTGGAGTTTTGACCATGACGTAACTCTCAAACCTTCTATCTCACGGTGTAAGCCACAGGATCCACAGCCCCGTAATATTTTTTTTTTTCGTTTCTGTTTCTGGATTCGGAAGGGGCCAAAACCCTTCGTCCTCCACCCTGGGCACGTGGCTATCGGTAACATTTAAAATATAGAAACCGATGAATCATGTGAAATAACATTTCAATTTACTAAATACTCTCATATCAACAAAGAACTAATGAATCCTTCATGGATGGAAAAGAACAATTAATTCACTTGAATAATATTTATGCTTATTTTCCTTAAAAATTAGATACAAGTTTTCGTATCGATGGGATATTTCATCGTGCTAATTTTGATTAGTGTATTCCATGTCGTTGCAGGATCATTTCTAATCATTTCATAATTTTGACATTTCCAGTAGATTTGGTAAATAAGTGACACTTCAATATGGTAAAATTGGGATGCCAAAACTCTTGTAACGCTTTTTAACACCTATAACTTTAGAACTAATTGGCTCAAGAGGCACGTTCCCAATTAGTTCTGAAGTTATAGGTGTTAAAAAGCGTTACAAGAGTTTTGGTATCCCAATTTTAACATATTGAAGGGTCACTTATTTGCAAACACCTTCGTAACACCTATAACTTACAAAAAAGTGACGCATGTAACGCTTCATAACACCTATGATTCACATAAAATAACGCATGTAACGTTTCGTAACGTTTATAACTTACAAAACGGTAACGTTTGTAACGCCTGTAACACTTCGTAACGTCATAACTCACAAATAAGTCATGCATATAACGGATTCTTAGTTTCAGTAGGATCCATAGTACTAGCCATGCAATGCTTCTGTACGCTAAGAATAGGCTGCGAAGTCTGTTGAAATAGAAAGGCCAAATTCCACAAAAGCTATGTAATGCCAAGACTTTGCTTTTTATGTAACGCTTCGTAACGCCTAAAACATACTTAAGAGTAACGCATGTAACGCTTCGTAACATCATAACTCACAAAAAATAATGCATGCAACGTTTCGTAACGCTTATAACTTAAAAAACATTAATGTTTGTAACGCTTCGTAACTCCTATAACTTACAAAACAGCAACGTTTGTAAAGCTTCATAACGCCTAATTTACTACAAAGTAACGCACGTAACAGTTAATAACACTTATAACTTACAAAACAGCAACGATTGTAACGCTTCCTAACGCCTGTAACTTACTTAAGAGTAACGCATGTAACGCTTCGTAACATCATAACTCACAAAAAATAATGCATGCAACGTTTCGTAACGCTTATAACTTAAAAACCATTAATGTTTGTAACGCTTCGTAACTCGTATAACTTACAAAACAGCAACGTTTGTAAAGCTTCATAACGCCTAATTTACTACAAAGTAACGCACGTAACAGTTAATAACACTTATAACTTACAAAACAGTAACGTTTGTAACACTTCGTAACGCCTGTAACGTACGAAAAAGTAACGCATGTAATGCTCCGTATCATCATAACTCACAAATAAGTAACGTATATAACGGATTCTTAGTTTCAGTAGGATCCATAGTACTAGCCATGCAATGATTCTGTACGCTAAGTATAGGCTGTGAAGTCTGTTGAAATAGGAAGGCCAAATTCCACAAAAGGAATGTAATGCCAAGACTTTGCTTTTTATGTAACGCTTCGTAACGCCTATAACATACTAAAAAGTAATGCATGTAATGCTTCGTAACGCTTATAACTTACAAAACAGTAACGTTTGTAACGCTGCCTAACGCCTGTAACTTACTAAAAAGTAACGCATGTAACGCTTCGTAACGTCATAACTCAAAAAAATAATGCATGTAACGTTTCGTAACGCTTATAACTTACAAAACAGCAACGTTTGTAACGCTTCGTAACGCCTATAACTTACAAAACAGCATCGTTTGTAACGCTTCGTAACACCTAATTTACTACAAAGTAACGCACGCAACGCCCCATAACACTTATAATTTACAAAATAGTAACGCATGTAACACTTCGTAACGTCTATAGCTTACAAAAAAGTAACGCTTCGTAACGTTTATAACTTACTGAAAAAGTTTTAAAAAAGTAACATATATACCGCTTCGTAATGCCCATAACTTACATAAAGTAACGCATGTAACGCTTCGTGACATCTATAATTTACAAACGAGCGAAATATATAAAAATTCGTTAGAACTATAACTTCCTTGAAAGTAACGTGTTGTAACTCGTTCACCGCAAGAATCTAGCCCTTATAACGGTTTTGAACATTCATAATTTCCACAAAATAACTAATATGATTTGTAGCCCTCAATTTAAGAAAATTATCGTATGCAACACTTTCTAGCTTTTTTAACTTAACAGGAATTCGGAAGGAGCCATGGCCTCTCGGGCACCCCTCTAGGTACGGGACTGGATTTGCCGTTGCAGAACCATTTAAAACATACAATAACCACAGCATTTATTGTGGAAATAACACAGGAATATTTTTCAATGTATTGTGAAAGATAAACTCAAGAAATTTTTCATGCATCGTAATTGGGGATGTCGGTCTTTTCTAATTATTCTATTATTAAATAATCGAGTATAATTTTCTAACTATTCGATTAAATTTTTGTCGATCATCTAGGTTAATTATCTAATACTCGATTAATTAATCGAATATTGTTATTGAATTTTTCAAATCACTGAATTAGCTTAATAGTCGAATTCAGTGAAGTAGGTTCAGCGTCAACATTACCTCTCCTCCTTATTATTTGAAATTTTATATTTTTCTGTGAAAACTATACGAGGGTAAATAATTATATTCCGTTGGTAGCAAGCTCTTTGAAGCTTGCTTCATTTAGAATTGGAACGCGTTATCAAACGGTATAAGGAAAAATTGACGACGATTCGGAAGCCTCAAGCCAATCGTCGGAGTGGAACTGTCGACCGGAAACTGCGTGGTAAGATTTTGAAGACGATTAAGAGGAATCCTAATCTGTCGAACCGTGATTTGGCTAGAAAATTCGGTGCTGCCCATAGTACCATGAGGAGAACTCGACTCCGGGAAGAAATCAAGTCGTATCGAGCTAGCAAACAGCATAATCGGACCATAAAACAGATTGGTGTGGTCCAAATTCGTGCTCGGAAACTATATGACCAGGTGCCGACCAAGTTCGACGGGTGTCTTCTGATGGACGATGAAACCTATGTCAAGGCTGACTTCGGGCGAATCCCAGGTCAAAAATTTTACTTGACAACGGCTCGGGACGATGTTCCAGCAAATTTAAATTTGTTATTGCCGACAAATTTGCAAGAAAATTTATGATTTGGTAGGGCATTTGCAGCTGTGGCAAAAAAAACCGAATGTTTTCGTTACAAATAAGACTATGATATCGGAACTATACCAAAAAGAGTGCCTCCAAAAACGAAATTTGCCGTTCATTCGATCCCACGACCAACCCGTAATATTTTGGCCAGATTTGACAAGCTGTCATTACGGCAAAGTCGTTCAAGAATGGTATGCAGAGAAAGGGGTCCAGTTTGATCCGAAAAACCTTAACCCACCCAACTGCTCCCAGTTCCGCCCTATTGAGAAATACTGGGCAACCATTAAGAGGAGACTCAAGGCAAAGGGAAAGGTTGTCAAAGACATCAATCAGATGACGACCTGGTGGAATAAGATAGCTAAAACGATGGACGAAGAAGGTGTGCGCCTCCTAATGAGCCGTGTTACAGGAAAAATTCGATTATTCCTTCAAAACCGTGTCGAACAATTTTATCCGTATTTTTTCTTAAAAGTATGAAGAAAACGCTACATTTGTACAAAAAAGATCTTGAATTCAATAATAAATTACTGAAATACAGGCAAATGTCTTTGTTCCGATTCTATCTGAAGCAAGCTTTAATAGTGAATGCATTGACTTTCTTGTATGTATTTAAAGTGTAGCAACTATTACCTTTGTGCTATTTTTCAGGGATAGCTAAATATACACAATTTCTACTGCATTCCTAACAATTATAGACGTTCCGAAATATACAGTCATTAATACAGGGTCCGCCATCTAACATTTTTTTAACTAGCGGTTATTTCGACATTGGTAACTTTAATGTCACTTCTGATTTGACAGAAACTTAGTTTTATCCTTCCGCTGAACGAAAATGGTTGTGTATACGCGTTATCGCTTCGCCAACTGGGCTTGCGATCAGCTTGAAAAAGATGCCGATTTTTGCCAAAAAAAATCATCTTCTCGGATGATGCACATTTTCATCTCGGCGGGTATGTTAATAAGCAAAATTGTCGCATCTCGGGGACGGGCAGGTTATCATGGAGAAGCCGATGCATCCTCAGAGAATGACGGTTTGGTGCGGATTGTTGTCTGGGGGCATCATTGGGCGATTTTTCTTCGAAAATGAGGCAGGAGCCGCCGCCACGGTCAATGGCGAGCGCTACCGCGCCATGATTAGTGATTGGTTCTTCCCATTACTTGAAGAGGAAGACTTGGACACCATTTGGTTCCAACAAGACGGCGCTCCGTGCCACACAGCCAACGCTACGATCGATCTTCTGCGCACAGTCTTCGAAGATCGAATTATCAGTAGAAATTCAGATGTCGTTTGGCCGCCTCGGAGCTGTTGACGCCGTTAGACTATTATCTTTGGGGGGCTGTCAAAGATAAGTGTTATGACAATTCAATCCTTGAAGGACAACATTCGTGCAGCCATAGCTGAAATAAAGCTGCATACAATCGAAAATGTACTAAAAACTGGACCGACCGTATGATAATATTCCACAATTAACCGGAAGGATTGTACTTTGATATGAAAAATAAATTTTGTAATCGGATGAACGCATAGAAGGTACATGTTAAGGAGTCAAACCATAAAGAATCATTTTTAAGACCAATTAAATATATGAATTATCAATTGAAAAACTTACAGTCTTGCCTCACAATATAGAAAAACTGCGCTTTTTGAGTTACACAATAGTTACTAAAAGAGTGATATAAACTAACTTGAGAAGTTGTACGATCAGTATAAAATTTGCAGGACAGTAACTTAACGTGCTACTCGAGAGGATGGTTTGATCAAGATTTCAAGATTTATTTTGTTTTATGACTGTTTCATTGCGGATAGTCATGCAACCAGAAGCGGTACACAGTACACATCAAATATATTGAACATTAAATGTCAATAAATCTAAATTTTTTTCTGGAAGTTTTTTTGGCTCTTAGTCTTCTGAGAATTAAAGCATGTTATTAAGTTCTGTTTCTTCCTTTCTAGCGTCTTTGCAACGGCTGAAACCGGTTACGGTACATCCTACCTATTATGTCCTTTATGTTAAAATGAAGTAACCACGATTTTATCATATTTACTCACGAGAACATATTATTTAGAGATAGGAAAAATTCTTTCAAAACTCGTCCAACGTTTGGTTACGTGGATTACGATGGAAGGTAGAGTGTTCCTCTATTTTAGCCAAACAGTTATGCTTCGGTGACCTGCAGTTTCATTCTGCATTAATGCGGGATTGCAAAGTTGCTTTCGCCTAACGTGCTTCCGTGCGGGCTGGTTTCGTATCTGCTTCGGGGTCATACCGAGCTATAAACACACCTTACATTTACTGACTGCAAAGAATGCATTTTTAGGGTTATGTAGACACAAATGTTTTGCATTGTCCCTTGGGTTTGGGCACTCACGATAGCACACACCTGCGATGTTAGGCTTTTGTTCGTGTTTGATGAATGAGAAAATTTGACCGTTCCGGTCGATGGTCTGCCTGTAGGGGAGATGATATAAAACGTGAGAAAATATAAACATTGCTCATTTGGTAGCAACGAAATAATTTTAAAATGCACATTTTAATACTTCCAAAGAAGACTATCTCACTATACGTGTTTTGCCTTTCTCTGGTAATGGTATTATTGAGAAAAGGCTCATTATAGTTTTAGGCTGTGAATCATTTCGCGGTTAATTTTAACTTTTGGTTGAAATCTTACACTTGAGTGGTTATTTTGTGTCGAGTAGTTAAATTTAACTAAATCTGTGGCCCATTTCAAAGTTTGACGGACGGAAAGTTATTTGGGTTTATTTTCCACTGGAAATAATTTCAACTAAAGAACTTATATTAGAATTTTCATTGCAAGATTTTTTTCAGTGTCGGAAAATAACCATCGATCTGTCAAAAATAACCATGCTCTCGAGCAGGGTTATTTCTGACAACATCAAAATAACCACTCGAGTGTCAGATTTCAACCAAAAGTTAAAATTAACCGCGAAATGGTTCACAGCTTTAGTAGGATACTTGCTCGCTAGGGGAGTATGAGTAAACTCACGTTTTTTTTCAAGTTATGTGTTTAACGTAAGCGAAGTTTTCATTTTGAATAATTTCTGTCCCAAAACCTTTTTTTGATGCAGTGCGAAAATAAAATCTGTTTTAATTTTATAAACATCATTATTTCAAAAAAAATCGGAGCTCCGTGCAGCACATGTACATGTACGAACAACAAACCGCCTGGTAAGGTTCCAGCCTGGCTGAATTCCGGCAGCCGTCAAAAAACTTTGGCAAACTGTATCATTTTCTCACCGTTGAAAACGGCGGGTTCTAGCATTTATAACCTGTGACCGCCACGTTTACTCGGTCTGCTCAAAGCTGTATATCCACCTCCCAAGTAACAACGTATTATATAGCTACAATAATTCCACATTATATAAATTCGGTGCGACTCTCTTTAAATGCTATATAACTTTAAGAACTTTTATAATGTAAATATAAAGTGAAAATGTGCAATTATACGATCAATAAAAGATTATCTTTGTATAACATGTTAGTGTCATTCATAATGCTGGAAAAAAGTATGTAATTTTTCTTTATTGATTTAATCATTACATTCCAAATAACAATCAAATCTTATACATACACTGTGAATAGATATAAGACAACCAAGTCGTATGTCTTCTTTATATTTGTTTATATAAGGTATATAGGACTTAATTGTTACTTAAGATGTTACGAACTTCAGCAATTGAATCGAATAAAAATTGGAATTTGTGAAAAAATGTGTGATACACAAATTGAACGGCACTTACTGCCTTGATCAACAAGTTCCCGGAATCACCACCGTGCGCCGCTCTTAGTCACCCGATTATTTTTTCTGTTTTGGGTTGCCACATCTGTCATTGATATTCTATCAAATTTTCAGCTTGATATCTGGACATTTGTAAAAGTTACGCTGTATTGAGTACATCTGCGATTGTGCGTGTCCTCCATTTTGTATAATTTTCAAAATAAAATTGAATTTGCAACGACGGGTTTGCATTAAATTTTGCGTTAAAAACAGTTTCGATGGTGCGACGATATTGCAAATGTTAGCAGAGTGTTTCGGTAACGATACTCTGAAGCAAACAGTCGTATATCAGTGGCACGAACGTTTCCGAAGTGGCCGTGAGTCTGTAAACGATGAAGAGAAACGGTAGGGCATCGACGATAACGCACCGTGACAAAATGCCATCGTTGTTCGTGAAAATTTGGCTAAAAACGAAACGAAGACCATTCAGCAACCACCGAATTCACCTGATTTGGCTCTCTGCGACTTTTTCCAATTCGGTCGACTCAAGAAACCGCTCCGTGGAACGCGTTTCAGCACCCAAGATGAGATTATGGAAAAATCGCAGATGGATCTGATGGCCATACCGAAAACTGAATATAAAAAATGTTTCGAGGATTCAATCAAGCGCTGGCATGAGTGTGTTGCAGTTGATGGGGAGTACTTTGAAAGGGACAATATCGATAATGATGAATAATCTTGTATTTTTAATATTCTATATACACACACCAAAAAAATTTTAATTTTACAGGTGACTTAATCCCTCATACGGTGTAATTCATAAAGACCTAATTTGTCAAATGACGGAAAATCTCATTTGTAATGAATTAATGTTAGATGAGCTTGAATTTTACTGGTTTCGACTGTATGAATTCAAATGCACCTTTTATCAGCCAAGCAGATGCATGCTTCTGTGGCCCGGTCGATTAACAGACGTACTCGCTATCCAATGATTCTCGGTTCAAGTCGCGCGACGGTTGCTCTTAGTATTCTTTTTTTTATTTCAATGAGTTTCATGTATAGAGTTTTATACACAATATTAAATGTTCTTCCACGTAAATTTGTGTGAGCTGCGACGCTCCATTTATGTGCATCTAATAAGATGTAAAATCACAGGGTTTTTTTTAACTGTGCAGTCTGCTCTGTAAATAAATGTATACATTACTACTATTTGCACTATGTAAGTGAAAGTCGGTAATCAATTTTACTTCGGTATTACCAACAACTATTATTAAATTAAAGAACTTTTCTACATTTTTTCAATACAGTCTTAATACTGGCAAGATGTCACTCGCTCATCATCAATCGAACAACAACGCCTTACGAAGTAATGTCGATATTTACTCGCTAACCAAAATAATAAAATATCTAGTTGGGTCCTCCTCGCAGTCTAAACTATATTTACATACGTCCTAGTTAAGCACAATGGCAAGGAATATCTGCACGGTTATAAACTTCGCGCGCACGTTTTAAACCTAGCGTTTAAACCAGGGGTTCCCAAACTATTTTGTGTCATGGACCCCTTTACTAAAATTAACTTAGGCCTCAACAAATTCTTTTGAAAATTCGATTTCTTGCTTTTCTAATATTGATGTAAAATACTTACCAATTTCTGCGGATGGTTAAATAAACACAACTTTCTATCGTAAATATTTCAAATAACAACTTATATCAAACAATAGGGGATCGCTTTCTAAACCACGTCGACCCCCATAGTCAGTTTTCGTTTACGTCGACCCCCGCAAAAAGGATATCGGCCCCAAGGGGTCTATATCGACCACTTTGGGAACCCCTGGTTTGAACCGAAGAAAAATAAATCCATCGATCAAACGTTCCCCGAATAATCGATGGGGTTTAGTCTAGCCCAGTAATGAGAAATATATTAAGACATTCTCCATCTC
Organism: Malaya genurostris; assembly: GCF_030247185.1. Classification (NCBI taxonomy): domain Eukaryota; kingdom Metazoa; phylum Arthropoda; class Insecta; order Diptera; family Culicidae; genus Malaya; species Malaya genurostris. The sequence goes on from NC_080572.1 coordinate 185,298,388, forward strand.
CAAGGAACGATCTCACGCAAGATGACACACCAACACTGAAAAAAATTAAATAAACACTCGCGGATGGGTTTGCTGCAAACCAATTTTTGATTTCAGATTTAATCATACGATTGACTTGTAAATTTTCACATTTTCCATATAATCTGATAACAAAAGTCGGATAACGCCGACAATGATATGCAGATGACGCTTCGATCGGTTGAAATAGTTTAATTTTAGGCGGTAAACTCGCAGTATCCGTCGCTTGAACATATTTTAGTTTCGCGAATTGGCACAATGACGCTGCAATGAAATGTAGAGGCGCTGCTTGTTTAGAGATAATACTTTCAGTAAGAGCCATTAGATTGGTAGGAAAATTTTTAATTACATAAAATAAAATCATAGTAGAAGTAAAAGAAAAAGTTTTTAATCTGAGGTGGTAATGTCGATCTTAATTTATTGTGCGAAAAATAACGTTTATTTGGAATTGAGCATTTTTCTTGGTTCAATACCATTTTTCAAATGCCCGGAAATAACAAATAAAATATTGAAATTAAACGGTACTCGGTCACTAAACATTCTAGTACCCGAGAAATCATTATTGCACTGGTTTCTGTTTGAAAAAGTGCTAGTCCGAAAAAGCCTAACCTCACCCAATTTCACACATACCTAAAGATTTTCCACGTTTAATCGTAGTTCACACAAAAAAAGTAATAGCAATAATTTTGAAACCGATTTTCTTGCATCCGAGTTTGTTTTTCTTGCTGATATCTATTAGTACTTTTAAATAAAAAAAAAATGAAAATTTTCGGAAGAATCCTCCATTTCTTGGTTCCATTTTTTATTGGCAGGTGTCGCTACCGATAATTCAGATTTGCGACAATGTGTCAATCAGAATTTTTTAATAAATAATACTATTAACATGTTTCACTAATCAACACACTTTCCACGGCTGCACTATCACTCAAAATAACTGTTTCAACCAATTACTTAACTATAAGTTGTTTTGATACACATTGAAATTAGACTTTTTTTGAGAGCAAGACTTAGGCACCGCATCGTACTTCCGGTGATGCTAACTCTCTCCAGTTAGTTTAATTGAAGGACAATTAGTCCTGAACTGAGGTGCTACGATAATGATGAAATACGACGATATTTAGCTTATTTTAAGTTATATTTGAATATTTTCGCATTTAATTTGCACTGAAACTACTCTAATCCCAACAGTTCCAAGACAAATTTTGAGCTTGTCCTAATCTCTTAACTCATATCTGGCTATACACAGTAGATACCTAGACAGTTCACCTATTTCAACTAAAAACTGGGCCATATGAAGGATCCGAGACCTACTCAGACTATAACATTTGTATTTCTCCCTGACAGACTCTTCCCTCTTCCCTAGTTTGTTATACAAACACTAAACAAAGCCTTAAAACAGCATATGTAAAGACTGTCCCAGAAAGTATGGACGCAACCAAAAACCGCTGCCATTTCGCAATGGTTCAGAATCTGTCAATTTTTATGGCTGCGTCCTGTTGTTTACACTCTTTTCAAACCACTTGTGCAGTTGTTTATTCGTTTTCATTAGTTTGTTTCGAAATGCGTAGACTTTCAGCAGGGCAACGTCGAAAAATTGTGTACAAATGGTGCACAGAACGCGGACTGTCACTGAGAAAGATAGCAAAAATGGAAGGAGTAAGTGAAAAAGCCGTGCAAAATGCAACCAGGAAGTTCGGTGAGGATAACACCTTTGAGGATAAATCGAAAACGGGTCGGAAAAAAGGTCCTGCTAACCCTCAGTTGGATATAGTTGGACGTATACTGAAGGCGTTCGAGCAAAAGAAGGATGTGGCCAAAAAAGTGGGCACTTCGAAGTCAAATGTTCTTCGTGCTAAAGAACGTTTGAATCTTCGAACCTATAAGAAGCAGAAACAACCAAAACGTAGTCCGAAACAAGAAGCATCGATCAGGCCGAGGGTTCGAAAGCTGTACAATACGATTCTTGCTGGAAATTTGAACTGCATAATCATGGACGACGAAACCTACGTGAAACTCGATTACAAGTCCTTGCCGGGACCACAATATCATACGGTGCGAGAAGGACAAGTGTTAAACCAGTCCGAGACATCGATTGAAGTCGAAAAATTTGGTGAGAAAGCTATGGTCTGGCAAGCAATTTGTAGCTGCGATAAGATTTCGAAACCCTTCATCACCACTGCTTCAATGAACAGCGAAATATACATCAAGGAATGTTTACGAAAACGACTTCTACCCATGATTCGAAGCCACAAGGATCCTGTTGTGTTCTGGCCAGATCTTGCTTCTTGCCACTATTCGAAATCAACGGTAGAATGGTATACTACCAAAAATGTCACTTTCGTCCCAACAGACATGAATCCACCAAATTGCCCACAACTTCGACTAATTGAGGAATTTTGAGCATTAACGTAGGCACATCTTAGGAAACATGTCTCGGTAGCCGGAAACCATTCAACAGTTCGAAAAAGATTGGAAAAAAGTGTCAAAACTTGTCGCCAAGAAGTCTGTACGAAATTTTATGAGGAACGTTCGCAAGAAAATACGCCAGCTAGTCTACAATGGCTAAGTAGCAATGTTGAGAATAATATTCTGTTGTTGTAATCTAATATTATCAGTATATCGAATAAAATTTGAATATATAACACTTGTGAATTATTTACAGAGAAATCAAAGTGCGTCCATACTTTCTCTGACAGTCTTTAGTAAGAAGATACGTGTGATCTTTAGTAAGAAGATACGTGTGATCAATAAAATTGCGCATATTGTTTTTGTGGAACAACTCTATTGCTGACGTATCGCCATATTCGAAAAGGAGGCAAGGGAGGCCGGACAAATTTGGCACACCACCATCTAGACGGCTTAGAACGGCTTAGCATTAGAAAATTAAACTCAAAATTTTATTAATTTAGTAAAAGAAGTATGTTAAAGCACAAATAACAGATGTACAGGCTCAAACAAAATTTTTCAAAATCCTGTGTAAATTTTAAATTTGCTATACGTTGGAAACATTACTGCCACCTACTCGACTATTCGCCGCGATCTTTCAAAACGTTCCACTACGTTCCGGAACGATAACAAAATCCTCCTACCTGTTACATAAATATTCGAACTATAACAATTTTAACACTTATCACACGATTTCCATAGGTGTTAGAGCCAAATTTATTTCCATGTCGCATAAATTACACGAGAATTCGATCGGAATAAAACAAAAATTAACTTGCCATTTCAGCCAACAGCAAAACAAAAATCTAGCGGGAAGTGAATGTTGCACCCAAAATTGTGGCTAATGTGAAAGCGACACCCAAATCGTGATGGCACCTCGTGTCGATTGTGGTGACATCTGCAAGTGTTCGCCACGCTGACTGAGCAAATTTTACACACAGTTCATATGTGAGCCAGTATATCTGTTATCTGTGGTTAAAGAAAACTACAAACAACTAAGCGAAACACTTTCAAGGAAAGCTTCGTCAACGAATCAGCACATAAGAATGAGTGATGAGGAACGCGTATGAATTCCCAAATAGCACGTTAAGTTACTGTCCTGTATTTTTCTACAGATTGTGCAATTTATTAAATTAGTTCATATTACTATTGTAGTAACTATTGTGCTATGGAAAAAGCGCAATTTTTCTGTGTTGTGCAACATATCTTTAAGTTCTTCCGTTGTCACGAACATTCATTCACAATTATTGTGCAACTGATACAAAAACTTATGCATCGATCCTATTACAAATGCAGAAATTAAATCAGCGAAAAAACAATTGTGAAACTACTACGTAATGTAAGCAAGAATTGAATTGATGTTTACAAAAACATAGCAAACATAATTTCTAATGAATAAGTTTCACATTTGATTTTCAACACAACTGCCCGTAACACAAACATGGAACTTTAAAAATATTCTGAACATAAATAAATGGTAATACTACATGTTTACATGTTGTACGTGTTTTGATGATTGCACATCAATTTCTATGAAAATAACAATCTATTCTTTTCAATGAACATGATCGGGAGAGTGTTTAAAATGTGTACAAGAAAGTTATCAAACATTCATACACCTTTTTAGACGATTTTAATCATATTGATGGTTCAATTAATCTGAAAAATCTTGAAATGAATTTTTCTTCAATATTTTCCAATCTGTCATCGAGGATAACTGTGTGTTGAAAAGAAAATGGTTCACCCAACGTAATGATTTATTTTACCTAAAAAAATGGAATTATAAACAAATAAATATTGAAAAGAGAAATTTTGGTTTTTAGGTCAATCTAGTTGACTTAAACAATAATACAGTTTAGTCATTCATCTTAGTGAACCCGACATATATGATACGTACTGTAGGTATTATTTTGGTGAGCCCATGTGCTTCAGTTGAAAAAACAAGTTGCTCAAGCGGTAATATATCACTATGAGAGTAACTATGATGAACTTAACTTTTCGTTCAATATCTTTGAAAAGTGATGTCAGGTCTGTTCATTTTTTCGCGAGACGAAAACCGAATACCAATTATCTGATTTGATTTTTGTTTTCATTGCGTATGTAATAATGTATTTCTGCAACTTTTATGATAATATTCTCATGTCGGCAAGTTTTACGTTCATTTCAAGCAGATAAACCTGGTACAACTTATTTGCAAGTTTCGAATTGTTTTTCTAAAAATGAAGAAAACTGCACCCACTGACCTAAAATTTCATGAGACAGTCAAGACAATGTGGACTCGACAGTAGTTTTCAATTCGGCTTATCAGTTTTTGCTTTGCGGAGAGCATAATTTCACTATTGTTTTTTTCACAAGCGATATACAGCTATTTCGGCATATATTGAGTCCGATACAATTATGACAGCCATTTGGAAAATTTTTGATAAGTTGAACAATTGTTTTAGTTACTTCGTTTTTACATGACGACGTGAAAATTTTGGCAGAGCTTCTATAACTACTAGTGCAACGTGGGCAAGTTGGTGATTTGTTGCACAATTGTTTTAGATATGCTCAAAATTGTTCTATAGTGATTTTTTCGGTATTATCGTGAAACTTAACAGGTATAAGTTGCACAACTGGTTTTAATGTATTTAAAAATCTTTTTGAACATATCTAACATAAAAAAAATGTAGAACATCTTGAAATTTCAATAACTTACAGTGTTCTGGTAACTAAAAGTAGAAAAAAAGAAACTCTTGCAATTGTGACCTTTTACGACATGGAAGCAGAACGGCGGATTCCACACGGGCTCTAGGATGGTCCTGTTCGACGAAAGATAATAGGAACTATCAATCTCCCATTGGACCCCAGCCTCTTTAACAATAAAATGAGCTGGAACGAATATTTTGTTTTCGTTTGGTGTAGTTTAATTGGGCGTGTAGTTCAATTGGGAATACGGTTTCCCCGGATAGAAGTAGGTTGAATACTCGAATTCTGTCTCCAATCGCTCTAGGGTTTGGAAAAGTATGTAAAATTAATACGACAAGCAGCGTTTCGTTTTATATAGATGAACAATAAAAGTATCCGTCAAATGATCAGGGTGGCAAGTGAATTGCCGATTTCAATTTCCCGGTTTTTTCCCGGTTTTTTTAGATAAAAATTCCTGGTTTTTAGAATAGGCTAAAATCTTCCCTGTTTAATTTTTAAAAATATTTTTCAACTCAAACTTTAAACAGATATCTCATGTCCAAAAAGGATCATTGTAATAGACCCACTAATATAGGATTCAAATGCTTTCCAGGCATTTCGATGTATAAACAGAAAATATTCTTAATAACATGTGCGTATAAGAAAAGCATAAAGTCTTTTTCAAGTCATTCAGGGGTTTTGGTTACACGTAACCGATTTCTTCCGTGTGCACATGACTGTTTTCACTATTTTTTGGTATACATATGATTGAAAATAAATCAATAAGGAATAACAATCCCAAAAACGAACGCTTGCCACTCGGAGAAAACAACTACAATCTATGCTTGCAACTTCAAATCATTTTGTACAGAGCTTTCTTCGCTCCTTCCGGAAGTGAAAGTGGAAATCTCAGTTCGGCGGGAAAATTATAAACGGCATGATGGCCAAGGATGGCTTTTATCGTATCAAAGAACACTCTCTACCAACTCTTCACACGATTCAATCAGTGCCATAAAAGAGAGACGGATATCATCTCAGCAACAAAACACCGTCATGGTTAATATAACATAGAATGGACACCAGTGCGAATTTCTCTCGATTTTACTATTGCCGCTTATTCTAACTATGTGCATATACCTTTGTATAAGTTGTTTCTATGAAAATAGCAGTGAATGCTCCAGACCAGGGTTTTAAAATATTGTATATCGTGACCTAGTATGAGTCGAATTATCTGCGATAATGATCAACTTGCGATTCTCTCTTGGTAAATTCCTCACCGCGCCAATAATTGCAGGACTGTATATATTTTGTTCAGGGCTGTGAAATACTCAGAGTATGAAGCGGAGTGAAGAAATGTAGAAAAATTCTCTCACGGTTCATGCCTTGGGGGACAGTGAGTTCTTGTAGCATCTTCTACCAGATTGAAAATGTTGTATACAATGTAGAGAAATATCGAGCCACTTTCTGCCAAATTATCGACAATCACAAACACTGATGATGGCACAGCGAATCTAACACAATATCTTCATTGCCAGGGCTTCGGCCATGGTACAATAAATTGTTATATGGACATATACTGTTTAAATTATGTCGCTTGCAAGCACATCTGTTCAATGAATGATACCCTCAGATGAATTATCATGCTGTGATTGTGATGGAAACCATAAAACCAATTATTAACAAAGTCCTGTCAGACCAAAAATTTGAAATTTTCATTTTCATAATAGAGTCGAATTTAAAATCATTAGATGTATTAAATGTGTGTATTAGAAGATTTCGCAAAACCGTTCGGCTGCCAAGACTTGCTCTTTTAAAACACCATTTTTGCTAATGTATCTATTAGTTAATAAACAATGTGTTGCGTTGATGGGCAAATAAATCAAATGATATCAGTTAAAATGCACAATATATCGATCTGTTTTTTTTCCTAATAGGATTCTAAATGCTCATAGAGTAGTCAGAAAAAAAAAATCAGAAAGTTCGAGTTGTTCATGATGAACTCTCCGCTGGTTTTAAACCAGTTTTATTTCCAATAGCTTAACTAATTTATCTATATGATAAATCCTTCTACAATTGTTTTGATCCTAGCAGATCAATCAATAACATTCAGGGTTTCAATTAAGCAATGATTAGTTCAATTAGTTATATATTCTACCAGCTTAGAACTAATCGACTAGAATACTATCGAATGTAAACCCTGAAATTGTTTTGGGAAAAATAGATCTGGCCGTATATAATTTAAATCGTTACCTTATTGTAGTTCCAAAAGCTCAAACTAAATTCAATTCGCCTTTATCGATATCAATATCAACGTTCTTGTGATCCTACTATGGAATAGTTGAGGACCTTTAAAAGAAAATTAAACACATATTCACTGAACAAATTAATCCATTTTCTGAATCTTTCTAAGATTCTATACTAGTCCTCAGAAACCAGTTTAAACTCTCAAAAAAGGAACTCAAATACTTCCTGTAATCGGTGAATAAGATCAAACTCGACAACTTTTCCAATTTTGCGAGTCCTTTTGACATCTAACAGAAATATAAGCATAATACAAGTATTGTCTCAAGATGACATTACTGAGACAAATTATGATGAAACAATCATTAGCAAACTTGAAAACATGAAGGCTCCTAAAAATGTTCAATAATTTTATTAAAAATTTTCCTTATGTTACCTTGAGATTTTGCTATACATTTTGCAGGTGTGTTGAATACTTATTTAAAAATTTAATAAAAATCCAACAGAAGCATACAAATTATCCTTATTTTTCAAAATGAGGTTTCATTATGCTGTTATTGATAACAACAAAAAAAAACTCTGATGATTCCTGTTTGATTTAAAACTGCCTGCAAGTCTCTAAAAATCGTTGGACGAGACATGGAATATTGGCCCAATTTCCAATGGACAATAAGTTATTTCAACACTTGTACTGAACATTTCGCTCAAACGCAAACTTAGGTATTCTTCTACTTTTCAATTGTTGAAAAAAAATCTTTATGCTAACAACTGTTACTCATAGGTGAGCTAGTAATATTTTTCCCGGTTTTTCACTAAAATTTCCGACTTCTTCCCGGTTTTTCCCGGTGAAATCATATTCCCGACTTTTTCCCGGTTTTCTCGATTTTCCCGGTCACTTGCCACCCTGAATGATCCTTCCTCGTTCTGGTTTCGATTTATTTTGACGGTAGTCCTAGAAATGCATTTGCAGCATAAACATTTCAATTTGTATGAGAACTGTCAGAAACCAACATCAAGTTGTCACTTATCATCGAATGTACAGACACTATTATGCAGATGTTTACCCTAAACTAATCCTACCGTAGTTAGAATCCGTCGGGGCGTATAAATATTATTTTATGCATCGTTCTCTCTTTGCAATAAAGTCGAAAAATAAACTGCCGAGTTCAATTAACCCACCCAATTATTTACCCAAAAACTAGGCATCGTCGCAGTTGGCAGGGGACCAGAAAACAGGCGAAAGTGCTTTATGGCTTCCACATCCTCTGGCCGCATATTGCAGGTCGGCAATTCTCATGTTTACACACTGATTACAAATATTATCCTTTTCTGTTTCCTCTCCCTTTAGATTTATCGAATTCCAAAAACCAAAAACCCGGAGCCAAGAAGCGAAAACCACTAAATCAACAAACGAGCAAGATCTGCGTGGACTCATAATTGTTTATTTAGCAAACCGTTATCGAAGGGGAATCGGAAAGGGGAAAAAAAGCAGCACGCATCGTCGGATGATATATGGCGTTCAAACGGCACGCAGAAACCTACGTCGGGCTGAAAGTGAGAGCAACATTTTTTTTACAGAAATTTCAAGCCGGAGAAGCGGAGAAAGGTGGTCTAAAATTATAAACGACCATAAATCTTCAGGGGCTTCGACGACTGACACAACGCGGATGCTTCCCATGGATGTCGTGTCGCGAGGTTCACACAAAGCAAGCATAAAAAATTACCGATGAGGCATGTCTAAATTATGTGCAAATATGATGCGCGAAGCATAAGGCGGCACACGGTATGGGAGTTGGACGAGGTTGGTTTAACCCATTGAAGGCCTAGGTTATGTTTTTCGTTAACTTATATTAAAGAAGATACGATCTAATTGAATTCCTTTGATGTGTCAAAAAATGTATATCCTCTGGAATGAAAGACAAATTTAATATCACGCTAATCCCTTGCATTTCGATGTTTTTTTCGTGTTTATGCATATTACTATAACACATATCGCATATCAAAAGGCAACAGTTTGAAGCTCAGTCAGATTCCGAATAATTTATGGAATTACATTACAGCAAATGAAGGCAATCAGTCACGCAATTAAGCTCAAGATACCCGAAACCCTTTTTTCAAGTTGTTGGAATATGAGCGGAGCAATCATTCACCAAAAAAAAATATCGCATAAAAACAACTGAATCAATTATAAATTCACTTCACAAGCGGCATTTATACGCACCATAGTTTTCGTTGATGTCGCCCTTAATCCAGTTATTTCCACAACCATTCATTAACATGTCACCCAAAACGCGCGCTGCACTAGAGACTAATTTAAAAAAACCATAAATTTATCACTCATGCTCCCTACATTCACGAATTATCAAAAAAAAGGAAGGGACTTGAAGTACAGAACATGTCTTGTAATGTGAAAGAAATGTACAGATCGGTTCCGAAACCGCAGCAAAATTCCATAAACCAAGATAATACGAGCATGTCAAAATGAAATTAATGAGATCAACTAGGGGAAAGCCGAAAGAAAAACAATTACATTCATGCGAGTCCGGTCGGAAGATGTTTTATTATAATTTCCAGGCCGCTAAAATTAGTCACTGTTTGCGTTCCGCTTGGGTCGGAACCGATTCCGATGCATGAAGTAGAGTTCGCTCCAGAGCAGACGTGATGACTAACAATTACATTTCTACGCTATGGATTGATTTATGTTTACATCGTCAGCAGCAGCAGCACTGGCACGCTTGGGTGATACATGCTATTCTGCGCGACAAAAGTTTCTACAATAAATTCTAAACTTTCGATTTCCTTGACAGTTGTTGAAATTTAAATATAACACATGCCAAGTTATGAAATGGTCTTTTTTTAGATAATCACTTGACATTTAATATTTAAATATGATTTCGGGCATATGGCCGCCACGACTATTTTTCGCAAAGGTCATTCTGGTGGTGCAATCGACCACTTCTTCAAGCATTTGAGGGCTGGCTTATTTCAGTAATGACACGTCGAATATTGGTTTATGAGGCATCAATCGTTGCTGGTTCATCCACATAAACCAATGACTTCACGTATCCCCACAGAAAAAAAACCGAGTGGCGTCAAATCACACGAATGCAGAGGCCAATTTATCTATGCTCAAAATACGGCAATTTTGCTTGTTGACATATTCATTCAACCAAAAATGCGCCTCATCACTGAAGATAATTTGGCGCTATAAACAGTTTTAATTGAACACTGATTTTGAAAATAAATTTCCTCGATTTGGAAGCGTTGTTCTCGAGTTAACCTATTCATGATGATTTGCCAAACAATACGGAGTACACGCAGAGAAATAACAAAACAGTCAGTAGATTTTTAAACATGATTTCTGTTAATTTCAAGCTAGAATATTATTGTTTTGAACTAATATTCTAGCTTGAAATTAACCCCCTCTACATCAACAATCATATCTATTTCATTTGCAGCAAAATTCTCATCCTGGCTAATGAAACAAATTTGTTTGTTTCAGCAGATTATATTGTTGAAATAAATCAGAAATTTTTTACATGACAACAAAAATTGAGTTGATGTTATTAGCATTGTATTTGACTTCCCATTTCAGCTTTTCCAGGTACTTTTTAACCACTTTTGCGACGTGAGGCCGAGCATTGTCGTGATGGAGGATGACTGTGTCATGTCGCTTTTGATATTGTGGCCGCTTTTCTTTTAGCACGCAACTAAGGCGCATCAGTTGTGTTCGGTAGCGCTCTTCCGTGATGGTTTCACCCGGTTCTAAGAGCTCGTAGTAAATCACACCGAGCTGTTCCCACCAAATACAAATCATAACCTTGGCGCCGTGAATATTCGGTTTTGCTTTGACGAAGTAGCATGCCCGGGCTTTCCTCATGATTTTCAGCGTTTAGGATTATCGTATCGAACCTACTTTTCATCACCGGTTACGATTCGATGTAAAAACCCCTTACGATTCCGTCTTACAAGCAGTTGCTCACATGCAAATAGACGGCGCTCGATGTCCCTCGGTTTCAACTCGTACGGCACCCAGTTTCCTTCTTTCTGAATCATGCCCAGGGCCTTGAGACGTTTTGAAATGGCTTGCTGACTCACTCTCAACGATTCGGCAAGCTCTTCTTGGGTTTGGCACGAATCTTCATCAAGCAATGCTTCTAGTTGTCCATCTTTGAAGGTTTTTTCTCTTCCACCACCATGTTTATCTTCGACATCGAAATCACCATTTTGAAAACGTTGAAACCACTCCCGACACGTTCTTTTACTCAGAGCAGCATCACCGTAAGTTTCTGAGAGCATTCGATGCGCTTCAGCTGCATTTTTTTCGAATTGTAACAGAAAAGTAAAACTTCCCGCAAATGGCGAGAATTGGGCACATAAACAGACATTTTCGAGCGTGAATAATACGAAAACAAGAATAACTGTCACTGAAACGGCGATGACAATTCGTTAGGCACTGTACACACTCACTTTAAAGGTATTATCATCTATGTATTTTGACCAGCCTCAGCCGGTACAGCCACCTATCGGAAAACGGCGGAAGCACCGTTGTACACCAGATATGATTAAAAAACAACAAAACTGACATATTCTAGCTTGAAATTAACAGAATTCATATTTCAAATCTACTGACTTTTTTTTTTAATTTTAAACAAGCTCGATTTCTCTGGGTGATGGATAATCAAAAAGTTTACACGTGTTTTACAAGGAAAATTTATGTGCTTCTTTCGTTCCCTTGGGGCTTTTCAACAGTTCAACTGTATGTATAGATAATTGAAAATATTACATAACTTGCATTAAATTACATAACACGTTTTTCACAGAAAACATCTGAAGTCGGAAGTCGAATCTGATTAGAAAACGAGCAGTTTTTATGGGACCTTAAGACCTTTTATTTGAATGTTAGATGGAGGAAATCGGTTCAGCTATCTACGAGCAAAATGAGCGACATTATTTTAATTTTAGAATGCTATATAGGTGTAATAAGTTGTGTTCTTCTAGCAATTATTGTTGCAAGCAGTATAAATCAATATAAATATGAAATTGTTTTGAATTTGAAAATAACGCCATCTTTCTAATACATATTTCATGTTCGAACGATTATGTTGCCAAAAACGAACCGTACTAAAATCGAAACGTCATGAAAAAGGACGGTGTGCATAGTCTTTTAGGTGCTAAAGAACAATTGCATAAAACAGTATTGAAAATTTTGTTTCACTTTGCTCCGAAACATTGCTTTATCATCAAACGCGTAAAATTCCTGGAATAAGGCGAAAAGTCGCTTACAAAAAAATATCGGAATCTCCGTTAAAATGGATAGTCTATGGCTTGTTGGATAGCTATTACCGTGCGGAATATATTCTATTTTCAAGGTCAATTGTGACAGATATTTCCAAAAAACTGAAAATCTTGACATAAAACTTCGTATAACGAAAAAGTAAACATCCGATCTCAAACCACTCAATAGCGTTCAGAGTGACGGCGAGACCTGTCATTAGCGAGTAGTTTGATCAAAATCGGTCCAGTCATCTCTGAGATCTCGACCTCTTTGTTGACAACATACATACAGATACACACACATACACATAAGGACATTTGCTCAGTTTGTCGAGCTGAATCGATTGGTATATGAGGCACGGCCCTCCGGGCCTCGGAAAATTTTTCTTAAGTTTGAGCGAATTCCATACCTATATTTTAATACTTATAAAAAAGGTAAAAAATCAGTAGAAGATAAAACAAAGAATGTAGATTACCTTCCAATAACCCTGGGCAGTTTTCTTTCCATAGGATCTACGGTATCTATCTCTCGTATTACATCGCACTCACAGCGGTCAATAAATCAAAAGCATCTCACACGACATCTGTTTGAAAGCAGAGATTGACAGTTGCATGCTCTACTGTAAAATGATACTTGCCGAGCGAGAGGACTGCCAAGAGGTGGATGGTACTACTGTTTGATGTAGAGGGACTGACTGGTGGCACCGAGAATCTATCAAGTCGCGATAAGGGTCATGTGACAGAGAGGAAACCAAGACGCACATCAGAGGGGAGTTAGAATTACGTGCACTCCAAGGTTAAAGCCGGTTACTCGATGGACTGTGTCTGATTCAATCGGACTTGATTACTGGCGTTTATTAATGTGACCTAAGTTAGTGTAAATCGACGAGCTTCGTCGCAAGGCAGAATCTAAATATGCAATCAAGTCAGTCACGATGGATGGGCATCTGGGGAGCTGCTATGGAATGCAGCGCTAACGTTTCCTGTGGACGTCAGTTAGAGGGCTCGCAGAAATAAGCGAAAGCTATACTTTTTTCTGGGATTGAACTGAATGATGACACATAATGTAAACCATAATAAGCAATGAAATAAAACGAAACTAAAATCGAAGACGCACTGGACTTGAACTGGTAAACTGATCCGGTCTGAATTCATAGTTCGTTTTTAGCTTTTCATGAAAACTTTCCACATTCCACCGATATTTGAAGATTGATTCCAATCAATATTATATCCTCATCTAAAATAAGAAAATTATCTTGACTTCATTCATAACATGAAATAACTCAATCACACATCTTCATCATATCAATTTGCTGGATAAAATTATTGATTGTTAATATTCTTTGACAAACTGAATACGAATATACAATGTATTAAGAGCAAGAATTCTTATACAGAAAATGTTATTTGTGTTGTACAGCAAATTCTCTTTGGATACGGGGCATAGGCATGATCTGAAAAAAGGCGGACAAAATAAATCTGTTATTTAAAAGACGTGCAAAACAATTGTACTGTAACGAGAAACCAGACAAAAACACGTGTTGTTTTGCCTTTCTCATATAGAAAGGTTGTGCAATCACTGTGAATACCGACTTTTGAATCAAGGACCGAGTTTCATATACCATTCGACTCAGTTTGTCGAGTACGCAAAATGTCGGTGTGTGTATGTGTGTATGTAACGTTTCTTGCACTAATTTTTTGTCGGAGATGGCTAGACCGATTTTCACAAACTTAGATTGAAAAGAAAGGTCTTGTGGTCCCATACCAAATTTCTGAATATTATTTGAATCCGACTTCTGGTTCCGGGATTATAGAATAATTAGTGTAAAAATTCTAATGTTAAATTACTTACTTACTCACTTTTCTCAGGGATGGTGTGACCGGTTTTCTAACTTACAAACGAATGATAGGTCTTATGGTTCAATACGAAATTCCTGAATTTCATCCAGATACAACTTCCGGTTCCGAAATTATAGGGTAAAGAGTGTTAAAAATTGTATATCATCACGTATACCAGTAGACGTCCAAACAACCCGATTCCGGCTATTCTTTTAAGAATCGAAGAAAATTATTATGAAGAATACCACAGTATTATATATGAGAGTATGATTGGAATGAGAAAGGCATCATTACACCACTAGGTGGATTAAAACAGGTTGTTCAAGGTTGCATTACGATACGAACCAACAAGTATGTATATTGATAATAACTACATGATTACATCATGTTTTCTCAAAGAACCGTACAAAAAATGTCTTGTATTTATAAACCCGTTCATAAAAAGAGTGAAAATTAGAATTTTATATGATACCTACATACAATCCAAAATTGTTAAAATCGGGGTATTCCAGGGAGCTTCCCCGGAATTCCTTCTTCGAAAACCCCAAGAATTTTCAAAAAATCTTCATTCGAATTAGGGAAAATTTGAGTCGGTGATTCTATTTACAAAGAAAATACACACCAGCATACCACCTTTACTTAAGTTTGTGAAAGCAAAACATTCTATCGCGGTTTACGCATGTAACAGACTCAACAAAAGAAATCATTTTTACTTACGATTATCATCAACTGGAATGCCTTCTAATGTACTGATGTGTTTCTCCTATTTTGGTGAATATGCAATCACTCTCTTGAGGTTCGACAAATTACAAAGTATTCTTACAAAAACGGGAAGTATAAGTGTACACGTGAAGATTTGGCTCAAAGACAATATCGAAGCATTTAAAACAAACTCTATCTTTTTTCCATATGTAATATGAATGATCACAAATATATTCAACAATATCACTCATAAAGAAACTTACCGGATGCATTGGAAATACCTATTTCCGACCTTCAAGCAGAAACAAGCTTTTAACAAGAATCATTTTTCGTAGCAAGTGCTGGATTCACTGGAGCAAGAGCTGAACTGAAGTAGATCGCTCTTAGTTGCCCTTCGTGATTGACCGAATGAGTGGAAATTTACAATGAAGCTTGGGGGAAACAAATCATTTTAATTGTACATACCCACTCACTCCTAATTTTTCATTAAATGATAAATAACGACGCGGGCTACGACCAAAGGCTGTGCGACTGAGGAAAAGGAAGGAATGTTAGTCCGATACTCGTTGTTTCTAGAGACCGCGGGTACCACTGTATTTCCACGAGCATCACGGGATAGAAAATGAAGAGTAGGGAGGGAAACAGATTCGGATATGTTTTGGTAAACAATATGTTCTCAACAAAAGCTGATTTTCGATACTCAGGAGAAATACAATAAGGCATTATAAATAAGAAAAATATGAAATATTTCTAGGGAACGATCCCACCAGTATCCTATTTCTCCTATTCGCATTGCTGTTAACAACGCGAGATGAAACATGACAACTGAAAAAATAAAATAAATTAAACACTCGCAAATGGGTTTGCTGCAGACCAATTTTAGATTTTCAGCATGAATTACACGATTGACTTGTAAACTTTTACACATTTCATAGAAATCTTATAACACCGACAATGATATGCAGACGGCGCATCGATCGGTTAATATCGTTGAATTTGGGGGCGGTAAATTCTCAGTTTCCGCCGCTTGAGCATATTTAGTTTTGCGAATCATCATTATTCAATAAATAGCACTCTCACTACTAAACACACACTTGCAACACCTGCCCTATCACTCAAAATAACTGTTTCGACAGCACTTAGACTCCGCATCGCACTCCCGGTGATGCCAACTCTCCAGTGCTGGATTTACTGGAGCAAGAAATAGATTTTTTAATAAAAAATATATATACATTGATTACTACATTATCCGCAAAATAACAAATTCGGGGAATTGGTTCTCGATGTAACAGTTTCCGGAAAAAATGCTTACTGTCGTTGAAGAATGCCTAAATAGATTGTATTAGAAAAGAAAATTATTTTATTGAAAAAAATGTACTCGGACAAATAACCGAATAGTAAAAGTCCCAAGAGTAAATCTCCGATACTTTTTCACCTCGATCTAGAAAATTAGGGAAATTTATTTTCAGATTTAGTCGACATATGCAGATTACGGTCTCGTTGGTGAATGTGTAATTTTTATTGTATTTTAGCTCTGTCTCAAGAACTATGATCGGTGGGAGCCGGTTTAGATGAGGTACCGTGGGTAGGTCAGTTGACGGTAGTTGGTGATAACGATTTCCATGGAATCATTGAGTCCTGACCGAAAGTCACATAAGAAGATATAGTCTTCTTTAAGCGCACTTCATTTCTTTTGGAGTCGTTTCTCACCGATTTTGTTCTCAACACACATTGGTCAATGTAACATTTACTATTGGCAGTATCCAACTTTTCAAGGTAGTCCATGCGCAAAATACTGAGGCCTTGGACCGTGCTCATCGACAGTAGTCCATTCGGCAGACAACCGCTTTGACTTCGGAGTATTGTAATGGATCCAGGTTTCGTCCATTGTCACATATCGACGCAAAAAAATCCGGTTTATTCCGACGAAACAACTCCAAATACCACTGGGATTCAACGACTCGTTGTCGTTTTTTGATTCACCGTGAGCGCCACTTGCACAACAACTTCATCATAGACCAATGTCCATGCGAAATTGTGTACACACTAGGGTGGGACAAAATATTGATTTCAGCTACACTAAACTTTCCGTATTCCTTTTGGGTCCCATAAGAACCAGGCAAAATTTTATCTCGATCGGAGAAACTATATTATTGCGCTCGAGGTTCAAAGTTTGTATGCGATTTGATATAGAGAAATTCAATTTTTACAAAAATATCGACTAGATCTCTAAAAATCAGTGCGCGTGTCATTTTCGTAGGAAATTCAACGAGGAAGAAAAACTTCGAAGACTGTAAAACAATCTAACATTTGTAGAAAAAGTTATTAAAGGAAAACCGACCCAAGGTCCGAACGATGGCTCATTCCTTAATATATCTAGCACCACTGCTGCTAATGGTGGTAATATGATTTTGCTTTCTTTTAATCTGCTATAACTTTTGATCTGAATTGTTTGATGTCTTGACGATAGTTACTCAGCTTAGAATGGAGATTCTTTTTAAGTGACAGACCATGCTCCAAACCTTACTATAAAGACACAAATACTTATGTAAATTATGTTTTTGTTTGCATAAAATAGTATCGACTGTATCTTCGAAACTATAAGAGATATAGAGTTTATACATTTGGCGAAGTTATTGGATTTTAGTTTTTCTAAAACATTGTAGAATTTCTTCAAATTAGGAAGTTAGACTTTTTTGTGTCTTTACAGTGAGTTTTGGAACATGGCTTGTCACTTGAAAAAAATCTTCATACTAAGCTGAGTAACTATCGTGAAGATATCAAACAATTCAGATCAACCGTTATATCACATTAAAAAAAGTCACACCATTTTACTTTCACTAGCAGCAGTGGTGCTAGATATATTAAGGAATGAGCCATCGTTCGGACCTTGGCTCGGTTTTCCTTTGATAACTATTTCTACAAAAGTCGGATTGTTTTGCAGTCTTCGAAGCATTTCTTTTTCATTAAATTTCCTACGACACATGTACTGATTTTTAGAGTTTATAGGTTGGTCTTCAGCCGATTTTTTTGAAAAAAAAAGTCGATTTCTCATACTAAATCCCATACAAACTTTAAAACTCGGGCGCGAAAGTATAGTTTCAAATCGAGTCAAAATTTTGCATAGTTGTTATGGGACCCAAAAGGAATATAAAAAATTTTGTGAAGCGAGAAAATAAACCTTTTCATATTCTTCTCATACAACCTTGTCCCACTCTAGTACACACTGCCGTATTACATCTTTAAGATATAAGCTATCTCAGACAAATTTTGATTTATGGATTTCAAGAACTATAAGGTGAATTCTTTTCCCGGTCTCCGATGGAATTACCCTATATGGCTGGCCTGAGTGTTCAGCATCTTCAGTGTCAATAGGAGCACGCCCAAGTAGCAAATGAAACTTATTGAAATTTCAAGAGGCTCTACAATTGTTTTAGTATTGTTTTTTATGTTAGATTAGTTCAGAAAGATTTTCAAATATATTAAAATCGGTTGTGCAACTTATCACTGTTAAGTTTTACAATAATCCCAAAAATTTCCAAATGACTGTCATAATTGTATTCGACTCAACATATGCCGAAATGGCTGTTTATCTCTTATGAAGAAAAAAATAGTGAAATTATCCTCTCCGCAAGGCAAAAAATGGTAAGCCGAATTGAAAACCTCGCAGTAAAAACAATTTTGCAGCCGAGTCCGCAAAGTCTTGGTTGCCTCATGAAATATTAGGTCAGTGTGTGCAGATTTCTTCATTTTTAGAAACACAATTCGAAACTTGCGAATAAGTTGTACCAGATTTATCTGCTTGAAATGAACGCAAAATTTGCCGACATGAGAATATAATCATAAAAGTTCCAGAAATACAGCATTACATATGCAATCAAAACAAAAAACAATGAGATAATTTGTATCCGGTTTTATCTCACGGAAAAAAATGAACAGACCTGACATCACTTTTTAAAGATATTGAAAGAAAAGTTAAGTTCATCATAGTTACTCTCCTAGTTATATATTACCACTTGAGCAACTTGTTTTTGCAACTAAAGCACACCTACAGTGCATATCACAAAAGTCGGGTTCACTAAGATGAATGACTAAATTATATTGTTGTTTAAGTCAACTAGTTTGATAAATATAAAAACAACTGTTTTAATATAAATAAAAACAAAAATTTCTCTTTTTAATATTTACACGCTTATATTTTCTTTTATTTAGGTGAAATAAATCATTACGTTGGGTGAACCATTTTCTTTTCAACACACTGTTATCCTCGATGCCATATTGAAAAATATTGAGGAAAAATTCATTTCAAGTGTTTTCAGATTAATTGAAACATCATTATGATTAAAATCATCTGAAAAGGTGTATGAATGTTTGATAGCTTTCTTATACATATTTTGAACACTATTCCGATCATATTCATTGAAAAGAATATATTGTTATTTTCATATAAATTGATGTGCAATCATCAAAACACGTACATTCAAAGGCGCTTGAAAATTTCAGGCGTACGAAGACATGCTTCACCATAAAAATGCAGTTCGTTGTCGATTTTCCATTTACTTAAACATGAAAGATCAATTCTACAATATGTAGTATTACCATTTATTTATGTGCAGAATATTTTTAAAGTTCCATGTTTGTGTTACGAGCAGTTGTATTGAAAATCAAATCTGAAATTTATTCATTAGAGATTATGCTTGCTATTTTTTGGTAAACATCTATTCAATTCTTGTTTACATTACGTAGTAGTTCACATGAGTTTCACAATTGTTTTTTCGCTGATTTAATTGCTGCATTTGTAATGGGGTCGATGCATGAGTTTTTGTATTAGTTGCACAATAATTGTGAATAAATGTTCGTGATAACGGAAGAACTTAAAGATATGTTGCACAACACAGAAAAATTGCGCTTTTTCCATAACACAACAGTTACTAGAATAGTAATATAAACTAATTTGATAAATTGCACTATCTGTAGAAAAATACAGGACAGCAACTTAACGTGCTACTTGGGCGTTCAAACTCAGCATACCATCGATAAATGATTACCTTTTCTGAGTTTGCAATATGCTTTTTTCATCATAAAGCAATGATAAATCAATACACGAAACTGTTTCGAATCCATTGTTATGAGAATATTGAGAATAAAAGCAAAGCCTTGGTATTACGTTCCTGTAGTCTGTTTCAACAGACTTCGCAGCCAATTCAGAGTGTACAGAACCAGTGCATGGCTGGTGCTACAATTCTACTGACACTACGAATCCTTCCAGGTCGGGGCTCGAACATACGACAACTGGTTTGTAAGACCAGCGCCCTATGCATTGAACCGCCAACCCGGGACAATATTGACAATAACGTCACTTAAATCACCGAAGTTCGTAGACCATGTCGTCAAATTTTGTTGGCAATGCCATCTATGTATCAGTCCCGAGACTTATTGATCCACGTGTTATAACATCTTTCCAATGTATTAATATGTAATATTAACGCCTGTAATAATGAATATGTAAATAATCGGTGGTTTTGATCGGCACATGAATCTCAGTGAATAAGCACAAAAGATAAATTATTAATCATAGTACTTAGTACTGGGTTCCTACATTTTGCCTAGCATACTCTTGGTGTAATAATTTCGAAGTGTAACCATGATTTGGACAGGCTTCTCAGCCCGTTCTCCAGGCACAGGGTTCGGTGATTCGGGGCCTACTGCCATAGACACAAGACGTGTCTTGTCCGCAATAGAGTGTATCCACTGCTTATATGGGTCAATCGCTTAAGTCGCCATAAGCCTAGGTAAGTTAAATCTATTGTAATCCTTAAACTATGTTTGACACACGCGACTTTGCTTTCACACCGTGGATTACACAAGACTCTCCATGAAAAGTGATTTTCTTCAACCGTTATACTATTGAGAATGATTGTCCGCTTATTCTTGAAGCAGTAAGTAATCCAATATATCTACTTAACAGTTAGATATAGTTACTTAGTATCATAGAGAAGGGAATTGAAGGAAGAGAAATGAATGCTACTTTTTCAAAACGGACAAACATTGAGGAATCTTTTAAAATTACATAAGCACTAAGAATCAACAATTCAGTAAAGATAAAGCGATATAGCAACAAAACTTTCTAATTATTGTCAACAAGTTATAGTTATTTTATTTAGATTGAAATAAATGTAATTTACTAAAATAATTCCGTACTGGAACACATGGAGTAAGACATAATTAACCTTTGCAACAATACAGTCACTTCTCTCCGATATAAAAACAATATTAATTCAATGAAACCCAATAGCAGGAGCGGAAGACAGGTTGCATTAGTAGTATTGGGTATCCAACAGGAACTGAATGAAAAAAATAAATATATGCTCGACGCTTCGTTCGTAGTGCTTACTGGACGGTTGCTTCCTCGATATAGTATTTACCGGGTAGGGACAAAACACAAAACGAAGAAAGACCTGCCTTGCGTAAATTAAAGCAAGCATAAAGAGAAATCCTCCAGGCTATCCTAGCCATATGGCATACACTTAACCTACCTGGACAGCTGCACCAGATTCCTTGATCGTTTCTTCCTGGTCGGCATTCGTTCTTTCTCGAAACCTATATTGCTTTTTGCGCTTCCGTTGTACCTACTTCAAAGACTTTTAGCAAGCGCTTTATACGTGCGCCTACTCTTGCTATTCTTCTAAGGAGAACTAGAAAGACTTTTGTTAATCGTTTGCCATAACCATATACTTTGCAGGTAGATGTGTGGAACATAAGAGGGAAGGGATATAGAAACTACATATTCATAAGACGACTCACACACAGGCAAAAAATATACAAAATTTCAAATTATTTCAAACTAGGGTTTTCAACTACAAGAGAAATTTTCAGCTACAAGAGAAATGTATGTGAATCATACTACTCCAATTTGTTGATCGTATTAGTTGATGACCAAAGGAATCGACAACCGCTGCACCGGTTTTAAAAGTACTGGAAATAGTAGTCAAAAACTTCAAACTAGAACTCACTCATTTCACACGGTGGTGGCTTGGCCGATTTTCTCAACTTTAGGTCCAAATGGCCAAAACCCTTACAGTGCCAAGTAAATTTTCTTAATTTTTAATCTTAATTATAGAGTGATGAAGTGTTTAAAATTTTAAACCTTCGCATAGAGAAGCAAAAATCGGAAAAATTCAAAAGGTCAAAGGTATTTTAATTTGTAGGTCATATTAGTTGCTAGTAATACGAACCGACTTTGGCTATACCGATGCCCGAATTCTAGATTCGGAAGTACCGGAATAGTGGTAGTAAAGTCCAAAGTTGAGCTCACTCATTTTTCTCAAAGATGGCCTAGTCCATTTTCACAAATTGAGATGGGGAAAGGTCTTATGGTTTCATAGGCTGCAATTGAATTTTATCCGCATCCGACTTTCGGACCCGAAATTACAGAATGACTTGCGTATAAAATTACACAACATTTTGATTTGTAGGCTATGCTACTTGATACTCAAATGAAGCCGATGAAAAATATTTTAAAGAATAACACAGTGTTACAGAGAAGAATATAAATAATATCAGATAGGCATAATTATACCACTAGGTGAATTATAATAGGTTATTACGATGAATATTCTAATATCACCTTTTCGCTAGAACATTGCCATTTATGTGAATAATTTATTTTTGCAACTAGTTATAGTAATTAGAAAGCTCGCTTTAAAATTTGGAAATAATCAATCCATTGTACAATCTCCCGGGTTGGCGGTTCAATGCATAGGACGCTGGTCTTACAAGCCAGTTGTCGTATGTTCGAGCCCCTATCTGGAAGGATTCTTAGTGTCAGTAGGATCCATAGTACTAGCCATGTAATGATTCTGTACACTGAGAATCGGTTGCGAAGTCTGTTGAAACAGAAAGGCCAAATTCCACAAAAGGAATGTAATACCAAGACTGCTTTTTATCCAATATCATATAGAGAGGTTATGCAATTACTGTTAAACCGACATTGGAACCGAAGCCCGGAAAGCTGAGTGCCATATACCATTCGACTTAGTTCGTCGAGTTGAACAATATCTGTGTGTGTCCAATAATCTCATTGGGTTTTCTCGGAGATTTAACAAACTTTGGTTCAAACAAAAGGTCCTGAATACCTGAATTTCATTTGGATCCGACTTCCGGTTCAGGAATTATAAGGTGAAGAGTGTTTACTGGGTTCAAAACAATTCCCATTGGCAGCCATTGTCTGTAGACGGCCACAAAAACCGATTCCGGCTATCCTTGTTCCCGATTTCCGATTTCGGATGCACCGGAAATAGTAATCATATACTTCAAAATGAAACACACTTTTCTTCGAGATGGCTTCACCAATATTCACAATTTTATACTGAAGTCAAAGGTCTTTTGACCCCATACGACATGGTTCGGATGCGATGCGAATCAGAAAAAAATATTTTGAAGAATACCACAGTGACATGAGAAAGGTAAAGGCGGATTAAAACAGTTTTTTTGTGTTAACCGCAAATAAATTCCAATAGAAAATCAAGTTGGAGCAGTGATAGGGGCTGTACATAAAAGACGTCACATGTCACGAATTCAAAATAAATAGAATTCATCTCAATACATTCTCAATATGTATGACAAACCATACAAATATGAGGTAAAAATCGATTTATTACATGCTGTCATTTGATTAAAAAATATCCCTAAAACTACAAAATCATCGGAATTATTTTATTAATATCAATTATATAAATTAACAAAAGTATTTGGTTGGAATTGATGAAACATTTAGATCATCTGTTTTATTCCTCCTAGGGGTACACAGATATATTATTATTTTAGGTAAAGAATAATATTTCCTTAGTGTAGCATACAGGGCTGAGAAAATAAAGACCAAACCTCATCAAAACGAGATCACTGCCGGAGAATCTTTTCATTATCGGTTGATCAGTGAAATTTAAATCACATCGATCAATATCGGTACTGATCTTCTGTCACACAATGGGTAGTGATTTTGAACTAAAATGATTCTTGATTTATGTAAGTTCAATCATTGGATGATTCGATAAGCTTTGATGTTGGTGGAGGAAAATCATATATGATCAAGGTAAGACATGACATGATCTACGTCTGAAATCGTTGATCTCCCGCCCTTTTTCAAATGGAGTACAATTGAATAAACTGCATCAGAATCAGATAAGAGAAATTCTTATGATATACTATAATCAATGCTAGAAAATCAAATTACTGAAAACATTGTTGGTGCATAACTTAAGTTAAATCGTTTAAAGGCATCTTTTTCTTTTTTACTCATATTAGGCAAAATTTATAAATTTCGCTAATTTACTCGCTCCTCCGTGCACTTTTGCTGATCACAACAGAAATGATTTCCTGCATCACTCATTTCCGAATTTACAAGAAGAAGTTTTTACATCAACAAATACACTTTTTCCTATAGAATGTAAACGTTCATTTTGGAGATTTTTCAGGAAATAGGGCAAAGCAGTAATATAATTAGGTATTTCAAAAATGCGCTCATTGAAAATATTGGACGTCACATTCCAAAAACCTCCCCCCCCCCTTCCCCCTGTCACAAAAGGTCACGTTTTACGAAACACCCCCTCCCCCTTGCGGCGTGACGTCTTTTATGGACAGCCCCATAGCACAATCAACAATTTTCCAGATAATACGATTTCTATTCACATACGCAGCAAAGCTGTTGCTTTTCGACTCATCGGTATCATTTTCGTATCTCCAAGATAAACGAATGATATGGGCGCTGAAAAGTACTACTGAGTCTGTAAAATACCCGGAATTAAATTATAATATGAAAAATCTATTTATTTTCTTCTAAATTTATTTATTTTTTTCTAAATCAATTTCATCCCATCTTCCCGACATAATGTACTTATACCATCGTTTTTTCCAGTCCTCGAAACATACTAAATAATCCTCCTCCGGTATGGCCTTGATAGTCAGAAAGCATTGTTTCGTTCGCTTCAACATGACACTTTTTCCAAAAAGTTCTTGATACCATTCGAGATTTTTCACGTTTGAGGTCATCAACAAGTGAGATGGCTAAGTGCTCACAAGTTCCTATCCCATACCTCCCCGTGTGTCTATGACGACAATTGGTCAAATGAACGGTGTCAACTAGGCGCATACGCCTTCTGCGTCACTTGCATAATGAAATGGTGCGAATCGGTTTGTAAGGAGCCGAGTTCAGATTCTGGATTCTGGTCCACCTGAGATTTGAGCTTTATTTCAGGTTTAGAATTTAGTTTCAGAATTCAGTATCAGAATTTAATCCAGATTACAGGTTCAAAAATCAAAACTAAAGACTGTCCCAGAAATTTTGGACGCAATTAAAACCCGCTGCCATTTCGCAATGGTTCAGAATCTGTCAATTTTTATGGCTGCGCCCTGTTGTTTACACTCATCTCTAACCACTTGTGCAGTTGTTTCTTCGTTTTCATCAGTTTGTTTCGAAATGCGTGGACTTTCAGCAGAACAACGTCGAAAAATTATGTGCAAATGGTGCACAGAACACGGACTATCACTAAGAAAGATAGCAAAAATGGGAGGAGTAAGTGAAAAAGCCGTGCGAAATGCAATCTGGAAGTTCGGTGAGGATAACACCTTTGAAGATAAAGCGAAAACGGGTCGAAAAAAAGGTCCTGCTAACCCTCAGTTGGATAAACGTATACTGAAGGCGTTCGAGCAAAAGAAGGAGGTTTCAGTTCGGGATGTGGCTAAAAAAGTGGGCACTTCGAAGTCAAATGTTCTTCGTGCTAAAGAACGTTTGAATCTTCGAACCTATAAGAAGCAGAAGCAACCAAAACGTAGTCCGAAAGAAGAAGCATCGATCAGGCCGAGGGTTCGAAAGCTGTACAATACGATTCTTGCTGGAAATTTGAACTGCATAATCATGGACGACGAAACCTACGTGAAACTCGATTACGAATCCTTGCCGGGACCACAATATTATACGGTGCGAGAAGGGCAAGTGTTAAACTAGTCCGAGACATCGATTGAAGTCGAAAAATTTGGTAAAAAAGCTATGGTCCGGCAAGCAATTTGTAGCTGCGGTAAGAATTCGAAACTCTTCATCACCACTTCTTCAATGAACAGCGAAATATACATCAAGGAATGTTTACAAAAACGACTTCTACCCATGATTCGAAGCCACAAGGATCCTGTTGTCTTCTGGCCAGATCTTGCTTCTTGTCACTACTCGAAATCAACGGTAGAATGGTATACTACCAAAAATGTCACTTTCATCCCAAAAGACATGAATCCACCAAATTGCCCACAGCTTCGACCAATTGAGGAATTTTGAGCATTAACGTAGGCACATCTTAGGAAACATGTCTCGGTAACCGGAAACATTCAACAGTTCGAAAAAGATTGGAAAATCGGAATTTAATGAGGAACGTTCGCAAGAAGGAGCGCCAGCTAGTCTACAATAGCTAAGTAGCAATGTTGAGAATAATATTCTGTTGTTATAGTCTAATATTATCAGTATATCGAATAAAATTTGAATATCTAACACTTGTGAATTATTTACAGCGAAATCAAAGTGTGTCCATACTTTCTGGGACAGTCTTTAAGTATGTGAAAAGCGGTTATGCGGATGAAGTTTTCAATTTCATCCTAATCTCGTCCACGCTCTTTGTTATACTAACAAATGCCTTAAAATTCAATATAGTTGGTACAACAATTATTGTTTGAGTACATTAATTTTTTCCAGTTGTATTTAATAAATATAACATGCATTTACATAGACTCCAAACGAAATGGAAACATCCTACTTGCACAAAAAAAAACAGTTCCTTTGCACTATTTTTGATCGAAGCTGTTTATGCATTTCCTCTAGCTTGTTCTCAATCAACGAAGAATGCAATATGAACAACAACTGCCTCATCCGGATGCGCATCTACGTGCTCTTGCATTTTTTCGCACTTAAGACACATTGGGACAGAATGATACCTACTTAATTGCGGTGCTGGCTCGCATTTCGTTTCTTTATCCGAAACGACTTCTTGTCGTTTTTATTGTAGTACCTTCATACTAGGACGATTCAACCTTGACATTTCTTCCAATGCTTTTTCGTGATCCCTGAAGGCATGATAAAAAAACAAACATGTGAAGAAAATTTCCAATTATGTATTCTACAGACACAAAATGCGTTACGAATTTATTGAATAGAATGCAGAATCTTTTTCTAAAATCGGAAGAACTTTGCGCAAAGCGATCGTGAATCACCCTAACATACTCACAACGACATTAGCCACCCGGCAAACGACTCATTCTGTCTATCCATTGGGGAACCGAAGTTATGAGTCGCCCAAAGTAAGAAACCACACGCATTCACATCTATGTTTATCTCGGTCATCCGGTCGGATCCCCAAGGCTGCGATGTCACGGGGTAGAACAAACGTCATTACCTGGTGGGAGGTGGCGATAATGGTACACAATTTAAATTATGCGCGCCTCATTATGGCAGTCATCAGCCGAAAGGTGACGACTACTGCAACCATTGGGGATGAGATACCGGATAGGAGAACGCGTACGGTAGCGAGAGAAAATGCATTCAGGCGGATGCATTCGGAGGTTCAATTAGAGTGCTATTTTGATTCAAAATTCTACTGCAAGAGTTTGTTTAGTTTTGGCACGAACATCACAATCGCCGAGGAAGGGTACAATGAAAATTGATCAAAATTTGGATCATATCATACAGCCCATATGACGATTACCCATCATTGCACGATCAAACCCCTATCACATTAGCGACATTCGGAACAGATTTTCAGATCACATCACTTTAAATTAGAGCACTCTGCAGGCGTGCGCGTGTTTCAAATCAAATTATGCTCATTGGTGCACATGGTCGTGAAGGTTACTGCCGATCTGCTGGTCCACACATAAATCCATAAATCTCGTGTTCTATCGACGTGACAGACCCCAGATCCTGCAAGCAATGAATGGCACTCATTCAGTTAAACTAGTGCTGCATTAGTTTGAAACGAGCCATCAGCAGTAATGTGCGTCTCCCTTTCGTTTCGAATGTAGTACCCTGGTTATATAATGATGAATTAATTGAAAACGAGATGTACAGCGATTGCACGCGGCGGACTCAATGTGTGTGAATATATTTAAATTAACAATTATTCTTCATTGCAACGATTTAAATCACGATCCGAGCTCATTAGCTTTGGGAAAACCGCTTTATGGCTCTTTGCCCCTTTTATTGCTAAGCGTCTCAAACACGAACAGAATTGCTCGTTTGCTGCGTTGTTGCCTTGCCGTACAATGCGCTATCTCAAGTGAATCGGCGTAATCCTTTTATGCGTGACGCATCATCATAAGTAGGGGAATGCACTTGGATGATTTATGATACACGTTCAGTTGGTTTGTCGTGTCTTGTGAATGGTGTTATTTATGACATACGAAAACATCTTGTTTCACAGCAGCAGAGGGACGTGTTCGAAATTTCGATGTTGGCGACAACTCGGTCGCCAATTCGCGACTGGTTGGGGTTAATGACCCTAAAGGTTTCAAACTCTTCTGGTACTGGATGGCTTACAGGCTCACTTCGGTTCACTCCCCTTTGTCGACTATCACGAGTGTCTCTCTTTAAAGAATGTATGGTAAGAAAGGTGACAAAAAAGATGTAATCATACCTCAGGAATCGTCCGGAATTTCACATGGTAGTCTTCTCGTGCCTTCAATATTCTTATTGTACTTCAAAGACGTCAACTTCCGCGATGGTCAAGACGACGTGTGTTGCTGATCTTGAAGTTATTCTCAATGAGCAACTGAGATTTAAGCAACGACTCAGTTATATTGTAAATTCTAAAGCATTTCGCAACTGAGGATTTATAATGAGAAAAACTAAACAGTGCACATTTGTATACTGTTTAAAATCCCTTTACTGTTCACCTTGCGTACTGCTAAGTCGTTTGGAATCATCACAATCTGAATGATGTTCATGAAATCGAATCGATACAACGCAAATTCATTCTCTTCGCTATACGACGTTTACCATGGAACAATCCACCCCAACTACTAGGCTACGAAAGTTGCGGGTTACTAAACGGTCTTGATACACTACAAGTTCAACGGGAAGTTGTACGAGCTTCTATTAAATGCAGATGGAATTTTTTCCTTAAGGGCCGGGTAAGGTCATCCACTTTTGAAAAATCATTCAATTTTTCTTCTAGTAAAACGCTTCAGTAATATTTTGTCAAATTTTCAAACCTATCGGTACAAAACTTTTGAAATTATGGACCTTTATTCTTTCATACTGCCAAGAGGTAAGAGCTCGACGCACAGACCAAAGAGTTTTGCTTCGATTGACTTGAGAATTTGACAAAACATTCTTGAAATGTTTCATTATAACAAAATACAAAGAATATCATTGACCTAACGCACCCCTCATTGTTTCCTTCGATTCTATAGACGATAAACTTGAAAGCATGAGTCCATCGTCATTCAATAAATACTTTACTAATTGTTTTCAATATTTGCCCACACTTTGTACATATAAAATACCCAACCTCAACGTTTTCTTTTTCGTTTTTTGTTACTTTGGGGAGATTTTACAACTACAAAATGGTGGATTTCTTCGTGAAAAATCGCAGTTTAGACCTTAAACAATCACCAAAAATTCAAGAAAAAATCAAAAATATCAAATAAAACCGTTTTTAATCCACCTAGTGGTATAATGATGCCATATTACTTATATTTTCCATATACTTTCTTTGGGTATGAACTATCTGTTGTGTCGGACTAATGGGTTGAACCCCTTTCGTGATTAAATTAAGATTGCAATGTATTAGTATTATAGCAAACATATCAGATCATATATAATTTATAGCAAAAGTGTAATGATGATAAAAATATAGAGTCGATCTCTTTTGGTTTGAACCTTTAAGCAATCAACACGTCTTTTTATTGTAACTGTAATACAATATAGTGGCGACGAAGGATAAAAAGTCAGCAAATTGAGTATTGACTGATTTTGCCTACCATTTTGGTAAAAGGTGACTAAGCGTTCATAGCGGTGAAAATATTCAACCGTGAGTGAAACAAGTATTAAAACTGACATTTTTGTCTGAAGAACAAATTTTAACCGCGGTTAAGGATCGTAAATTGTGTTTAAAATAAATTGGGTTAACGTCAGTTCATTTACTCGATTATCCTTTCATTTGAATTTGAGAAACAATAAGAAATTTTTTTTAACGTCGTTTGTAGCTGGATATGTGCAGTGAATATTTCGATATGCCATCTTGTAAGATCTCCACGTGCTTTTTATTTCTAAAGAAGCTAGCTAAAAACCGTTAAATTATTGTTCATTAGTGTAACTTAGACTAAAATTGAGCATCGGGCAGTGAGTATCATGCGTCCGTGAGTTACGTTTAAAATAGTAAAAAATTCGGTACCAGCCGTGTAAAAGTTAAAGTAGTGAATCAAAATCCTTTACGGAAGGTCAGCACCAGCTATTGAAGTGAGGTAATAGAAGTGATCAGAAGGAGTTTTGGAGCAACCTGTGAACATCATCGCATTTTGAAGTAACCTGTGAACATCGTAAGACAAGGTCACGTAAGTCGTTCCATTTAATTACCTTCTTATATTCTTTTTAGTTTCCTTTGGTTTCGGTATAATTTTATCATTATGTCCTCATTGATCGGTACTGTCGACCATTTTGTTAGGGGGTCCAGTTTTGCTCAATATATGGAGCACATGGATATTCTATACCAATTAAATAATATAGCAGACATGATGAAGAGAAATCTTTTTATTACAATGAGTGGTGGTGGTGGTTTTCGAGGAAGTGAAACTAATTTATCCGGGACAAGATGTGTCGAACATTGATTACGCAGATATGATTGAAAAGTTAAAAAATAGGTTCGATAAAATTGAACCAAACATGATGCATAGACACAGATTGCATATGAAAAAGCAAGGTACCGATGAACCAGCAGAAAATTATGTTTTAGGCATAAAACTTATTGCGGCTCAATGTGGTTTTGGGGCGCATAAGGACGAGGCCATTAAAGATGCTATTATACTTGGTTTGCGAGATCAGGAATTAAAGCAGAAATTGCTAATGAAAGATGATATATTGTTGGATGAAGTAGAACAAATTGTTATTAGAACTGAGCTGGCTAAATTACGAATGAAAGCGCTTAGTGGACACGAAGAAGGTACAAGAAGTATAAATTCGGTTAAATATCATTTGGGCAAAGCGTATAGCGAACACGAAATGAGTTTAGGTAATGGTAGTTGATATCAGCCAGGTAATTATGGACGGGAGCGGGTCATTGCACCGAAAGCCATTTCGCCGAAAGTCGTTTCGCCGAATGCCATTTCGCCGAAAGGGTCATTTCGCCGAAAGGGAAATTTCGAATACATCATTATTTTTTATGCCTCTTTCAGATAAAAATCGTTATCATTATCAAAATCGCACACCGTACCAGCGAAATAGAAAATTTGAAGAGCGCTTGCATGCAAATGTGATATGTAACTTTTGCAAAAAACGTGGCCATATTAAGCGTAATTGTTTTAAACTAGAAAACCGGCGTGTCTTTAATTTTGTAGAGCAGAAACATTCTGAAAAAGAAGATGGCTATAATTTTAAGCGGTTAAATATTCACGATTCCGACGATTCAGATAACGACTATCCATGTATGATTATTAAAGCAGGAACTGAAAATGTAGGTCCTTGTGTGATAGGCGCTTTATTAGAAGGCACTCAAATCGATATGGAGATTGACTGTGGAGCAGCGGTTTCTGTGATAAGTTTGTCTACCTATAGGTAGCATTTCAAGAAGTTGGAGGTTATGAATTGCTTTAGTCGGTTGGTGGTTGTGAATGGTCAGCGTTTAAAAATTTATGGACAAATTAGGGTTACAGCCAGGATTAACAATATTGAAAAATCTGTTACCCTGATCATTTTGAACTGTTTAGCTAATTTCGTACCCCTTCTGGGTAGAAATTGGTTAGAGTCTTTTTTTCCACTCCGGAGGACTACTTTTACTGATGCTATGGCCATTAACGTATTGCAGCCGGAGATCAACAACACTGAAAGCATGGGTAATTTTGAAAGAGATCTAAAGGAAAAGTTTCCTAAAAGTTTCGATGGTGATTTTTTTAAACCAATTATAGGTCACGAAGCCGACTTGGTGTTGAAAGATGAACAACCAATCTTTAAAAAATCATATGAAGTCCCGTTTAAGCTCAGAAAGAAAGTTTTAGAGCATTTGGACTCTCTAGAAAAACAAAATATAATCACACCTATTCAAGTAAGCGAATGGGCTTCTTCGGTAGTCATCGTTTTAAAGAAGGACGGCAATATTCGCATGGTTATCGATTGTAAGGTATCTATTAATAAAGTTTTAATACCCAACACCTATCCTCTTCCATTGGCGCAAGATATATTTGCCTCTTTGTCTGGGTGTAGATGGTTTTGTTTTATGGACTTAGCGGGGGGTATACGCAGTTGAAACTTTCTAAAAGGGCTAGGAAATTTGTTGTAATAAATACCATTAAAGGTTTATACACATATAATCGTTTGCCTCAGGGGGCCACTCCGAGTGCCTCTTTATTTCAGAAAATAATGGATCAAATTTTATCAGGTTTAGAATATTCAATGTTATATTGATGATGTGCTTATAGCGGGAAAAACAAAGGAAGAGTAGCACCAAAACCTCATGTTAGTAATGGATAGACTTCATGCTGCTAATATAAAAATAAATTTACGAAAATGCAAGTTCTTTGTAAACTCACTTCCTTATTTAGGACATCTAATAACAGCAAAAGGGTTACGGCCATTACCAGATAAATTGCTTACTATAAAAGATGCGAAAATTCCTAAAGATGTGTCGGAACTAAAATCATTTCTCGGATTAGTAAACTATTACGGTAAATTTAATCCAGGATTAGCAACTAAATTATCACCTCTTTATTATTTATTAAAAAATTTGTGTGGGATGAGCAAAGTCAGATGGCATTTCAGGAATGTAAGAATGCGTTACTTTCGGCAGATATCTTGGAATATTATGATCCCAGCAAACCAGTTGTTGTAATTACCGATGCTTGTAGCTACGGCTTGGGTGGGCTGATCGCCCACATAGTGGACGGACAAGAAAAACCAATTTATTTCACATCTTTTTCGCTTAATGACGCACAAAAAAGTACCCCATATTACACCTAGAAGCACTTGCACTAGTGTGTATAGTTAAAAAATTCGACAAATTTTTATTCGGAAAAAAATTTACGATATTTACGGATCATAAATCTTTGTTAGGAATTTTCGGTAAGGACGGAAAAATGCAACTTTGTGTCACTAGACTTCAAAGATATATAATGGATATGGCAATATATGACTATGAAATTCAATATGATGAGCAATGCAGACTTTTGTTCTAGGTTTCCCTTGGACGTAGAGGTTCCAAATGACCTTGATATAGAATATATTAAGAGTATTAATTTTTTCAATGATTTTCCTCTTGATCATTCTCTTATAGCTAAGGAAACAAAAGAGGATGAGTTTTTATCAAAGATCGTAGGTTACATTAACAAGGGTTGGCCACAAAGTATAGAGGGGCAATGGAAAAAGGCTTATTCTTTATGGTTTGATCTGGAATTGGTTAAGGGTTTCTCTTATATCAAGATAGAGTTTTTATTCCACCCGCACTACATGATCCAATTCTTAAACTTCTTCATTCAAACCACGTTGGCATTGTTCGAATGAAACAAACGGCTAGGGTTTGTATATGGGGATTAATGAGGACATAGAATGGTATGTTAAGCAATGTCAGATATCTTTTCAAATGTCGGTTATAGCTAAGTCGAATAGTAATTCATGTTGGATTCCAACAATTCGGCCATTTAGTCGCATACATGCTGATTTTGTCGTGAATACGACTTACTTTACTATGGGGTGCCTTTTCAAAATTTACCCTCTGAGAGAGTGATAAGTTTTTGATCGTGAATATCTCTTGTTGTATCTAACGAATCAACATAATTTTTGCTACATGCCATCGGAAATATGATCACAATTTTATGATAAAATTTTCAGTTGTGTGACATAATCTCAAATAGTTCAAAATTAAACTTTTCTGAAATGTTTGGTATAAACGAGTATCAAAGAGGATAATTCATATGGCGCGTTTGCCTTTCTCGTATTTTGAAAGCTCATAGCTCAGTGATCTGTGGAAGGATTTATATAATCTAACTACCAATAGAATCGAAATTTTTCAACTTAAACGTGTATAGCAAGAGCATTGAAGTATTTCAATAGTACACTATTGAAAAACCTATCTCATTTGACCCATGTCAACACCAGCCAATCAGAACGCGTTCTGAGGAAGAGAAGAAAATAGCTGCTGCTGTACAACAAATCGTTCAAGAAAAATGTTTCCAAAAGTGGTGAATATCGTAGTGAGTTCCTCAATTTGGTCCTTCTGAATGCTAGAAACGAATCCCTACAGCATATTGATAGTCTCTTTCAATAAATTATGCAAATCCGAAATGAAATAATCGACATTGAAATTCTATATGCGGCTATTTTTATAGCCGTTAGGACCGCCCATTAGTGAAAAAGCTACAAACGAAATCACATAAAAGGAAATCTCTTAACAAAAATTGAATCAGTTTGGATTCTATCGCCACTGCGAGCAGATGTGTTTTGTGTCGTCTGCACAGCTAGTTTCGCTTTCGACAAGAGCGATTACGTCACAGCTGCCAGTCATTTCGATGGATGAAAAAGCAACGTTGGAGAGCATTATAAAAAATCAGCCGTTCTAATGGCTCTAAAATTTTTCTAAAGAACTATTAGGATTTGTTTTTCGCAAATCGCAGGTAATTATCCTCAGTTTAGTGCAAATCAAGAACAATTTGGTTAGATTTGTGCACTTTTCGCTGTGTGAAATTCACAGTAATCGAGATCAAGTGAAGCCTTTTTTTGCGAAAAATGTTCCGAGTTTAATATCGTAGAGAATTACGCAATTTGACCCTTCTGAATGTTGGAAATGAATCCCTACAGCATATTGATAGTTTTTTTTCAATAAATTATGCAAATCCGAAATGAAATAATCGACATTGAAATTCTATATGCGGCTATTTTTATAGCCGTTAGGACCGCCCATTAGTGAAAAAGCTACAAACGAAATCACACAAAAGGAAATCTCTTAACAAAAATTGAATCAGTTTGGATTCTATCGCCACTGCGAGCAGATGTGTTTTGTGTCGTCTGCACAGCTAGTTTCGCTTTCGACAAGAGCGATTACGTCACAGCTGCCAGTCATTTCGATGGATGAAAAAGCAACGTTGGAGAGCATTATAAAAAATCAGCCGTTCTAATGGCTCTAAAATTTTTCTAAAGAACTATTAGGATTTGTTTTTCGCAAATCGCAGGTAATTATCCTCAGTTTAGTGCAAATCAAGAACAATTTGGTTAGATTGGTGCACTTTTCGCTGTGTGAAATTCACAGTAATCGAGATCAAGTGAAGCCTTTTTTTGAGAAAAATGTTCCGAGTTTAATATCGTAGAGAATTCCGCAATTTGACCCTTCTGAATGCTGGAAATTAATCCCTACAGCATATTGATAGTTTTTTTCAAAAAATTTTGCAAATCCGAAATGAAATAATCGACATAAAAATTCTGTATGCGGCTATTTTTATAGCCGTTAGGACCGCCCATTAGTGGAAAAGCTACAAACGAAATCAAATAAAAGGAAATCTCTTAACAAAAATTGAATCAGTTTGGATTCTATCGCCACTGCGAGCAGATGTGTTTTGTGTCGTCTGCACAGCTAGTTTCGCTTTCGACAAGAGCGATTACGTCACAGCTGCCAGTCATTTCGATGGATGAAAAAGCAACGTTGGAGAGCATTATAAAAAATCAGCCGTTCTAATGGCTCTAAAATTTTTCTAAAGAACTATTAGGATTTGTTTTTCGCAAATCGCAGGTAATTATCCTCAGTTTAGTGCAAATCAAGAACAATTTGGTTAGATTTGTGCACTTTTCGCTGTGTGAAATTCACAGTAATCGAGATCAAGTGAAGCCTTTTTTTGCGAAAAATGTTCCGAGTTTAATATCGTAGAGAATTACGCAATTTGACCCTTCTGAATGCTGGAAATGAATCCCTACAGCATATTGATAGTTTTTTTTCAATAAATTATGCAAATCCGAAATGAAATAATCGACATAAAAATTCTGTATGCGGCTATTTTTATAGCCGTTAGGACCGCCCATTAGTGAAAAAGCTACAAACGAAATCACATAAAGGAAACTCTTAACAAAAATTGAATCAGTTTGGATTCTATCGCCACTGCGAGCAGATGTGTTTTGTGTCGTCTGCACAGCTAGTTTCGCTTTCGACAAGAGCGATTACGTCACAGCTGCCAGTCATTTCGATGGATGAAAAAAGGCGGGTGGGTAATGTCAGAGACATAACTGGATGTCGTGAATACGAAAACAAATGACATGTTCCTTAACACTTCCGAATATCAAATAGTTGATCAATTGTATGAATTATGCAAGCATTCCCCTTTTCCACATTTTTCGCAAAAACAAAGAAGGCTTCACTTGATCTCGATTACTGTGAATTTCACACAGCGAAAAGTGCAAGAATCTAACCAAACTGTTCTACATTTGCACTAAACTGAGGATATTTTCTTTCGATTTGCGAACAACACATCCTAATAGTTCTTCAGAAAACTTTTAGAGCCATTAGAACGGCTGATTTTTTATAATGCTTTCCAACGATGCTTATTCATCCATCGAAATGACTGGCAGCTGTGACGTAATCACTCTTATCGGAAGCGAAACTAGCTTTGCAAACGGCACAAAATACATCTGCTCGCATTGGCGATAGAATCCAAACTGATTAGATTTTTGTTAGGAGCTTTCTTTTACGTGATTTCGTTTGTAGCATTTTCACTAATGGGCGGTCCTAACGGCTATAAAAATAGTCGCATACAGAATATTAATGTCGATTATTTTATTTCGCATTTGCAAATTTATTGAAAAAAAACTATCAATATGCTGTAGCGATTCATTTCCAGCATTCAGAAGGGACAAATTGCGTAATTCTCTACGATATTAAACTCGGAACATTTTTCGCAAAAAAAAGCTTCACTTGATCTCGATTACTGTGAATTTCACACAGCGAAAAGTGCACAAATCTAACCAAATTGTTCTTGATTTGCACTAAACTGAGGATAATTACCTGCGGTTTGCGAAAAACAAATCCTAATAGTTCTTTAGAAAAATTTTAGAGCCATTAGAACGGCTGATTTTTTATAATGCTCTCCAACGTTGCTTTTTCATCCATCGAAATGACTGGCAGCTGTGACGTAATCGCTCTTGTCGAAAGCGAAACTAGCTGTGCAGACGACACAAAACACATCTGCTCGCAGTGGCGATAGAATCCAAACTGATTCAATTTTTGTTAAGAGTTTCCTTTATGTGATTTCGTTTGTAGCTTTTTGTCGTGAATACGACTTACTTTACTATGGGGTGCCTTTTCAAAATTTACCCTCTGAGAGAGTGATAAGTTTTTGATCGTGAATATCTCTTGTTGTATCTAACGAATCAACATAATTTTTGCTACATGCCATCGGAAATATGATCACAATTTTATGATAAAATTTTCAGTTGTGTGACATAATCTCAAATAGTTCAAAATTAAACTTTTCTGAAATGTTTGGTATAAACGAGTATCAAAGAGGATAATTCATATGGCGCGTTTGCCTTTCTCGTATTTTGAAAGCTCATAGCTCAGTGATCTGTGGAAGGATTTATATAATCTAACTACCAATAGAATCGAAATTTTTCAACTTAAACGTGTATAGCAAGAGCATTGAAGTATTTCAATAGTACACTATTGAAAAACCTATCTCATTTGACCCATGTCAACACCGGCCAATCAGAACGCGTTCTGAGGAAGAGAAGAAAATAGCTGCTGCTGTACAACAAATCGTTCAAGAAAAATGTTTCCAAAAGTGGTGAATATCGTAGTGAGTTCCTCAATTTGGTCCTTCTGAATGCTAGAAACGAATCCCTACAGCATATTGATAGTCTCTTTCAATAAATTATGCAAATCCGAAATGAAATAATCGACATTGAAATTCTATATGCGGCTATTTTTATAGCCGTTAGGACCGCCCATTAGTGAAAAAGCTACAAACGAAATCACACAAAAGGAAATCTCTTAACAAAAATTGAATCAGTTTGGATTCTATCGCCACTGCGAGCAGATGTGTTTTGTGTCGTCTGCACAGCTAGTTTCGCTTTCGACAAGAGCGATTACGTCACAGCTGCCAGTCATTTCGATGGATGAAAAAGCAACGTTGGAGAGCATTATAAAAAATCAGCCGTTCTAATGGCTCTAAAATTTTTCTAAAGAACTATTAGGATTTGTTTTTCGCAAATCGCAGGTAATTATCCTCAGTTTAGTGCAAATCAAGAACAATTTGGTTAGATTTGTGCACTTTTCGCTGTGTGAAATTCACAGTAATCGAGATCAAGTGAAGCCTTTTTTTGAGAAAAATGTTCCGAGTTTAATATCGTAGAGAATTCCGCAATTTGACCCTTCTGAATGCTGGAAATTAATCCCTACAGCATATTGATAGTTTTTTTCAAAAAATTTTGCAAATCCGAAATGAAATAATCGACATAAAAATTCTGTATGCGGCTATTTTTATAGCCGTTAGGACCGCCCATTAGTGGAAAAGCTACAAACGAAATCAAATAAAAGGAAATCTCTTAACAAAAATTGAATCAGTTTGGATTCTATCGCCACTGCGAGCAGATGTGTTTTGTGTCGTCTGCACAGCTAGTTTCGCTTTCGACAAGAGCGATTACGTCACAGCTGCCAGTCATTTCGATGGATGAAAAAGCAACGTTGGAGAGCATTATAAAAAATCAGCCGTTCTAATGGCTCTAAAATTTTTCTAAAGAACTATTAGGATTTGTTTTTCGCAAATCGCAGGTAATTATCCTCAGTTTAGTGCAAATCAAGAACAATTTGGTTAGATTTGTGCACTTTTCGCTGTGTGAAATTCACAGTAATCGAGATCAAGTGAAGCCTTTTTTTGCGAAAAATGTTCCGAGTTTAATATCGTAGAGAATTACGCAATTTGACCCTTCTGAATGCTGGAAATGAATCCCTACAGCATATTGATAGTTTTTTTTCAATAAATTATGCAAATCCGAAATGAAATAATCGACATAAAAATTCTGTATGCGGCTATTTTTATAGCCGTTAGGACCGCCCATTAGTGAAAAAGCTACAAACGAAATCACATAAAGGAAACTCTTAACAAAAATTGAATCAGTTTGGATTCTATCGCCACTGCGAGCAGATGTGTTTTGTGTCGTCTGCACAGCTAGTTTCGCTTTCGACAAGAGCGATTACGTCACAGCTGCCAGTCATTTCGATGGATGAAAAAGCAACGTTGGAGAGCATTATAAAAAATCAGCCGTTCTAATGGCTCTAAAATTTTTCTAAAGAACTATTAGGATTTGTTTTTCGCAAACCGCAGGTAATTATCCTCAGTTTAGTGCAAATCAAGAACAATTTGGTTAGATTTGTGCACTTTTCGCTGTGTGAAATTCACAGTAATCGAGATCAAGTGAAGCTTTTTTTTGCGAAAAATGTTCCGAGTTTAATATCGTAGAGAATTACGCAATTTGTCCCTTCTGAATGCTGGAAATGAATCGCTACAGCATATTGATAGTTTTTTTTCAATAAATTTGCAAATGCGAAATAAAATAATCGACATTAATATTCTGTATGCGACTATTTTTATAGCCGTTAGGACCGCCCATTAGTGAAAATGCTACAAACGAAATCACGTAAAAGAAAGCTCCTAACAAAAATCTAATCAGTTTGGATTCTATCGCCAATGCGAGCAGATGTATTTTGTGCCGTTTGCAAAGCTAGTTTCGCTTCCGATAAGAGTGATTACGTCACAGCTGCCAGTCATTTCGATGGATGAATAAGCATCGTTGGAAAGCATTATAAAAAATCAGCCGTTCTAATGGCTCTAAAAGTTTTCTGAAGAACTATTAGGATGTGTTGTTCGCAAATCGAAAGAAAATATCCTCAGTTTAGTGCAAATGTAGAACAGTTTGGTTAGATTCTTGCACTTTTCGCTGTGTGAAATTCACAGTAATCGAGATCAAGTGAAGCCTTCTTTGTTTTTGCGAAAAATGTGGAAAAGGGGAATGCTTGCATAATTCATACAATTGATCAACTATTTGATATTCGGAAGTGTTAAGGAACATGTCATTTGTTTTCGTATTCACGACATCCAGTTATGTCTCTGACATTACCCACCCGCCTTTTTTTTTTATTTTAATCAAAAAATTTTTTTATTAGTGGTAGATAGCTATAGCAAATGGTTGGAAATTGACTTAATGACTACTGGAACGGATGCCACCAAAGTCATTCGTAAATTTAATTCAATCTTCGCTAGATTCGGACTACCAGACGTATTAGTTACTGACTGTGGTCCTCCTTTTAATGCTTTATAGTTTACGTCCTTCATGGAAAGACAAGGCATCAAGGTAATAAAAAGTCCCCCGTACAACCCTAGTAGCAATGGTCAAGCAGAAAGAATGGTAGGAATAACTGAAGATGTTTTTAAAAATTTCTGTTGGATCCTTTGACTAAAGATCTCGATATTGAGGACCGTATTATATATTTTTTGTCGAACTATCGTAATTTTGTTTCTAGTACAGACGGAACGCTTCCTTCTGAAAAGATTTTTTGTTTTGAACCTAAAACGTTAACTGATCTTTTACATCCAAAAAGTAGTTACAAGGACAATTTAATCACCGATCCAGCCAAAGAGGTTGTCGAAAGTATAGAAAATCTAGATTATTCCACCGTCCAAGATCCATTTCTTAAGTTGAAACTAGGAGACCAAATTTTTTATAAAAACCATGACAAAAATATGCTTGAGAAATGGATTGAGGCTAAATATGTTGCTAGAATTTCTACTTATGTTTTTCGTATTTCCATCGGCAGAAACAACCTAAATGCGCACCGTTCACAACTGAAGATCATGGAAAAAAGACCGGAGGTTACACGAATGAGAATATCAATGCAGCGTGCCAAGAGAGCGAGAGAAACAGCGGATTCTGAGGATGCATTACTTGGTTTTCCTGATGT
This sequence comes from Malaya genurostris, assembly GCF_030247185.1. Lineage (NCBI taxonomy): Eukaryota > Metazoa > Arthropoda > Insecta > Diptera > Culicidae > Malaya > Malaya genurostris. Next base: position 185,339,751 of record NC_080572.1, read on the forward strand.
GCCTGTAGTTCCTGAGCAAAAGGAGGGCGATCGAAGACGTTTCAAGCGTTTGAAGCGTAGTCCGATAGTAACTCGAAGTAAAAGGAGAGCGATACAAAGCACAATTTAAGTACAACCTGATATTTGAACAAAGCTGGAGGCGTTTTTATAAAAAAAGAGTGATGCATGGAAGTTTAATGGCAAATGTTTATTTTTGCGTTCTGAAAGAAAAAATATTTCCGAATGTTTCATTATAGTTTTCTGTTTAAATTTATTACATTTATATAGTTCATTTTTGAAAGAGAAAGGAGTCATGTTTGAAGCAAAAATGCTCGAAAATAGCTAATAGGTTCTTAATTAAAGGGATGAGAATTGTTGTGTCGGACTAATGGGTTGAACCCCTTTCGAGATTAAATTATGATTGCAATGTATTAGTATTATAGCAAACATATCAGATCATATATAATTTATAGCAAAAGTGTAATGATGATAAAAATATAAAGAGTCGATCTCTTTTGGTTTGAACCTTTGAGCAATCAACACGTCTTTTATTGTGACTGTAATACAATATACTAACATAACCTTTTCAATTTGTTAACAGTTATGTCAAATTGATAAGAATTTTTTTCTTTATTTTGCACCGATTTTCAATAGTGAATCACTTGAAACTTCAACTTTCCATATGAGAAAGGCAAGACTTTTATAGAAAAGAATCGTTATCATGACTTTTTAATAAACCTAACAAATAGGTACAAATTGAATAAAAAAATTACATATTTTTAACCTGAAAAATATAGACTACATACTATACTACATTGAACATAGCACGCTGCGAACTGATCAAAGCCAATGGTGTTTTATTCTTCCGTACCAGCATGTACTGACTCGTACCGGTTTTGCATCATCAGTTCGTATGACGATTCGAATGTTTTGACACTTATCGCCCTATAATTTCGGAACCGAAAGTCGGATCTGGATGAAATTGCACACTATCTTTTAAGATAATGAGAGTTTTAATTGGAATCATAATTTGTGCAAATCGGTTTAACCGTTACTGAGAAATCGGAGTGAGCTCCGTTCCTGGAGTATGTTTGCACTATTATCGGTGCTTTCAGAACCGGAAACCGGGAACTAGTAATCCCAAAGTAGGTTTATATATCCTCCAACTAACAAAATCTGCTAACTAGATGAAATTGCCAGTAAGTTCTATAAAAAATTGTACCTCGTTTCACCATCACTTAAAGAATACTCATGAAATTGGATTTTTTTTCTCTTATCGCTGTGTTAAAGCGGAACCGGATCGACTTTTCGGGGATTTTTTGAAGAATTTTAAGAGTTTGTATTTGCATCATACTTTGTGAAAAGGAAATTCTCAAAAAAATTGAGTGCACATTTTTTTATAAATTTGCAAATATTTTCTTGTAATTCCGGAACCAAAAGTCGGATACAAATAAAATTCAGGAACTTTGTATGAGACCATAAGACCTCTCATTTGAAGTTAGTGAAAATCGGTTCAGCCATCTCTGAGAAACGTGAGTGACAACTTTTTTCTTTTTTTCCCTTTTTTTTTGTGGTATTCCGGAAGCAGAAATCGTATCGAGATGAAATTCAATAGCAGTCTTAAGTAGTCCTAAAGTTCTTTCGTTTGAATCTGAGTTTGTGAAAATGGGCTAAGCCATTTATGAGAAGATTGAGTGACATTATTTGTCACATACACACACAGACAATTTGTGATCTTGACGAAGTGAGTCGAATGGTATATGACATTCGGCACTCTATATGAGAAAGGCAAAACGTAGGGATCCAGAAAAACATTTACAACAATGTTACTCGAATTTTTTAACTTTTGATTATGTTGTGCTGAGATACAGTGGACACCGAAAATCATGATTCCTTGAACGTGTCCTTAAAAGTACTTATTTCTCAACATTTTTCTAAGAAAAAAATACAAAATGTTGTTGGTACTCCAAAGTAATTTATAGAATTTATTTTTTTGAATTATTACTCTAAAAAAACGCAAAATGGTGTGTATTTTCATCCTTTAGACGCTGCTCAACCTGGATGAACGGAACTCTTGATCTATTTGAAGGATTTTAAAAAGCTTCGCATTTCAAATGAGTTATTTCATAATGCATACAAACCTGTTCACACGCTATCAGTCTGCTACTAACGCAGAAGGCGTCGACGCCCTTGTATCGGCCAAATGTCATCATAGACACACGGGGAGGCATGAGATAGCACTCAGTCATCTCATCCTTTGACAACCTTGTAATCTGTCGATTCTCGTGTATGCAAAACCCATAAATTTGTAAAATACATTTTACAATAAACATCAAGCAAACGTTCAGATATTAAATGTTATTTTTGAAGTATTTCAGTAATACCTTAACTAACAACATAACTAAAAGGATGTCTTGATGATGTTTACCTAATTTATCTTTCGAAAACGTTTTCTACTCATCAATATCTGATACATTAAGGCTAGTTAGAATGACATCATACTTTGGAGTACCAACAACTTAAACGTACACCGTACTAACTCCCCAACATCGGATTCTATTTCTTTTTCTGAAAGGTCACTTCAATACCGTACTGTTTATACAGCAAGCATTTGTACCACTCGTGCACATTCTTTTCTCAGTGTAGGTACCCCCGATTCGTTGGCGTGTTACAGCCTTCAAAGCTGAAGTTAAAAAAAACCCGTTCCTAAACGCCCTTGAATCAACAGTTTCAGGCGGTGGTTCTGCGAGGCAGCAAAATAACAATCGATCATTATTTCATCTCTTTTGCATATTTAAATTCTTGTGCATGCACTTATACTTCATTCCTCAGTGACGATCGGTTTTTGTTCGCACTTGTTGACCCGCGTCGTACATCCGAGATTCAAAGTTGTTTGTTTTTTTTCTTGAGCGCGTTGAATTCACTACAACATCCAGGACCAGTAATCAATGAAGACTATTCCATTGACGGGTAGTAAACACTACTTGAGCTCGGATGTCTCATTTAGCAGTCACCGCAAATGAGGTATGCCTATTCCGAACGTATGGAGCCGTTCGATGAGTTTCTACAAAAACACCCACGCTTGAAGTCACTTGGACTCCGCAATGAAACTCCCATGCATAACTTGACGTACGATTTAGGCCGTCGAATAGGTCATATTTTTTCAGTAGCGATCTATGAATCACCAAGTTGTTCGATATATGAGTTCGTCGTTACATGGTAAATTGAAATAAATGAAATGCTCTTGATTATTTCCACGAATCGCTCTAAAATTGTGGTCATTATCAGTTAAAGCCTCACCCAAAGGGCAGATAACACCGTATCGGTAGCAACGCATGGTGAAAGTAAGTTCAATTGCGTAGAATCGGGTATCGCTTTCGTCCGACTATGTGTAGGTTAAAGCTTTTCAAATTTAAGACAAAATGTGCGATAAGTTGGAGGTACTGTGGGAAAAATGATTCACTTTTCATTGCCCTGTTGAATAAGCTGTTCAGTTATTCGCCAGTGTTCGTGCAGATCGTGAGACATCCACAAAACAGTTAATGGAACGAAAACAGATTCGACTTGACACCGCGAAGAGTAAGTGAGAAATGTCTCATCGTTTGGAGTTTTCGTGTCATGTTAAAGTGGTACCGTGGTATTAGGTTTCTATTTTAGTAGTCGAAAAGGAACGATAGAAGTCGTTGACACTTTTATGATTCATTTATTCGTATATATTTCAATACCATTATAGTAGAGCGAATGTACCTATAGTTATCTCTTTATTCGATGCATCACAATATTTTGCTGATAATTCGGACCCGGATTTCTCCAGGTCTTCCGATGTAATCGGTCGATTCCAAGAAGAATTATCACTGTAAAATTAGTGTGCAAAAAGTACAATGAATACAATATCTAAGCATAGTAATAATAAGTTTTTCTCTTATACACAGAGGTCTCTTTTTACGCGGGGGATACGTACCGCGTAATAATACCGCGCAAAAAATCCGCGTAACTTCGGAAGTTCGCATAAAAACCGCTTAACTTCGGAAATCCGCGTGAAAAAACGAAAAACTGAAGTTTTTTATGCCAAATATCTTAGAAACGCATTTAACGTACAGATCAGATGTAATCTCAAAACCTGTTTTAATCCACCTATCAGAATCAGAAAACATATAATATTGTGGTATTCTATTCAAAAAATTTCTCTTCGATTTTTGAAAGAAACCAAGAGATTGCTTGTGCATTAATTAGTATAACATACAGAATAAAACAGTGCTTTGATTGCGTAGGTCATCCTTAAGAAAATGAAGTGGGTTCACTATTATATGCTCTTTCGGCATCGGAACCCGAGAACCGGTATAATCGGAACCCGAAAAGTCGGTTCGTACGGCCACCAACTAACATGACATACAAACTCTACTAATACGCACTCTAAATTACGATTTAAATGTTTGTCGCATCCGAAAATATGCATTAATTTTTGGTAGGACCATAAGACCTTTCAATTGACCCTAAGATTAGGAATAACGGTTTATAGTCCAGTTTATAACAATTTTTACGGTTTTTGTTCCGCCAGTTTAAGTGACGGTGTACAATATTGAACACACTTTACCCTATAACTCCGGAACCGGAAGTCTGATCCGGATGAAATTCAGGAATTCCGTATGGAACCGGAGAACCTTTCATTTGAATCTAAGTTTGTTGAAATCGGTTCAGCCATCTCCGAGAAAACCTAGTGAGATTATTTGACACACACACACACAGACATTGCTCAGCTCGATGAACTGAGTCGAATGGTATATAACACTGAGTCGAATGGTATATAACCTCCGGGCCAATTTTCACTAGTCGGTTTTCAAGTGATTGCATAACCTTTCTATATGAGGAAGCCAAAAAAAATTTGTTTGTAAAAAATCGACTTTTGAGATTTTCGAAATCGAATTTTTTTTATGCCAGATGTTTCAGAAATGTCGAAACGTCGAGATCTGGTGTTATTTTTTTTTCAAAATAATCGAAATTTTTCTAAGTGTCACAGAGTTGACTTTAAAAAATCGGGATAACACCAGATCTCGACGTTTTATGCATTTCTAAGACAAAACTAGAAAACTGCGTGAAAAAGCCGCATAAAAAAACAGCATTAAGAGTGGGGGGCGTGGTGTGAGTGGGGTTGAGGGGGGGGTGCGTGAGTGGTAAAGCCTGAACGATGAAAAAATCATCATATTTGCGAATTTATTCCAGAATTATCGTTCAACAAAATAAATAAATAAATTCAAATGTTTTGCATGATAAAAAGCATCATTCGAACAACATTTTATAATTTTTTCGTGGATAAAAAGCATTATTCGAACAACATTTTATAATTATTGAGAAATAAGTCGGTGAAGAGGTACTTTTGAGGACGCTTCTTAGAAATCATGAATTGCGGTGTCCACTGTATCTCAGCGCAGACTAATCAGAAGTGAACAAATGAACGCGGCATAGTTAGAGTAGAAGTTTTTCTAGACCCCAACATTTCTGTTTGATTTTTTTTTAATTTTTGAAATTTTTGGTGGTTGTTCAAAGTGAAAACTGCGATTTTTCACGAAAAAAATCCGCCATTTTGTAGCTTAAACCTCCCCAAAGTAATAAACAACGAAATGGAAAACGTTGGGGTCTAGTTTTTTATATGTAGAAAGTGTGTGCGTCCCGGGTTGGCGGTTCAATGCATAGGGCGCTGGTCTTACAAACCAGTTGTCGTATGTTCGAGCCCCGACCTGGTCAAATTCCACTACAGGAATGTAATACCAAGACTTTTGTTTGCAAAATTTGAAAACAATTGGTGCAGTAGTTTTTGAATGACGATGGACACGGACTTTCAAAACCTGCTTTCGAGAAAAACGCGTTCAAAGTTTTTTGTCTATAAAATCAATGCACAGTGGTCCGGATCCACAATTTAGGGGGACAAAAACTTTTTTGGCTTAGCCTTATACTTTAGAGCTATGATGTTCTCAGAACAAATGATCAGTGAAAGATAAGCCATATTTTGAAGCATATGGTATTAGGGTGGTTCTTATTGTTATGGTGATCCAAAAATTATTTTCTGTATGTGTTGAGATAGAGGACTGCACCCTTCGGTAAAATTGTAGGAAAACTTATATTAAGCAACTTTGCCAAAAACACTATTGTAGTATATCTAACGGTTTTAGTGTTACAGCTATTTTAATAGAGCAACTTAGGGTGTTCCTAAAAAAATCAGATTTTTACTCTAGCTTTCTTATTTTTTACTTCTCGTTTTTGGTGTCTTTGAATATCTTTTAGAGTTTGTTGAAACCAATTTTTTGATGACTAGCGCATTCAGGTAGCGTTTTCTGAACCGAAGTTATGAGCAAAACTAATTCAAAAACAGGTAATTTTTAAACTGCTATATCTAACATTGGAGCAAAGGAAAAAAAATCTGTTTCTTTCAATTGATAGAAAATACTTTCGAGCATGTTTATAAAAAAATTACGGAGGAGATATTTTTTTTAACTTTTTAAAATGTGTTCAAACATTGGGTTTTTTCATTGAAAAATGCTCTTTCATGCAAGACATTTATTAGCTATACATATTAAAATAAGGTATTGCTGTCTTCTAGCGTATTAAAACTAATTCAGCTGCATAATCGGGAAGATGGAGTACACTCACGTTGGTTGTTACTCTATTCGATAATGCTATTACAGGATCAGACGTTAAAAGAAATCGTTTGAATACATCCTCTCGATTCACCAAACGATTGAACTTCTGCGGATGGAACTGCCTATACTTGCGAATTGATTTATTTTGACTCTCTTGCGCTTCCTTACTGTACATTATATGCTATCTGTTTGGTTCCCTTGCGATTGATTGTTGAGCAAGACGGCTGGATAATCTGGAACAACAATTATCCTTCATCTGTTTCCCTTTGCCGCCCAAAATAATCATCTTTCAAAAGGAAACCAGGGAACTTACAAAGCAGGAAGTGGACAAAGTAAATGCAGAAATTGCAGAGCTTTCTCCCACAGTACTTGGGAAAGTATTTGTATCAACGAAGCTAGTGTTCTGCCTGAAAGATACGAAAGTGTTAAACGACATAACAGGCACACACTCCCAAGCTTGGTACATATACAGGCGCTCAGGAAAAGCTCTGAATTTTTCAAGAACTGAAACAAATGAGAAGGATCCAGACAAATATCAATTTGGAATTTCGCCTCTCCACGCAATGATTCGATATATGGAACTTTTGCTAAAAGTGAGTTATTCTTTGCAGCTAGGGTTGCGTATAGGCAAAGACATCATATTAACAAGATATCCAGCTCTCACATTTCCAGAATAAATCATTGATAACATCCTTTTTTGCGAGCATGGTGCCCTCAGGTGATTGCAGTTATAAAACATGCTTTGCTTCCTCATGGTATGTACAGTAAGGAAGCGCAAGAGAGTCGAAATTAATCAATTCGCAAGTATAGGCAGTTCCATCCGCAGAAATTCAATCGATTAGTGAATCTAGAGGATGTATTCAAACGATTTCTTTTAACGTCTGATCCTGTAATAGCATTATCGAATAGAGTAACAACCAACGTGAGTGTACTCCATCTTCCCGATTATGCAGCTGAATTAGTTTTAATACACTAGAAGACAGCAATACCTTATTTTAATATGTATAGCTAATAAATGTCTTGCATGAAAGAGCATTTTTCAATGAAAAAACCCAATGTTTGAACACATTTTAAAAAATTTAAAAAAAATATCTCCTCCGTAATTTTTTCTATGAACATACTCGAAAGTATTTTCTATCAAATGTAAGAAACAGATTTTTTTTCATTTGCTCCAATGCATTGCAATGTTAGATATAGCAGTTTAAAAATGATCTGTTTTTGAACTAGTTTTGCTCATAACTTCGGTTCAGAAAACGCTACCTGAATGCGCTAGTCATCAAAAAATTGGTTTCAACAAACTCTAAAAGATATTCAAAGACACCGAAATCGAGAAGTGAATATTAGGAAAGCTAGAGCAAAAAATCTGATTTTTTAGGAACACCCTAAGTTGCTCTATTAAAATAGCTGTAACACTAAAACCGTTAGAGATACTACAATAGTGCTTTTGGCAAAGTTGCCTTATATAAGTTTTCCTTCAATTTTGCCGAAGGGTGCAGTCCTCTATCTCAACACATACAGAAAATAATTTTTCTATCACCATAATAATAAGAACCATCCTAATACCACATGCTTCAAAATATGGCTTATCTTTCATTGATCATTTGTTCTGAAGACATCATAGCTCTAAAGTATAAGGCTAAGCCACAAATGTTTTTGTCCCCCTAAATTGTGGATCCGGACCACTGTGCAATGGAAACAATTAATTACTCCAGCGTCTAACATGTTCAAAAAATCATATTTTTTCTTTCATAATTTATTATAACGAAACATTTCAAGAATGTTTTGTCAAGTTTTGAAGTCAATCGAAGTAGAAATCTTGGGCCTGTGCGCCGAGCTCTTGCTTCTTCGTAGAATGAAATAGTCATAGATAAAAGTCCATAACTTCCAGAGTTTCGTTCCAATAAGCTTGAAAATTTCACAAAAAATTCTTCAAATGTTTTACTATAAGAAAATATAAAGAAAATAATAAATGATTTTTCAAAAGTGTTAGACCCTACCCGTCTCTTGAAAAAAACGCGCAAAAAAAACCTCAGTGTATATGTGCAAAATACACAGAAAAAACCGAAATGACAACCATGACAATTTTTGATGATTTTTTTCCCCTTCATGGGCTACTCTGGCCGAGGGGGTGGTTACAACGATCCGCACTTTCCATACCAGACGAACTAGGCTATGGTGCCCAAATGAACACTAGTAACGAAGGAGGAAACCCTCCAGCATGTAGCCCAAGCGACAGATTCCTTTACGGTTATCAATTTGCAACGAAAGATACGATTACCTTTTATTGCAAGTTCACCAAAGAGAGTATTGCAAGTTCACCAAAGAAAGTAGCTTTCAAACGAGCCATCTTCGAGAGTCTTGAGCGGAGAAAAAATGCCTTTTGTCGGTTATGTCGCTTATATCATTATATATTCGGAACCTGAAATGACTGCCAATTGATCTTCAAACCTGATTCACAACTCAAACGTAGCTTTCAAACGAGCCTAAGTGTGTCAAAATCGGTTCAGCTATCTCCTAGAAAATAAAGCGGAGAAAAAAATGCGTTTTGTCGGTTACGTCACTTATATCATTATATCTCCGGAACCAGATGTGACACCCTATTGATTTTTTAACTTAATTCACAGTCCAAGAGTATCTTTCAACCAAGCCTGAGTTTACTAAAATCTGTTTGCACATCACCGAGAATATTGAGCGGAGAGACAATTAGCACCTGAATAGACAGACAATTGATTTTCGAATCTGATTCACAACACAAAAGTAGCTTTCAAACGAGCCTAAGTGTGTGAAAATCGGTTCAATCATATCCGATCTTGAACGGAGAGAAAATTTTTTGAAACCTTTTCCGATCTCGTCGAGCTTAGTCGAATGGTATATACTACAAGGGGTCTCCGGTGCTCCAAACAAAAGTCGGCAATTCCAGCAATTCTATTACCACACGGAACCACCCGCAATCCCATTTCAACCAGAATATTATTGATTTTCTGAATTCGATTGGTTAAAATTTGGTACAACTGATCGATTGTTGTTTTAACTAAACTGTCATTTTTGTTTTTCGATTAGCAGAAACGATGGTTGAAACAACTAATTTAACTGTTTGAAAAAAAATGCTGTCAATTAGTGAGGACACATACCTTTCAATTTCAACAAATATTTTAGTTGGAATAACTGATGTTGTTATTGAAACAAAATTCTGTTAGTTGAAAAATAAATCGGTTTTATTATGTTTTAGACATTGCAAATAGTTGAATCAACTCGAACAATGTTATTGGTTTGCGAAAATAATCAAAATATACTTACTGATACACGTCATGATCTATTTGAAATAAGTTCGGTATGTTGAGATTCATTAAATAAATATCGTTGTTAAAATATAAACAGTATTTTATATTGACATGTAATATCATTAGGGCTGGGAAAACCACCGATCACTGATCAAGTGATCTTAACCAAGGAATAAATTATCATTACGAAATCAGAACTGATCTGATCTCTAGGTGATTTTGATTTTTGTATGACCATGATCATGGCAAGATCATTAAAGATCTAAATTCTAAAAAAAAACCTCTGATTCGATCGGAAATGATTGATGTAGAAAAACGTTTTTAATCAGCAAAAAGCGCCTGGAGGGGTGAGTAAATTCGCGAAATTTTTAAATTTACCTAAAATGAGTATTGAAAGATGATGCCTTCAAACGGTTGAACTAAAGTTATGCACAGATAATTTAAGTCCGTTTATATGAGCTTGGGTGCATCAGCCGCTGGGAATTGGAATTTTGCGACGGCAATTCAAACGCGCCATCATCTTAAACAAAGTTAACTTTATTACAACACCGCTGTTAGATAAACACTTGTTATCATAAATTTCTCAAATTGAATGAACACAATTTCACCAAACGCTTAAACCATCGATGTTGTTTTCATTGACATTTTGAAGCGACACGAACAGATTTCAACTAAAAAAGTTGTTGATTTTGCATTGCGATTATTGTTTTGCTTCCAACAGTCTCCGGCATTTGACAGCATTCAAAACAACATATTTTTCAACTACTTGAATATATGCAAATCAAAAACCATTTTGGTTGAATCAAAAAGAAATTAGTTAAATCAACTATCGCAAAAATCAAAAACTGCGATATCGCAATTTATGATCGAAGGGTTCTCCGCTTCTTCGTTGATTTTTTTTCTTCGTAGTGGGATATAAAGCATTTTACCTAGTACTTCATTTCACAACTTCCATGTTCTGGTTAAATTAGGAAAATCGCTGGAGACTGTTCGGCTGATTTCAAGAGGCTTTCCCATCTTCCCCCTTCTATGGTTTTTCATCCATCCTCCCGAATGAAGAACGCATCCTATTGTTGGGCTGTTTTTACGGTCTGCCGAGAAAGCGCATGTGAGTAAATGTTTATGAAACGGATTTTTATCACGTTCTTACTGTTTGCATCATAAACGCACTCATACTGGAAAGCAAGACGGGTTACTCCTTGGACCTTAGCTAAGTCTGGAGTGTACCAAAGTCAACAAGTGTCGAAAATGACTAACAGGGGAGGACATTCTTCGTACGCTGCATGCCGACACTTAAGCATGTATGCAAACAAACTGGCAACTGAATTACATATACAACTGGTCCCCTGGAGTGCACGAACGTTGAAATTGATACCCACCACCGAGACTATGTGGAATGAAAGAAACCATTCATGGACGGCGTTCCGATTGGTTTGATTGCGGATAATTAAAGTTTGATTTATTTTATATGTCGCTACAATAGAAAACTGCCATTTAATCGTTTATAGTTTATTGCTGATGGTTTATTTCTGTTGAATGGAGCATAAAACTAATATTTTGATAATTGAACTTAACGAAGTCGAAGCCGTACAATCTGAGCGTTTTGAATTTCTGTGCCGGAGCTTTACTGGTGGTTTACCGTGCGAAATGAACAAATAGCATAAAAACATTAATTGATCATATCGAGAAGCCCGGTTACTATTGAGCTCGTTGAATAGTAGATCAGGAACTGGAAATTGCAATTTTTTCTCCAGCTCGCAACATTCCACCAACGGCCCAACAGGGCTCAAATTGCAAAAAAAAACGATATGGGATGCTTTCCGTTGGACACACATTTTTGCATACGCTACCTACTTGGTGGTGATAATGTCGCGGTTGGAGCAAAAATAAACATTGCATGTTTGTCTGTTTATTTTTTGCCATACGGCCTGCAGTCTCATAGAACCCCCTCTTTTAGCGGGCATACTGTGTGCTAGAAGCAAACATGGGTTAGTTATAATGTATGTATATCTATAGCAGCAACGGTAAGGTCGCTTTTTCATAGAGCCAGCATATGGTCACTTTCTACCGTGCTTGGTCTATCTCGATGGAACCACGGTAGGCATCCGAGTCTAGCTCACCTATAGAAATGTGCAGTGGTTTTGTTCAACGGTGTCAGTACTGGTTCCTCTGTTGGTTATATTCAAATCATTTTCCAGCCGTATTGGCAAAACTAAACCGAGCTGACCTCGCCGTCACTGGCGAAACAAAAACGCTTTCCGGAGGGTTTTGCGGTTTGTCGTTCTACTGCTGCTGGTTCCGAAACAATACATTTTTCTAGCGTCTGTCTGCGCTGGCAACGGCGAGGTCGAATTTCAAAATCTTGCCAATTTTGCTTTGTTTGTGGTTTGTAAATTGAGTAAACATTCGATGTGAACGTGCTTTGAGGAGGTTCTGTTCTCGGTATTCGACTCGGTGGGTGTGAGTTTATGCTACCAGCATATTTCAGAACGTTATGGAAAATAAATCTAAACAAGAGCGACATGGTCTATATTGTTAGTTGTTTTTTTTTGTTTTTAGTGCAACGTTGATCATGTTTCAGAGAAATAATTACTTGTTTATACGTATCATATTCTTTATTTGCTTGCGTGAGACGAGGTTTTATATAAAACTCTCTATAAATGAGATCAATTTCTCAGTTTCCATTTGCTGAATCGGATTGAACTTTTGCTTCAAATACACAATAAATTTTGATATTTATTTTATTCCGTAGTTATTTTTCCTTTTTTCTTTTTCATATAGAAAGACTATGCAATCCCTGTGAAAACAAAATATATGACATATACCATTCGACTCAATTCGCCGTGATCGCATCTTACACACACGCAAATGTGCACTCACTTTTCTCGAAAATGGCTGAAGCACCCAAATAACCATAACATAAACCGTGTATGTAAAATTCAAATGTATAAAAACGTGCTTAATCCACCTAGAAGTGAGATGATACCATTTTTTTTTTATCAATCAGCATGTGTGTTTCGAGTGAATATTCTTCGTTGCGTTTAGTTTTCAGAAAATCATCTTAATGACCGTCGTTTTAAATGAATTGTAATTAAAATTCTGGAACTGCAAGACGAATCGAGGAGAGAAATTGTATGAAACCTTTAAACCGATAAAACATTTAATGAGATGTACTGTTTAAAGTTTTTGTCATTATTTACGGTGTTTCCAGAAACGGTATTCAGAGACTAAGCGATAAATTCAAATAGTTTTGAGCCCAACTTTCAAGACTGTATGGTATCGTCATCTTCTAAGACGGTTTGAATTTTGAAAATGTGATGACACCTGTAATTTCAATCGGATAAAATTCACCAATTTTGTATGGGACCATAACTTTATTTGAATTTGAATTTTTGTTTATTAAATTCGTTTTGGCCTTCTTCTAGCTTCTCTATTCCCGATACTTTCGGAAACCGCCGAAATCAGTTAAATTCGTCTAATGTATTGTAAGCCATTTCAATAGATTCTAATTTTTGAAAATCAATGTAGCCATCGTTGAGAAATCGTAATTCGTTCCACATAAAATTTTTGGATACCTTCCGGGATCGAAAACCGAATCTGTGAGCCCGATAAACTCGATAAATTCATGTGAAATTTTTACACTAATCACCCTGTATCTCCTGAACCGGAAGTCAAGCAATTTTTATGGCATCTGAAGACCTTTCATTTAAATTTTAGATGGACGAAATCGGTTCTGCCATCACTAGCAAAATGAGTGATATTATTTTAATTTCATTACATATATCATCATGTAGTTCCGGAACTAGAAGTCGGATCCAAATGAAATTCAAAAACCTTACATGAGAGCATAGGACTGTTCATAAGAGTCTAAGTTTGTAGAAATCAGTTAAGCCATTTCCGAGAAATTTTCTAATCTCGACAAACTTCTTCGAATGGTATAAGGATGTAAGAAGTTGTGTTCTTCCAGCAATTATTGTTGCAAGCAGTATAAATCAATATAAATGTGAAATTATTTTGAATTTGAAAATACTGCCATCTATCTAATATATATGTCATGTTCGAACTATTATATTGCCAAAAACGAACCGTGCTAAAATCGATACGTCATGAAAAAGTGGAAAAGTCACTTAAAGACTGTCCCAGAAAGTATGGACGCAACCAAAAACCGCTGCCATTTCGCAATGGTTCAGAATCTGTCAATTTATATGGCTGCGTTTGTTTCAAAATGCGTGGACTTTCAGCAGAACAACGTCGAAAAATTGTGTACAAATGGTGCACAGAACGCGGACTGTCACTGAGAAAGATAGCAAAAATGGAAGGAATAAGTGAAAAAGCCGTGCGAAATGCAATCAGGAAGTTCGGTGAGGATAACACCTTTGAGGATAAATCGAAAACGGGTCGAAAAAAAAGGTCCTGCTAACCCTCAGTTGGATAAACGTATACTGAAGGCGTTAGAGCAAAAGAAATCAAATGATCTTCGTGCAGTTCGTGCTCGCATCGCATCCGACGCAGTCCAAAATTTCTTACGGTCGCGACGACAGAAACAAAGACAATACAGTGTAGTGAACAATAGATTGTACGAAATGGGCAAATACGATTTAACAAAGCCTGAAACTTGGCCTACAAGGCCAAATTCAATTTGTATTGATTTCAAGCGCTGCAAAGTTAGACCAGCAGCAACCGAAATTGAAATCTTGCTTAAGGAACGAATGCATCTAAACGTTAATGATGTAAGTGAGATTCAATTCAACAAGGCGTCTAACTGTGTGTACGTTATGTTCAAACGTGAAAAAGATGCAATTGCATTTGCTTCGGTTAATAACGGGGTGCACAGTATTGATCATGACAATGTTAAATACAAAATCCCTGTGTACATGGTGGACAATGCCATAGAAGTACGCGTGCATGACCTTCCCCGCACCCCCCCCCCCCCCCACCAGCGAGGGGTATGTTCGGGAATGTATGTCGCAGTACGGTGAAGTTCTTTCCATCGAAAAGGAAGTATGGCGGAATTTTTTCCCGGGTATCCGGAATGGCGTGCGAGTGGTACGTATGCAACTACGTAAAGCAATTCCATCTTACATCGTTTGTGGTCAAGGTGGAATACATCCGTGTAAAACGCTGATTACGTATGAAAATCAATTGGTTACATGTCAGTTTTGTGAACCTGCACACTACGGCAAACCTTGCACTGAAACTGCGAAAACAAACAAAAAAAACAAAAACAAGGACAACCGCTTAACAACGGAAACTAGTGAATGCAGTGCTCCTGTTTCAAAAACACCTTCACCATCTAACCAACTATCAACTGCAATCAATGTACAAAGCGCATCTACGTCAATTGCAAATGAACCAAAGACAGCGATCAACAACGAAAACAAGGAAACGGAAACCGCTCACAACTCCAACGATATAGCAATGGATGATACGAGCAACGGACAAAATGACCTCCAATCTTCGCTAGAAGGAAATGGAAGCTCCTCTCCCCCTAGAAGAAGGGTGACAACGAGATCCAACAATAAAAAAATAATTTTATGTAACAAAAACATAAGTAAATCGGCCACGTAAAGCTATACGCAAATCGCAAATTGGCCTGAATAAAAATTGTTAAAAAAAAAATGATATTCCGAAATATTTTTTTTAATCCTTCGAATTGCATGAAACGTTGAGATCTGGTGTTATCTCAATGTTTCAGGCAATTCTAAGATATTTGGCATCAAAAAATCGATTTCGGAAATCTCAAAACTCTCAAGTCAATTTTGTAAGAAGTTGTGTTCATCCATTCACATTCAATTTTTTGTTCGAAATGAGACCGACGATCTCGACGTTGTTTTTTTGTTCTTCCAGCAATTATTGTTGCAAGCAGTATAAATCAATATAAATGTGAAATTATTTTGAATTTGAAAATACTGCCATCTATCTAATACATATGTCATGTTCGAACTATTATGTTGCCAAAAACGAACCGTGCTAAAATCGATACGTCATGAAAAAGGGGAAAACTCAATTAAAGACTGTCCCAGAAAGTATGGACGCAACCAAAAACCGCTGCCATTTCGCAATGGTTCATAATCTGTCAATTTATATGGCTGCGTCCTGTTGTTTACACTCTTCTCTAACCACTTGCGCAGTTGTTTATTCGTTTGCATTAGTTTGTTTCAAAATGCGTGGACTTTCAGCAGAACAAAGTCGAAAAATTGTGTACAAATGGTGCACAGAACGCAAACTGTCACTGAGAAAGATAGCAAAAATGGAAGGAATAAGCCGTGCGAAATGCAATCAGGAAGTTCGGTGTGGATAACACCTTTGAGGATAAATCGAAAACGGGTCGAAAAAAAAGGTCCTGCTAACCCTCAGTTGGATAAACGTATACTGAAGGCGTTCGAGCAAAAGAAATCAAATGATCTTCGTGCTAAAGAACGTTTGAATCTTCGAACCTATAAGAAGCAGAAACAACCAAAACGTGTTCCGAACAAGAAGCATCGATCAGGCCGAGGGTTCGAAAGCTGTACAATACGATTCTAGCTGGAAATTTAAACTGCATAATTATGGACGACGAAACCTACGTGAAACTCGATTACAAATCCTTGCCGGGACCACAATATTATACGGTGCGAGAAAAGTAAGTGTTAAACCAGTCCGAGACATCGATTGAAGTCGAAAAATTTGGTAAGAAAGCTATGGTCTGGCAAGCAATTTGTAGCTGCGGTAAGGTTTCGAAACACTTTATCACCACTGCTTCAATGAACAGCGAAATATACATCAAGGAATGTTTACAAAAACGACTTCTACCCATGATTCGAAGCCACAAGGATCCTGTTGTCTTCTGGTCAGATCTTGCTTCTTGCCACTACTCGAAATCAACGGTAGAATGGTATACTACCAAAAATGTCACTTTCATCCCAAAAGACATGAATCCACCAAATTGCCCACAACTTCGACCAATTGAGGAATTTTGGGTATTAACGAAGGCACATCTTAGGAAACATGTCTCGGCAGCCGAAACCATTCAACAGTTCGAAAAAGATTGGAAAAAAGTGTCAAAACTTGTCACCAAGAAGTCTGTACAAGTAAAATATTTGTTGTTTATTTGTTGAAACAATCTAGAACTTTCAAGCAACAATATTTCTATATCTAACTAGATTTTCTTTTATCACTTTTTTTATAAAATAAATGGTTGTGTGAACCCCTAAATTTTATTATTTTTACCAATTCTTTCTTAGTGCGAAGAACAGCTAATTGCAAATCGAATAAATTATATTTGACTAGACAACACTGCTTAGGAAAATTTCGAGATTTAAATTGGACAGGTTTCACTACAGTAAGATACATGTGGTACGGATCAAATGGAAGAAGCAGCACTTTAACACAAAATGATAAGGGAATGTTTCCAGGTTCAAGACACATCAATGGTATACATTTCCCAGAAAAAAACCTAAGCAATCTTAGGAACTAAATGCAGGGACCTACATATATTTTTATACATGAAATTTCCGAGATAAATTTTTTTAATCCTTCGAATTGCATGAAACGTCGAGATCTGGTGTTATCTCAACGTTTCAAGCAATTCTAAGATATTTGGCATAAAAAAATCGATTTCGGAAATCTCAAAACTCTCAAGTTCCAGAGTCGATTTAATTTTTTTTTCGAAATGACACCGACGATCTCGACGTTTCATACAATTCTAAGAAATTCGACACCAAAAAATTTTTTTCAATAATTTCAAGAGCGTTTTTTCATATGGATCCATTAAAAGAGAAGCAATTGCTGTAGAATTTTTAGAAATATTTTTTTTAGGTTTTTCGTCTTCCACTTGTCAATGCATAACAGTCTACGCTGAGTTGCTATTTCATCTAGCAGTTCAACGTAAACGGCTAAGTAGACGAAAAGTTTTGCAGCGAAGTGTAATGTCCTTACTAGCGGGACCAGGTGCGGCAACTATGGGGGGGCAAAGCACATTTTGCCCTCCACCCCCCCCTCCAAAATGTTTGTGATTTTTATTTGTTTGTTTTTTATTTGCTCTAACCGTTCCTTGTTTTTATAACAATTCTTTTTATATTGCAAAGTTCAATGATCTGTAGTAATAGTTTTTTTGCCACCCAATATATTATGGAACTTACCGCCCCTGAGCGGGACAAACGGACACATTTTTTCTCGACTGTTACTGGCCGATTCAGGTACGGTGTCGGATAGCGATAGTCGCAAAAGCCTTTACGTTCCGCAAAGTAAGTACATTGCAACTACCCGAATTTTTACGTCTCCTTAGCCGTTCATGTTGACCTGCTAGGGGGCAAAACAGTTCAACTTAAACTGCTATGTAGTGACGAACCGAAAGAGAAACGTAAAGGAAATTAAACCTGTATTATGACACAATTAGATAGATTACGAGGAGCAGAGATGTCCATCTCATCTGTGTGACGAAGAGCAAGCAAAACTTTTGCCCACGCACTGACACCTTCAACGAGAGCTCTTCTCTTTCAAATATATACACCACTGCTGTATAAAGTGTGCACGCATCATGAGTGCGTTTGCTTATTTCCTTTTACCTCCTCCACTGAATCGCACCAAAGTGCTAGAGCATTAGCTAATAAATTCTCTGAGGTGGATGCAGATACTTTCACAGAGGTGTACACGCAAAATAAAACAATTTATCGTTAAATTTTCGGTTTTCATTGCAAATTTTTCATAGCAAGGCCAGATCTACTCTCTATTAATTGATGTTCACAGAAGTGTTCGCTCACCATCACGCGCCTGTGATCACTTGGGTGTATTTAGGTGAGAGCACGTGAGAGCGATTCGTGCGAAGAGAATGTTATTCTCTCGCACCAGCTTCTTTCAACACAAGCACGCACTCAAAGTCTGTCTGTCTGGACACTGAGAAGAAGTGCGCTTTCCTCTTTGTGTGGAGCGGAGCAAATGTATCC
This sequence comes from Malaya genurostris, assembly GCF_030247185.1. Classification (NCBI taxonomy): domain Eukaryota; kingdom Metazoa; phylum Arthropoda; class Insecta; order Diptera; family Culicidae; genus Malaya; species Malaya genurostris. The sequence continues at coordinate 185,358,570 of NC_080572.1, forward strand.
GCAGGGTATAATTGAAACCTACGTCCTGGTGTATCACTCTAGTGAAATGCCATCTCTGAATCGAGGAGGTCTTTGGATTTTAAGTTTATATATTTACGAATTTACAATCCGAGAAAAAAATGTGAGCAAAGCAAAGTGGTAAAAATCAAAAGATCGACTTGCTCCCATTTGGATGACATTTCGTCCACGTCGTTTGGTTTGGGACAGCACGAATTTTTTTTTTCAAAGCATTCAAGTTTCTCGGAGATAGCAAAACCGATTTCAACAAGTTTAGGTTCGCTTGAAAGCTATTATTGGATTGTAGAGATAAAGTTCAAAGATAAAATGGCTGTCACTTCTAGTTCCGGAGATATGCTGGTAGAAGTGACGTAACCGACAAAACGCACTTTTCTCTCCGCTCAATTTTCTCAAAGATGGCTAAACCGATATCAACAACCTAACATAAGGCACAGCCTAGTATGGAATCCCTATAATATTGTTCACGAAGAACGCATTGAATCCGAAAACAATTTCTTTTATATGCACTTTGTAAATTAAACTGGATAGCATCACCTCTGCCATCGCACGAAGCACGCTGCATGCTTATCAATATACAAACACTTAAAGAACGTCGTAATCTTTTAATGCTTTATTTTACTAACGACAGTATTTCTCAACGCGTACAATCATCTTCATTTTTACCGCAATTAAATTTACATGTATCTGGCCGTCAATTACGAACACGGAAGACACAATAGAACAAAGTATGCAAAAAATAGTCCAGTCAATCGAATTATGCGTCACTATAATCAATTTTGTAATCATCTTGACCTAGCTATGTCAGAAAATCAAATTAAAACCTAACTTAGAAATGAAGTAAAAATTGTGAATTATGATTCTAACACATTTCCCGGAAAATCATTTCCCAGAAACCATTTGGTCATCGAAACTTTTTCCCTAGAAATTTATTGCCCAGGAACGGTGCGTCCACGTTTGGCATAATACCGTTTGGCATAACGCCATTTGGTAACAGATCAACATGCTGCTTAATAGAATTTGTTCTAATTTACTGTGATTTTGAAAGGTCTAGGATAGCCCCTAGTTTTGGGTAATCCGGGCAAACGCCCGCAACTAGACAGAGGTGATTTCTGCTGGGGCGCTTCCTGCGGCGGGTCGCCTTCGGCCATCTCGACCTGAATCATCTATGGAGAACAGAATATTGGGTTAGCACTAAATCAGATGCTTATGTAAAATAATAGTGTGATATTTACTGCAGAATCAAAAAAAGTAAAAATATAATGCTATTTCACCTAATATCACCGAAATATTTGGACCGAGTATGGAATTCACACATTTTGTTCGAGTTCGAGTGAATTATCGATAAGATTCAAAATAAAGAAGTAACGACAACAGGTTAGCTTGCTACTATAGACTATACTTGGAAACAAATACTTAATTTAAGAAAGCTATATTTGAATTTAAATAAATGTAGCTAAATGATTTCATTGCCAGACTCAATTTTTACCTTTTTTTATATATATATATAAAAATTAGGTATAGAATTCGCTCAAACTTTAGAAAAATTTTCCTAGGCCCGGAGGGCCGAATGTCATACACCAATCGATTCAGCTCGACGAACTGAGAAAATGTCTGTATGTGTGTGTGGGTCTGTATGTGTATTGTCAACAAAGAGGTCGAGATCTCAGAGATGGTTGGATCGATTTTGATCAAACTAGTCGCAAATTAAAGGTCTCCCCGTCACCCAGAACGCTATAAAATGGTTGTGAGATGTTTAGTTTTTGAGTTATACGAAGTTTTATGTCAAAATTTTCAGTTTTTTGACAGTATATGTCACACTTGACCTTGAAAACAGTATATGTTTCCAGACTTAGATTGCGCACGGTAATACCTATCCAACAAACCATAGAATGTTGAAAACCCATCCACGGAGATATCGACATTTTTGTGTAAGCGACTTTTCTCCCTATTCCAGCAGTACGAGTTTTGTGCATTGTATGACAAAGCACTGCTTGGGAGCAACGTTAAACACGATTTTTATATACAATTGTTTCTAAGTACCAAACAGACTGTGTACAGCATCATTTTTCGTGACATTTTGCTTCGGACCGACTTTAGCACGGTTCGTTTTTGGCAACATAATCGTTCGAATATGACATATGTAATCCAGATGATGGAAGCATTTTCGAGTTAAAAGCAATTCCATAATTATATTGGTTTAAACTACTTACAGCAATAAATGCTGGAAGAACATAACACCCATATACCATTCGAATCAGTTCGTCGAGATCAGCAAATGCGTGTGTGACAAATAGTTTCACTCAATTTAGGAGATGACTCAACCGTTTTCTACAAACTCAGATTCGTATTAAAAGTCGTACGCTCCCAAACAAGGTTCCTGAATTATGTTGTGAAATATATACAATACGATATACAATAAGGATATGTGAAACGAAATTAAAATAGTGTAACTCATTTTTCTCGTTGATGGCTGAACCGATCTAAGATTCAAATGAAATCTAAGAACCATCTAAGATTCAAATAAAAGGTCTAGCGTTTTAGTCAGATCCAACTTCCGGTTGATTAGTATAACAATGTGAAATGGATAAATAATCATGTTTATCGGGTTTGCAGATTTGTTTCTCAAAACTCAATCATTTTCTCAAAAAAGGCCAAATCGAATTTAGTAAACAATAATTCAAATTGATAGACTTATGGTCCCAGACAAAATTGGTGAATTTTGCCGATTCCGGCTTCCGATTCTGGAATTACAGGGTGATGAGTTTTTTTTAAATTCAAACCGATATAGAAGTTAGACTCAAAACTATTGCAATTTGTCCGTTTTGGGATATGCTAGTTCCTGAATTCCGGCTCTGAAAGTACCGTAAATAATGACGAAAAACTATAAATACCAACTTACGTCTACATCTCATGGAATGTTCAATCGATTGTCACACGTTTAGATTCAAACTCGATCCAATTTGCAGTTTCCACGTTACGGGTAATGAGTGATTTGAATCTCAAATTGCCGCTCAAAACGACGGTCATTAAAATAATGCCATGAGAATTAAACACCGAAGAATATTCAAGCAAAAAACATATACGAATTGTTTAACAAAAAGTATCATCTCACTGTTAGGTGGATTAAACACGTTTTTCAGATTAACAAAGCTTGAAATAAGCATAATTGCCTTGAAAATTACAGTTAATGAGCATTTTCGTAATTTCATAGAAGTTAGATCGTTCTGGAAAATTTTTTTCGTTCGACTGGTTCATTCTAGTAGATGCTTTTCTGGTAAAAGATCTGTTCCGGCAAACGTCATTCTAGGAATGTTATATCTGGGAAATAAATTCTTGGAAATGGTTTTCTGGAAAATAGAATACAACCATAAATTATGTATATGCAGTCTACATTAGCTTGGCGAAATAAATAAATAAAAAAATAAATAAATATTGTAAGGCAATGACGTTTCATCATGAGATGATGACTCACATGAGTAACAGTTCAAACTAATATTAGAGATCAATGATTCAGCCTCATCTTTGTATGTTATCATATTCCAAAATTCATAAAATGGATGGTACCTTATGATCAAAAAAGAACCGGAATTTTATTACAAAACGCAAAATTCCAATTTTTATTAAATTTCTTTATTATCGCCTTCAAAGTACTCTCCTCCTGCGGCAATACATGCATGCCAACGCTTGATCCAATTTTCCATACAAGTTTTATAGGCCGCCGAAGGTATGGCCTTTAGTTTAGTTGGTTGATGATATTGGTTGAGTTTTTGGCCAAAAACTGCGACACAACCAACGCTGTGTGAGCCGGCGCATTTTGAATGAAATTCAGCTTTTTTGGCACCAGCCGAGAAGCGACGCGTTTCAAACCCAAAACATCAGTTAAAATGTGTTCGGCTGATCCATAAGAGATGCCCAACAACACAGCAATCTCTCTAATCGGTACAGAACGATTTTGCAACACGATTTGCTTCGCCGATTCAATGTTTTCTTCAGTAACAGATGTTGTTGGGCGGCCAGGGATCTCATCATGATCCAAGCTTGTACGACCACCTTTGAAGCGTTTATACCACTCGTATGTCTGTGTTTTTCCTAGGCACGATTAACCAAATGCCTTTTCAAACATTTTCAACGTTTCGGAACACTTAAATCCATTTGCAACACAAAATTTGATGCACCCACGTTGTTCTAAATTTTCATCCATTATAAAAATCGCCACACGAAAATTTTTCAACTTCTTTGTATAGACGCCAAACAGAAACTAATCGTGCGATATGCGTCAAAATTTAACAGAATGTGTATAAAAGTGTTGCCAACGTTGAGAGAATAAAAGTTTACCGATTGGACAAGCGCGGGAATTTTAAAATGAAAATTCCGGTTCTTTTTTTTCATAAGGTATGTTCAAATGCTACCTTTGGGAACACTTTTATACCCCTTCTCATTTTTGCTGCTTCCATTCATCTTTCTTTTTCAAACTGTTTCTGACTGAATGAAAAAAGACATAAAACAAATCATAACGGAACACGCTTCATTCTGAAACGATCAAAACCCTCGACATGGCCGTGTTTCAAGAATTAAATGACCATACCTGAATCGGCCAGTATATGCCGAAAACAACGTTCGGTACTAAATAAATAAGTGTTTTGCAAGAAGCATTAACTTTACGTCTGCTTAGCGGTTCAAGTTGAACTGTTTAAGTTTGCAATAAGCAGTTCAATTTGAACTGCTCTGCACTGACGAGTCTAAGACGAAACGTGAAAAACAGTAAGAATTAAAAGAACCACCTACCTTTTGTCACCTTTTCTTGCATCAAACTACTAAAACAATCAATCGTCACCGTACCCGAAGCCGAACGAATTTCTCACCCTAGTTGCAACCAACCTCCACGAAGAAGGCCGTCATAGAAAACTGAAATCAACAATAATTGAGCTTGAAGAAAAATAAAAGATTTTTTTAAATTGCTTAAAATTTATTTCCCGATCATCTCGTTTAAAAGCCTAATTTAAAATTGAATTACATTTACACATTTTTTGATCATTCTCCTTCTCGCCCGCGTCGGTTTGATCGACCGGGCACCGAATCAGCTGCAAGCACTTTGTTTACTACGCCTCCTTCTTTTATCGCAGACGCACACGCGAATTTAATAAGTTAAAATTAAGTCTACCCGGCTTACTCGTCTAAAATTACTGATCACTTTTTTCGGATTTTCTTCACTCGTGCCTGTACGATTTTATTTGCTTTTGTTTTGTTTTATTTGCGTTTGTCTTAATAATTATTCCTTTGCTCACGTTACAATATACGTACGTTATGAGCCGTACTAGCTTATATATATTCACTTACTTTCACTTTCATGTGGTAGACTTCGTACAAAAATACAACCATTCAAAAATCACTAAATTTCTGTTTGAGCTGTTAGTAGAATGTTGTCACTAATAGTACTGTTGTTGTACCGTTGAATTCCACTATGTTATATCACGTCATTACACTCTCACAAAGTCACTATTTTCACAGTCACTATTTTTCCGAAAGTGTATAAAACGTTATAATACAGATACGTATTTCGGAGTGCTATTTGCATCCTTCTTCAGTGTATCGGTAAAACCGATACACTGAAGAAGGATGCAAATAGCACTCCGAAATACGTATCTGTATTATAACGTTTTATACACTTTCGGAAAAATAGTGACTGTGAAAATAGTGACTTTGTGAGAGTGTAATGACGTGATATAACATAGTGGAATTCAACGGTACAACAACAGTACTATTAGCATTCAAAAATCGACACCTAATAGTTTGCCACTGTGAATTGCCGTTCTCGGTCAAATCGAGAACCGATTCGCATTTGTTTACTTGCTTTGTGTTTTTTTGTTATTGTATAAGACACTACTGGTAGGAATTTCCAGTGCATAGTCGTGTTGTTTCATCTAAAATTGATCAATTCGAACAAGACCATCCTGTTTTACGGGTTTAATTTCTAATTATTACACATTTTACTGTATTGTTCTAATTTAAAATCGTGAACTACAATATTCTAGACACTAGATGATTGTAAATCTTCTCTTTTTGTTTGTCTTCTATTTGCTTTTCCACTCTAAATCTATGTAGTTTAAAATAATTGTTTGATTTACGTTTCCTTATGTTAAGACTAAATCGGTTTGCTTCCGAATTCTTCTAATTGGAATAAGGCATCTCGGTTTCAAATCACTCTAATCACGTTCTTTCTTGCCATCATGAGAGTAAAACTAATTGTTGTTTCCATTCTATTCCGTAAAAATAATGTTTCTGTCACTACCATATCCCTTTGGGGAGGGGGGCCCTGCAGAATGAGGGGATTTAAATCCGGTACGTATTTGTAAACACTTTACATAGGAGATACCAGTTTCCTGGCGATTGAAATATATGACAACGGCCATGTGGCCGGCCATTAAAGAGGAGAACGAACTTTCGGAGGACAGCCCGAGGGCCTACAAAAGCAGGAAAGATATTAGTGCGACAAAGCACCCGACCGGTTTTTGCGTGTTGATGTTTTTCTCCATTCCATTCCCATTACAGCACATATCAGTCTAGACAGTCAGTGGTGGCGTTTCGAAAATGCATCATCAATACTTTGTTGGTACGATTTAGGTTTTTAAGGTAGAGAAGGAAGGAGCTTAAAGGCAGTGATCTGAATATTTATGTACATTTTTCCAATTTTTTTTTTGGTCGAATAGCGCTTTGGCGGAAGTATTTCCAATCTGTACACTAATGCTTGGAGCGAATTGGTTTGGAACCACGGGGACCGAACTGCCGTTCTACGCTTAATTGTTCCATATTCTAAGGGATTTCCTGTATATATGGGACAGTTATACTTGAAACGGCAGCGAAGCGGCATGCTGTTCGAAGACTTCAAATAAAAAATGATATAAAAATGACAGTTGGAAGACTTTGCTCAATCAATCAGATCCCGTCTCTGTTCCGGCTCTTCGGCACAAACCAATCGTTGTTATTGTTTTTTTTGCTGTATTGGCCAAAGCGAAATTCGAGCTTCTAACCCTACACCGCTTACGAAATATATAAATCCACGAGTCATGTTTCTAAAATGAAAATGACTCATCGGAAAACGCCTAACAACTAAATAAAGGAATGTCATTTCTTTTTTGTTTAGGGATACCAGCCCAGAGCTTCCAACAACAACCGTTAAGCTTGCACGCACCAATATCTCACCCGCCGTTCACGTGTGACCGCACTTTCCCACTGCCGATGACGATGCACAATGATCCGACTATGAAAATCTAACCGAGGGATCGAGGTGTGTGTTTGTGTGTGTGTGTGTGACATAAAGCTTAGTGTTTTGAGCTATGATGTCTTCGATCAATTTGATCCGGATTGAATGAGTCATATTTCGATGGGAGAAATTCTATGGACACTCTTTTTACTAGAGTGACATGAAGAAACGGTATTTATGTTTGAACGGTTGAGATTTATTTAAACTTTCTAATCGAATAGAACTGTAGAACAATCTACTGGAAACAAAGTGGGGTAAACTGTTTTGATTTGCTCTTTAAAATATTCTAAAATTATTGTGTCGTTACTTACACACCAACCACGCCGAAAATGACTCATTTAATATACATAATTCTGTTCTGAAAACATCGCAGCTCCTAATCCTAAGGTACATCCGCAAACATTTTCCCCCTCGAATCCGAATTTGGACAATCATCGCAATGATGGATGAGTCATCCGAAACGTAAGCTGTCAGTTCTGGTGAAATTGTGCGGTTCCTTTGATTCGACTGTTTGGTTTTCCATATGTCTGACATAATAAAAATCCATTATAATTTATTCGAACTTTTACTCTTGGCAAAAACTAGAAAATAAGTGAATTTTCACAACTGATCGACGACGGTGTATATTTTTTTTAATTTTTGGAATTTCCAAACTAGTCTTCTAGACTTCACGCGAACAACCAGCAACAATTGTTTCCAACTCGGAACTCTACCCACACCGAATCAGATCCGCCAACCTTCGTCATCATCGACGTTCGAGTCCGTATCGGACGGTTCTTCCCCGTACATATCGGCCAGCTTGCGGAAGCGTGGTCCAAAATTGGACAAATAGTTAAATTTGAGATCACCTTCGTCCGTACAGGACGCCAAACTCGACAGTGATCCGGAACTGTTGCCGTCTCCCTCGTACGCGTAGTGCCGCACGTCATCGATCGGGTACGCGTCGGCATCCTTATCACAGGCATCCTTCTTGTCGGTCAAGAAAGCACCGATGTCGGGCACCTCGTTGGCTTCCTTCTGTCGCAGATCGTTTCCGTACGGTTTATCCATGTAGATCGGGGGCGCCCGCAGCACCGTCAGATCGTACTCCGCATCCCGTTCGCCGCCGCCTTCCTCCTCATAGTTGATGATTGTCTCGCGAATGTCGTCCATATCCTTCTCGTGCCAACCGTCCTGGTGCTTTTTGTGTACAACCACCGCCAGCAGCAGTATCAGTAGCACCGCAATGCACACAATGATAGCTATCAGGAAATTGGAATCGATCCCGAACGATACCGCCACCGCTATCGAACGGTGGCAACCGGGATCGTGGTTTTTAGCCAAACTGGGGGCACCAAGGTTGTACGTTCGATCGTTGATTGTTAAATTCCTCAAACAGCCAGTGAATCCTTTACTCTGCGGGACGTAAGTCCAGTTGAACATTGAACCTAGTGACTCCAGATTGACGGCTGCTCCGCCCAGTTGTAGTGGAGCATTCACGTTCAACGATTCGTTGGGACCTTTCGGTGCATCCAAGCTCATACAGGTCGACAGTTTACAGTTGTCAACGATCATCTCTACCGTCTGAGGCTGCAGAACGATTTCCACCGTGAATGGTCTACCCTGCGGATATCGATGCTTGTGCTCTATTCGAATGGTTCCCGTACCATAATCCAGCAAAAGCACCGGTAATCCCTTCACCAATTCCAATGCTAAGAAGTCCTGAATCGGTAACAACGGATTGAAACTCAGTGGACCAATGTACATCACCAATCCATCTTCTTGGTGTGGTGCCAATTCCAAGCTGATTCGGGTGAGGTTGCATGGACTTACCGGAGGATACATTGCATACCCATGTCCATAGAACCCTATGGCGATCTCCTCGCAGCGTGGACCTTCGTAACCTTCGTGACACTCGCACTTATCGTGATACGGAGTACCACCATTCAAACAATCGATCGTTGCCGGTGGAGCATCGCATACACATTCTGCCTGTACGAAGGCATTAACACCCACAAACGAGCTGGTGTTCGTGTAGACCGCAATTGGAACGTTTGATTTGTGCAGGACATTCTTACAGGACAACTCACAGCGAAGCTTTTCCTCGATACACTCATCGATGCTCACCATCATCATCTTCAAACCAAGCTCTTCCTCCAAAGTTCTCTGATGATACCCGATCATTCCGTTCAATCGTTCCGGTTCGTAATACGGACTACCGTGAGCGGAGAACCTCACATCCAACAGTGACGCATTGTTATCGCGCTGCAAAACCGTGAAAACGTCGACGTTATCGCTACTAATATTGAACATTTCCGCTATACTATTTTGCAGCCGATCTTTCGGAGTCAACGACAGTGATGGACTCCTCGATACAAACTCTTCCGCCGAGATACCGTAGAACCGTATCGATCCACTCTTGTCAACCGCTACCTCCGGAATTTCTTTCACCGTTACTACCACCTTAGCCGACACAGTGTGTCTTGGGAAGAAGCTAGATTGTTCCGTCACGCTAAAGTGCAGCTCATAATCACCGCCTCCGGTTCCCTGCAGCATCGTGATCATTCCCGTGTCCGTATTCAGCTCGAAGTGCTCCGGACTATATCCATCGCGCCATCTAAACGTCTTGTCCGGTAAATCCCAATCATCCAAATCATCCACGTACACTCGACCAATATCCGCGTTCGGTGATTCGCCTTTGTAGTTGTACACAAAGATTTTACTCTCACCATCCCTCATTTCATTATCATTCACATCACCGATCACCAGGTGCAGGATGCTAACTTTACTCAGCGGTCGAGGTTCCCCACTATCCGTAATAAGAATCGGAATAGAGTACTCCTTCTGTTCTTCCCGATCGAACCTCACTGTGGCATATAACACATCCGAATCGATCCGGAACATCGAACGAATACCGTCACTAGCACTATCCGGAATCTCATACCGAAACGGTGGTCCATTCTGGGGCTCATCGTAATCATCTGCCGTCAGTGTTACGATTCTACCCGGTTCCTGATTCTCGTACCACACCACCGGCATTTTGTTCGTCAAAAATGGTGGATTGTCGTTGGTATCATTCAGTTTAATGTTAACCGTAGTCGTCGACTGACGCCCACTTCCATCCTCGTCTGTGGCCGAGATAATCACCTGCCACGCCTTGTGTCCATTCGGTGGATCACGGTCCAGGGGAGCTTTCTGGCGTAGACAACCGGTATCGTCGATCTCCAGCAGTGGACGTTGTTCCACTTTTACTATGGCAAATTTGATGTGCTGCGGTGCCGATCGATCCTTGATGTCCGGATCCCACGCTTCGATCATCTCGATACAACCTTCCATTACCTTCTCCTCCTCGATTTCCAGCACATAATCCGTCTTGGCAAACTTTGGTAAATTGTCGTTTACGTCTTCAACTTTAATCGAAACCGTAGCATTGTCATCGTACGTTCCGTCAAATGCTCGCACTTGCAGAGTGTACTCCGTGATGTTTTCGTAGTCCAACTCATTGTTCACCGAGATGGCACCGGTCGTTTCGTCGATCTTGAACGCATTTCCGATATTACCCGAAACTATGGAATACGTAATTTGCGAAGCCGTATCCACGTCCTGTGCCGTGACCACAATAACCACCGTGTTCTTATTGGCATCTTCGGCAACGTTCTCCGACACGTAATAGTCCTTGGTGAACTTAGGAGGATGATCGTTCTTATCGGAAATCTTAATGATAAACGTTTGCGAGATACTGTTCGGTTTGCCGTTGTTGTACAACGCCGACGGAGAGTTGTCTTCGGCGATAATCTTCAGATGGTAAGTGTCAGTGGCTTCCCGATCGAACATTGTCAGTGCGGTGATGTTTCCCGTATGGTGATCTATGTTGAAATACTCTTCGTTATCGGCCAACCGAAACGATACGATATTGTGAGCCGAAGTTCCGTCCATGTCAAAAGCACGGACCTGCATGACGGGGGTTCCGGCGGGTTCATTTTCCGGAATCCACCCGGAATTCACCTCGGTGAAGTAGGGGATGTTATCGTTTACGTCCAGTACCTTGATCTTGACTATACTTTGTGCGATCAGATCGTGGGTGTTCTTCACACTCACCGTCAGCGTGTACTCGGTGATCGTTTCATAGTCCAGTGCTTTTCCGAGCAGAATGACGGCAGTGTCCTCCTTCTGTTCGAGCAGAAACGTATTGCGACTATTGGTTTGTTCGGTTCGACCCGTAATCAGTTCAAATATAACCTCCGGTTTACCACTAATGTGCGAGTTCGCTCGTAGCGTAGCCAAAGGGGCACTGTAGTTGCTAAAATTTTCATCCAACGAAATTGGCTGCTGTTGTGCTTCCGTGAAATACGGTGGCAGTTTGTTAGATTCGATGACCGGCACTTTCACCTCTACTTCGGCGTCCTGCGGCATGTCCGGTACAATGTTATACGCACGCACGTAGATCTGGTAATACTGGCCCGGACTCTTGTCGACGGATTTAGCTAACGTAACGATGCCGTTGTTTTCGTTAATTCTAAAATAGCTGTAGTCGTTGTGCTTTTTCAAAATTTCATACTTGATAATACTGTTATCCCCATCGTCCAGATCGGTAGCAGAAATCGTCGCTACTTTGGTTCCTACCCTGGCATCCTTGGTGATCGGTTCATCGTATCGGCTCTTATCGAACACCGGTGGATTGTCGTTGATGTCTTCAATCGTAACCTTGAACGTACAAACGTCGTCCAAATTCGGCAATCCGTCGTCCGTGGCTCGTACCGTAATGTATACTTCCTTCTCTCGAATTGGTTCATCACGATCGAACCGATGAATCGTCGTTATCTGACCAGTATTTTTATCAATCCTGAATTTGGACCGCTCTCCCGGTGCCGTTACGAAGCTGTACGCGATTGTCTGATGTTCATCCGGATCGGTCGCGTTTACCTGTATTACGTAGGTCCCTGGGTCACGCTCCTCCTTCACCGACGGAGCATAGCCCTCACAGTTAACGAACAAAGGTTTCCGATTGTCGATCGCTTTCACCGATCGAGATGACCCCTCTTGTGAACCGAACCCATACTCGTTCAACCCATTCGTATCAGTCTCATAGGTGTCGTCGTATAAACTTCGCCGTTCTCGGTGTCCTAACCGATTCAGACTAAACACCTCTCTATAATCAAATCGACTTACACTGCTCCCGTCGATGACATCTGTCCTTCTGAAGAAATTGTTATCTGAGTGTGTCGTTAACACCGATACCGTTAGGTACACTATACCTACTATCGCTAACCTATTCATCATGTTTGTATTCGGTTACGTACTAAATTTTTACAACTACGTACTACTATATACTCTAATTAGTAAAACTGTTCGGCGGTGCTAGTTGCAGCACGTTTCGTAGGGATATGCTTAATCCCTTCCGGTAAAAAAAAAACAATACCTTCTAAATCTATTCAATCTTTAAACCTACAGTTGCTTTGAGGTTAATCGTTGCCATGGACTCCGGGGAATAGCTACCATCATCTATCATCGTAACAGTAAATATCAAAGGCACTCGTTAATACACAGACACTGATAAGGCACCAGTTCGTACTACCTAGACGGCCTGCGTATATGGGTTTTACATGTACAGCACCAGCAGCAGCAGCAACAGAGAAAAGTGAGAAGAGAGAGAGAAAAAAAAAACAGGAACATTGCGTAAGTCTTATCAATTTGTCTTGCTTGTGTTAAGGAGGTGTATATGTTTGCATGTTTGCACATAAAAGTGATAATGTGAAATAAAGAAAATAAATGAACGTCAACATACCTTCGTTTCTCAGAAAAGAGAACGCTTCCTTATCTCCTATCGAACGGACGCTATGCTAGTTGTTCAATAAGTTTGCTGCCTTCTGCTCTTGATGGAATCGGTTTCTCGATAGTCGATGTAAACGAATCACCTCAATAAATCGATATCTGTAAAAAAAATATTGCCAAATGAAACGCTCTATCAGTTGGATGAAGATAACGGCTATTGGGGCATATGATTGATATATTGAATTACAAGCGGGTCAACATGATTGCAGAAATTGTATATGCAATAAATACTCTTATAGTTGCAAATGCTGAGGTCATCAATAAAGTTCAAGTAGTGGAAGTACCAAAGCGTAATTTGCAGATTAAATTCATTTACGACGCAAGAAGAGCACAGTTATGTTCAGTTGATCAGTTCTGAATTTGTGTGCAAGGAACAGCTGACATTTGAAGACAAACACGAAAAAAGGTCCTAAGTGCAAATGAGAGTTTCTCTTTGTTTACTTTCTCTATCGAGTATTACGATTAAATCAGCAATCCTTCAATATAACACTTCACATAGGATAGTTATTAGATATAGGATATATATTTATATATAGGTACACAGATAAAAACATTTGGTAAATTTACGACAATTTTCATACACATAAGAAAATTGAATGAAAAGTTACTTTACAGTTTTTCGTTTTTCAATGTAAGGGAGAGTGTTCGGTTACCGGCACCCTTTTTTTTGAGCTTATAAATTCCGACTGCACATTATGCAGGCATATATAAATCAATGGAAAGCTAAAGTCCATAGCTAACAGCTGAATAAGAAACAAAGTTGATTCAATCGATTGAAAAAAACTTTATTATCAATTTAGTAAAGTGATAATTTTTTTCCATTTCAAAAAAGGTGTTCGGTTACCGGCATCCCAAGAAATTTTGCTAAAAATGGAAAAATAGAAGTAAACGCTGCAATTATCCAAAGAAAAAAACGGAATTTATTTTTTTCGGAGGTGTTTTGGACAAATTTCTTCATTGTCTGATGGTGACTTCGCCTTGGCTCTCTTGGCTAATGATTTGGATGGTGACGCCTTTGGTGTTGATTAGACCGGTCTTCTACCGGCTTCGCGGGATTGAATACGTTGCTGCAGTCGAACTTATTGGCTTCTTATCCACTAAGCAACGTTTAATAGCATTAAACAGTGCATTAAAGTTCATTTTCCTTGACTTGGACGATTTGTTTGAAGTCGCCATGACTAACAGAACCAGAGAACCAAAGTTTTTACTTATATGACGGATGTATTGAAGCCGTCAATAATTTTTGCTAGCAAAAACGAAAAGATCACGCCAATTTTCGAAAGTCTGACTTTGACTGACTGACTGACGAATGACTGCAAACAATCGTGCACCTCGGCGAATGACCGTAAGGTTAAAACCGAGGGTAAATAAAGCAACATAATAATAATGCAAACAATCGAAGTTTTAAAAGTCTGTAAAAGTCTTTAGACGACAAAGGTAATCAATAGGTAATCAGAGGATCATAGGGTAAAATATTTCCCATGAAATTAAAGAACACCTTGTTATGTTTTACCTTTTTTTATAAATATAAAAAATAGGTATAGAATTCGCTCAAACATTAGAAAAATTCTCCGAGGCCCGGAGGGCCGAGTGTGATATACCAATCGATTCAGCTCAACGAACTGAGCAAATGTCCGTATGTGTGTGTGTGTGTGTGTTGTCAACAAAGAGGTCGAGATCTCAGAGATGGCTGGCCCGATTTTGATCAAACTAGTCGCAAATGAAAGGTATCCCCGTCACTCTGATCGCTATTGAATGGTTTTGAGATCGGATGTTTACTTTTCGAGTTATACTAAGTTTTATGTCAAAATTTTCAGTTTTGACAATATCTGTCACTACTGACCTTGAAAACAGGATATGTTTTAGACTTAGATTCCGCACGGTAATAGCTATCCAACAAGCCATAGATTGTTAAAATCCGTCCATTTTTAACGGAAATATCGATATTTTTGTGAAAGCGACTTTTTCCCATATTCCAGCAATAGGAGTTTTGTGCGTTGTATGAAAAAGTAATGCTTGGGAGCAATGTGAAACACGATTTTTTTATACTGTAACACACAATTGTTTCTAAGTGCCAAAAAGACAGTGTACAGCATCTTTTTTCATGACTCAGCAAAAAAAAATTACTCGTACCCGACCCGTACCCGATTAAAAATTTAAAAAATTACCCGTACCCGATCAATAATAAAAAAAAATTACCCGTACCCGAGAAAAAATAAAAAATTTTATTCGTACCCGATTAAAAATTACCTGTACCCGTACCCGACCCGAATGAGTAGTAAAAAGTTTACCAAAATTCAGGATGGAAAAAATAAAATGTTTTAGATAGCGAGCCGTATCCGGCTCTAGTTCGTAAGTAAAATACATTAAAATGCTTGTTTACATTTAAACATATCAATGCACTGTGAAGCATGAATAGATTTCCAATGTCTCTGGTACTTTATACTCATTTACAAATATCAACAAAAGGGAGTAATATCTACTCAAATTTTTCGAGAAGCATATTTACCCAAAATGTCGTAATATCCGTTGTATTCAATTTTGGGTAGGTATGGTTTTTACGAAACAGTGCGACTTTTGATCCAATTCTTTAGAACCACAAGTAAGCGTGTTCATTATCTTGACGCACAAATAAAAATTCACATTCGATTCACTTGAAAAATTACGTCAAATGGTTCCAAATCCAATTTTTGCAATGACTGAGCGGAAACATATATTGGAGAAGCCAAATGAATGAAAAACTAACAGAAAAGATGACTTTTTGGAAAAAGATACACTCAGAGACAGGACTCGAACCTGCGTTCTTATGCATTCCGTGCATACCGCTTAGTTATGGCGGCTTTACGTCAAACAACTAAAATTAATAAATCGGTGGTTCCAAATGTCAAATTGAATTTTATACGTGACGAAAATGAATGTTATTCGAACATCCCCAGTAGTATCGTCGGTTCGTTTACGTGAATTGACCAAACATGAAATAATGTACGTGTATTCCCGGTGTGAAAAATTCAATTTTGAAAATGGTGAACAGTGAGTCCTTCAAGTGTAAGTCACGGGTGGCAACTAAAATTTTGGAATTTCTTTCTCAAGCTGTCAAAAAAAAGGCAAACATACTTGGAGAAGATCTGATTTATTGAAATTAAACATACATTGTTCATTGTTGAAAAAAAAATAGTGAACATCCGCAAAGCTTCCGTTTGATGTCGGAACAGGAGCGTTGTACGGCCTTCATATCAACTTTGTGAATGCATCTCTTGATTCTACAAATCAACTGTTAGCGATTCGTGGCTCTCCAGTTATTTTTGAACACCAAGGACTCAAAACCCCGAAGAAATCTTCGATTAGACACTGAGATTTATCGGGTTGTGGTTTTTTGGTACAAATGGGATCGAATCAAGGGGAGAGTCACTCAACACAAACTATATTGTGCCTCTAAAAAAACACGTGATATACTGTGAGTCTAAGTGTGCCACGCTGTTCCCCATGAAACAGCTACTTGTCAAAACTGAGTCCTTTGTGTGCCGCAACTGTGCAACTGTATGAAAACGAAAGTGCCAATATTGATAAATGCATTGTGTTAATGTGTGATTGGCACATTGTTCTAAGCGTCCTCCCCTTGGATCGAATGGATATTCAGGAATGATTGTGTTTTTGGCGCAATGCGATGACGCTTTATCCGGCCAAAACACGTATTGTCCATCAGCATGATGGTTTTGAAAAAACGGGATCAAAACTTTCTACAAACATTCGTTCTGGTACACATCTTGATTGATTGCCAACCCAGATGGCTTGAACCATGGCTTAGAAATGCCTTTCTCGGAAATGATAATGTACAGAATCACTTTCTGTTCAAACTTATGTTTAAACTAATATTTTATGTTCGGATGTACAGTTGAACTGTCCGTTGAATAGTATCGATCGTTTGCGGGAATCTGCGTCTTCGAAAGAGGGAAGTAACTTTCGTCGTCCAAAACAAAACTTTTTCCTGAAAAATTTTTAATCAACCAGCGGCATTGGGAATTCAGCGTTGAAATCTGTGCGTTAGTATATCCCGGGGCTCGTGTCTACTTTCGGTACTTCATTCCGAGTCTTTTCAATGTTTTGCAGATGTACTGGTGAGAACAGTTCAACTTTTTTGCGGCATTCCTTTGACTCAGTGAATCCTTGTTGTTGAAGGCACGAGAAAGAGAACGAAGTCCTTTTGCGTCCATAATTTTCGCTGGTCTTCCACTATCTTCCTTACGAGCAGTTGTTGGGCATCTTAGGATATTGTAAACTGTCGAAGCCGCAACATTTTTACTTTTAAAATGTTGTACCGTATACTATTTGCCGAGATTTCTATGCAGTTCGTAGAACTGTACAATGCGCTCGTGAAATACTTCTTGTTTCGATGGCATTTTGAGCAAATACTAGAAAATACTAGCAAAAAGAGGAGAAAGAGAGCTAACACACTCTTAGTTCTTTCTGAGTTCGTTTGTTATTGAGCATACAGGCCGCGAAAAAAATTCCAAAATTTTAGTTGCCACCCGTTATTCTCTTACTTTACACTCACAATAGCTATAATATTGTGTTGTACTGACATATTTCGTCCTAGACATCTTATGGTCGTGAAAGGGTTAAATTGTACTACTTTGATGTAACTGAGGTTGCATCAAAACCGTTAGTTGCTGCCAATTGCATTACACCAGTGCTATACTTTTTCTGAACCGATTCCACTAGCTTTCAAATGAGCCTTCGTTTGTGAAAATCGGTTCCGCCATCTCCGATAAAATCTAGCGGATCCAAAAACGCACACACAGAACCTGTACAAGAATAGGTAGGACTTAATTGTGAATATTTCTTGTTATACTTCACCCAACAACAGTGGCGTCTCGTGGGAAAATTTACGGGTTGTGCACTGATTATATCAGATGTAACTGTTCGTTGTAAGCGAAAACTAAAAATTGAGGAATCAATATTCGCTTGTGTTTTTCAATACAATGAAATGTCGACATACTTTTGCATGGGATTTTTTTTATTAAACTCTTTTCGTATTATCGATACAACAGAAGAAATCCGCGCGCTGCACGTTCAGCAAATCTGTCAATAATATCATCAACAAAACGGTTTCGAAGTTGCAACTGAGACAGCCAAGAGTGCCAGGTCATTTTTTAAAATCTGTGTGCAAACCAAAAAACAGTCTGAGCAAGAAAACACTCTGTAGGATACTTTGTTTTTTACCTGCTAATTTAAAGACTTTTAGGGGCTCATTGACTTCAAAAATCTGTGAACATCTTTGCAGCATAATCAAAATATGTGAATCTCAGATTAATCTGTGAACCTGACATCTCTGGAGACAGCAATTTGTTTTCAACTGCCATAAGCACAAATCACCGAAGCCTCTCCTGAAGGTTGCATGCATACAAGTTCTCACAGAGCCAAACTTGACAGAGAGAACAACAAATCTCAGAGCAGAGCTGAGCAGTTCTCTCTCTTCTTGAATCTGTGCAGTAACTCATGTGCACAGAAAAGACACTAACACAGCGACAAGAACTCGGTGCACAAGGCAAAGTGCTCAAGTTCAGAGAGCCACGGCAATGCGATATGAAAAGATCGTTTGATCAGCAAGCGCAAGCAGCTTATGGTGAGTTTTTGCATATTATGATGTGGATAAATCGCTCATTATTTTCTATTCCGTACCATCAAACCTGACTTCGTCGACTAAATAGAAAATCTAAAATATAATAGAATGCGGATGGGGATGCAGTTAGTTCCTTCAATTTTACCGGTTGTGCAGTGCACGAGACGCCACTGCCTAACAACATAATTTTGTTCCATGCTATCGGCAATATGATCAACAATTTATGATAAAATTTTCAGTAGTATGAAATAACCACAAAATTAGTTTTCTAAAATTTTGCGTAGCAACGAGTATTAAAGAGAAATACTCATGACGCTTGTTTGTCTTTCTCGTGCTCGGACGACGGTTTTGATGTAGAGAGTGATATAGCATACTCGCGTTACCAACTGGGTAGGTATAAAATGGAAACATTGACACGTTTCACTTATTCTAGCCTGCGCATTTGACTTTTACTATCAGTGAATTAATCATTAAAGATCTTTTTGAAATTTCATTTTTTTGAAATTATTATAATTCGTACCGTGTGTACTTCTGCAGGCGATCAATCAATTATCTTATTAATTCGTGTGCTAGAATAACGGTGTCGTGAGTTCGTCATTCTTTAGTATAAGTACACTGTGGAAATTCTGGAAGTAAAGAAATAAAACCGTGCACAATTCACACAACATATCGACTTAAAAGAACGTTTTTAGATATTCAGAAATGTGAAGTTTTTATTCGCATAACGTCTTCCAGTTATGTCTCTAACATTACCCAACCGCCTTTTTTGGTTGTCTGCTTAGCGGTTATTCTATTCGAACTGCTCTGAACTGATACATCGAAGACAAAACATAAAGAAATAATATTTTGGATGAATCTCGTAACTCTTGCATTTTCTACCAGTGCACTGAGGCTCATTTTACGAAGAAATGTTATAATAATCAACTTCATTCATAATATAGAATATACATTAGAATTTCGTACAATGAGAGTAAAGTTCTTAGTATCCTTAAATTAAGTATAAATCTACAGCCAGGTTGTTTTACTTCGACTAATGAGATGAATATAGGTACCATCGCCCTACAAAAGCAATATCTGGTGATGTGCAATTTATCAATGCCTACCTTCAAGCTGCTCGTAGCCAGCAGAGTTTGCAGCTCAGGAACCGTATAATCCAAATCCTACTGAGATGAAGAAATCACCTCTTCGAACCGTGGGCCTTGATCGTGTAGTAAATAAGCAGAAATTCCGTCCAACTGTTAAGTCGTCGTCCACATCGAACGGGGGACGCCGAATCAAACCCCGAAGACACTGCGATTATTTTGTTTTGCACTGCGAGAGACGCTTAACGGCAACCGGAAAGCAATTCTACCTCGACACTATTCATTCACTTTCGACAGGGGATCGAAATTCATGAACTATTTTCTTTTTTTTGTTTTCTTACTTTCGTTAGAGACCGAACGCTTCTTTCCACTAGCCGTAATCGCGGTCTTCTTAACTCATTGAGGTCGTCGTTATCACATCTTGTTTAATGTGCTTCTGCTAAAGGTAGACACTTCCCTGCGGTCAGTCAGCGCAGTAGCGGATGTTTGCGTTTATTGCTTCCGTATAATTATGCACTTTTTTTCTATTTTGGTTTCTGCAGCAATTCACTTTCGCTGCCGGGCCATTGCTAGAGAAACACATTAATGACTCACTGGAAAACTAGTTGCTTCTATTTGCTTCCCTGCATATCACACTGCTAAATTACCGACACCAAACGCGATTCAGCATCAAGCGGAGCACTTCTGTGTGACGAACTACAAAGCACAGCGAAAACCGGCATCTGTCAGCGTTTCACACCTCGAATAATGTTCACACCCGGTGGATCGAGATGAAAGAGATGATAATGAGTGTTGCTCTAGGTTGGTAAAAAGAAAGAGAAAGAAAAAAAAGATTATCTAGCAGCAGTCGAAAACGTTGATGAATAGCATAATGTATATGAAAAATGATGTCAATTGCTATCGTTGCGTTCTGAAAATTCGAAAAATGATGTTGAATGTCATTCCAATCATTGTGGGTTTCATGAGAATGATAGAGACTTTTAGAAGCGATCATAAAATAGATCACAGGTTTATTATTATTATTATTTTCAATAAGACACATTCCTTTTCAAAAAGACTCAAAATTGTTTGTGGACATTGAAGATAATATTTTTGTCCTGTTAACGATTTTTATTTTTATTCGTCACAACCTTATTTACAAACTTATGCCTCCGAAATATTAGTCTTAAAGCTATAACAGTGTGCTGTACAAAATAAACATTGAATAAAGTGTTGAACAGTCGTTCGCACCGCACGCGTATAGCTCTTGGCTCCTGGAATTTTTTTCTGGCTACCTAGAGTTTCATTGATTCAAGGCTTCAGTCTTTTTCAAGACTACCTGAATCACTAACTAAGTGACTAAGTGATACAAAGAGTGATATTAGAGTGACTAAGAAATTAATCAGCCTTTTCTAAGGCTAGGTAGGAGTCTAATCGAAGACTAATTTAGCCTAGTTAATTTAATTTAAAATTTCAAAAATGCCTGCGTCCAACCGGAAAGGCAACAATCCTAAGGCTAAAAATAATTCAATACGGAATAAATCACAATCCGTTATTCAACATTTTTCTAATAACATTCACGATATTATAGAATCTGAATGTAAAAATAAAAGACAACGGACGGATTTCCCTTCCGCTGATCCTATGCCGTCTAACAATATTTACGAGATTCTTCCTGAATCCGATTGTAGCGACATAGAAGAAAATTCTTCAAAAATTCCCAAAATGGACGCTTGTCGTTCTGGGAAGAAACATCAATCTATGCCACCAGTGACGGTGATGATTTCCGACTTCAAAGCATTCCGTACTGAGCTTTCTACTTTTCTCCCGGAAGTAAAAGTCTCATTTCAAATCGGACGAAGAGGAGAATGTCGAGTCTTGGTGGATGGATTGGAAGATTACGAACGTCTTATTCGATATTTGACCGAGAAACTTCATAAATTTTATTCATATGATATAAAATCAGACAGACCCTTCAAGGCTGTCTTGAAAGGATTATCAAGTATTGATGAAATTAAAAATGAACTAAAAGAATTGCTTGGTTTTGCCCCTTCCCAAGTAATACTTATGAAAAAAGAGCGAATGGTACTTCTAAACCACGCTCTGGAATTTCCCATGAACTTTACCTAATACACTTCAATCGAAGTGATGTAAACAATTTGAAAACTTTAGAAAAAGTACGTTTCATTTCCCACATTAAAATTAATTGGGAACATTATAAACGGCATAATCGTATTGCAAACTTAACGCAATGTCGTCGTTGCCAAGGCTTCGGTCATGGAACCAAAAATTGTCATATGGATATACGGTGTTTGAATTGTGGTAAATCACATTCGAAAAACGTTTGTCCAGTGAATGAAACCACTGATAAATTTTCATGTTCAAATTGCAATGGAAATCATAAATCCAATTATTTGAAATGTCCTGTCAGGGAAAAAATTTTAAACGCTCGTTCGCTTAGACAACAAGTCAAATCAACGACCTTAAATTTACAGAACATACCTGAAAATCAAAAAACCGTTACAAATGCCACGCCTAATTCTTCTAAGGCACTGATTTCTTCGAATTTGAAACAAAAAACAGGTACGCCTGCCAATTCGTCTTCTAACGAAAACAATTTATTGACAGGTAGATCGACCTCGTCATCATCTTCTTCTAATGTCAGTTATGCTGGTATATTAGGTAGAAAACTACCACCTATTTCTTCTAATGTAAATAATTCTAACGAAAACAATTTATTAATAGGTAGACCGGCCAAATCACCTTCTTCTAATGGCAGTCTACCTACCAATATTCCTTCAATGCCATTCGCTTCTTTAAATGAAGTCGATTTAGGCGATATAACTGAAAATAAAATGATCTACCTACAAGATCAACTTTTTCAAATGATCATCCAAATGAATTCGACTTCATCACTTTTTGAAGCATTTCAAATCGGATAGCAATTTGCAAATAATATTATAATGAATTTAAAATTTAACAGTGATGTTAAATAAATATTTGAATATTTTAAATTGGAATGCTCGATCTTTGAAATCGAGTGAAGATGAATTTTATAATTTTCTCGAAGTTAACAAAATCCATATTGCCATTGTGACAGAAACTTTTCTTAAACCAAATGTCAAATTGAAAAGTAATCCACATTATGTGGTTCATCGATTTGACAGGTTTACTGGAATGGGTGGTGGAGTTGCCATTTTTGTCCAACGGCAAATTAAACATCGAATTTTACCTTCTTTCAATACTAAAGTTATTGAAAGCTTGGGAATCGAAGTTGAAACCATTCATGGAATTTATTTCATCGCTGGAGCATATTTGCCATTCAAATGCACCGGCGAACAATTAAATTTCTTTAAAGGCGATTTGCAAAAACTTACA
The DNA here is from genome assembly GCF_030247185.1 of Malaya genurostris. Taxonomy (NCBI): domain Eukaryota; kingdom Metazoa; phylum Arthropoda; class Insecta; order Diptera; family Culicidae; genus Malaya; species Malaya genurostris. The sequence continues at coordinate 185,381,719 of NC_080572.1, forward strand.
AGATATCGATCGAAATTTTTCGTAATAGGGGACTTAAATGCTAAGCATGTCCAGTGGAATTGTAGGCAAAATAACAGTAATGGTAAAATACTTCATAATCAACTCTCAGCTGGTTACTTCACAGTTCTTCATCCCAGTAATCCGACTTGTTTCTCTTCAGTGAAAAACCCGTCTACAATTGATCTGGTTCTAACAGATCAAAGTCACATTTGTAGTGAACCGATTACACATGCTGACTTTGACTCAGATCATCTTCCAGTAACATTCAGACTTTCCAACGAAGCTATAATTAATCCAATTAGTTCTATATTCAACTATCATAGAGCTAATTGGTTGGATTACAGATCTCACATTGAAAATCATGTGGATCATGAAACTATTTTAGAAAATTCTGCGGACATCGACACAGCAATTGATAATTTGAATCATTATATTATCGAAGCTAGAAATCTTTCAGTTCCCAAAGCTCAAATTCTCCTATCATCGATGACAATCTTGAACTGCTCATTCGGTTGAAGAATGTTCGTCGCCGACAATATCAACGTTCTCGTGATCCTGCTATGAAAAACATAGTTAAGGATTTACAAAAAGAAATTAATCATAGATTTACTCTTTTGCGAAATGAAAATTTCGCTAAAGAAGTTGAACAAATTAAACCATATTCTAAACCTTTCTGGAAACTTTCTAAGGTTCTTAAGAAACCTCAGAAACCAATTCCTGCTCTCAAGGAAGGAAATCAAATACTTCTTACAAATGGCGAAAAAGCTCAAAAACTTGCTCAGCAGTTCGAGAGTGTCCACAATTTTAATTTGAACGTTATGAGTCCTATTGGAAATGAAGTCTCACTGAAATATGATCATATTTCAACCCAAGTGTTATCACACGATGACATTATTGAGACGAATTTTGATGAAATTAAATCAATTATTAGGAAACTCAAAAACATGAAGGCTCCTGGTAATGATGGAATTTTTAATATTCTTATTAAAAATCTTCCCGATGTTGCCTTGAGACTCCTGGTTAAAATTTTCAACGAGTGTTTTTCATTAGCTTACTTCCCAAAAAGATGGAAAAACGCTAAGGTAATTCATATCCTGAAACCTGATAAAAATCCAGCAGAAACATCAAGTTATCGACCAATTAGCTTACTTTCTTCTATCCGTAAACTTTTTGAAAAAATTATCTTGTTGAGAGTGATGTCTCATATAAATGAGAATTCAATTTTTTTACCAGAGCAGTTTGGATTTCGTCATGAACATTCAACTACTCATCAACTTGTCAGAGTAACGAACATGATAAAATCAAATAAATCTTCTGGGTTATCCACTGGAGTTGCTCTTCTAGACATAGAAAAAGCATTCGACAGTGTTTGGCACAAAGGTTTAATAGCAAAAATGTCTGATTTCCAGTTTCCTATTTATTTGATCAAAATGATTCAAAATTATTTAACTGATCCTACTCTTCAGGTTAGCTATCAGAATTGTAAATCTGAATTGCTACCCGTACGAGCCGGTGTTCCGCAGGGTTCGAGTGTAGCTCCAATCTTGTATAATATTTTCACTTCTGATCTTCCAAATCTACCCGTTGGTTGTCAGAAATCGCTATTCTGTGACGACACAAGTCTGTTAGCCACAGGTAGAAATCTAAGAGTGATCTGCAGTCGCCTACAAAGAAGTTTAAATATTTTCAGTGATTATCTGTCAAAATGGAAAATTAAACCAAATGCAGCAAAAACGCAATTAATTATCTTTCCTCATAAGCCAAGAGCTTTATTTCTTAAACCAAACAATAATCACATTCTAAAATTGAATGGCTTGGAATTGACATGGTCTGATCAAGCTAAATACTTAGGTTTAACGTATGACAAAAAACTCACTTTCAAGGATCACATTGAAGGAATCCAGGCAAAGTGTAATAAATATATTAAATGTTTGTATCCTCTTATAAACAGAAATTCTAAGCTCTGTCTAAAAAACAAATTGTTAATTTATAAACAAATTTTCAGACCAGCCATGCTTTATGCGGTACCAATTTGGTCAAGCTGCTGTTCCACCAGGAAGAAAACGCTTCAAAGGATTCAGAATAAAATTCTGAAAATGATTTTGAAGCGTCCTCCCTGGTTTAGTACAAATGAGTTACACAGACTCACAAATATAGAACCATTAGATGTAATGTCACATAATATTATAAGCAAATTCCGACAAAAATCGATGCAATCTTCAATTGAATCGATTCGCTCTCTGTATTAGTTAGTAAGTTAGTATATAAGTTCCTTTTCCCCATTACACAATACAAGTAGGTTTAGAATTTTCCCTACACAAAAATCTCAGAATTGCGGAAGCAAATAATGTCCTCATGGTAATAACCAAATCATATATATAATAGGGCTGAAAAGTCACCACTTGTGGCTGAACACCCAATTTGAATCTTAATAATTTAATTTTAACTCATATTCCAATAAATAATTATTAAAAAAAAAAACATTGAATAAAATTTCATCATCACTCGCTTTAGATACATCGACGTTGATGTGTCACGTATTAATCCCAGACCATTGTGTTTGGAGTAAACATCACAAAAAAAGATGTAAGGTCTCTAATTATGTTTAAGCCTCTATTTATGCGAATGTTATGCTGTTTTTAGACGAATTTTAAAAGATTGCCTCTGGGACTTGTTTTTCGATTCAAATGAAAGGTCTTATGGTCCCATAGACTGCTATTGAATTTTATCCCGATCCGACTTTCGGTTCCGGAATGAATTACAGGGTGATATGCACCAAAAAAAATGGAAAAAATGTCACTCACTTTTTTCAGAGATGGCTGAACCGATTTTCACAAACTTGTGATACAAATGAAAAGTCTTATGGTCCGACATCCGGTTCCGAAATTACAGAGTAATATGTGTAAATCTATGAGAAAATGTGCACTTAATTTTCTCGGAAATTTCTTAATCGACTTTCACAAACTAAGTTGCAAATGAAAGGTCTTGAAATTCTTTTAATAAAATCCCCGAAAAGTTGATCCAGATCCGACTTTTGGTTCCGGTATTACATAAGTGAAAAATTTACAATTTCATGAGTATTTTTTCACAAAAAATTGAGAAACGAGGTGCAAATTTGTATAAAACTTACTGGTAAATTCATCTAGTTGGCAGATCTTGTTAGTTGGCTGATATATAAACCTACTTTGGGACTACTAGTCCCAGGTTTCCCGTCCTGAAAGAACAAAGATAGATAAAAGCTCCAAAAACGGAACTCACTTCAACTTCTCAGCAACGATTGAACCGATTTCAATAATTCAAAATGCAACTCTCATTGTCTTAAAAGATATTGCGCGATTTCATCCAGATTCGACTTCTGGTTCCGAAATTATGTGGCGATGAAACTTTCATACCATCATGCAAAATGACGATGCAAACCGGTGGAAGAAGAACACACCACCGCCTTTCGAACGAAGCACACAACGTGCTTTGTTCAATTTCGTATAGCGTGCAGGTTTGCCACATCTTAGTCTATATTTTTCAGGAGAAAAATCTGTAAATCTGCAACGGTAGAGCAAAATTTTGAATCTGTATATGAAAATTATAAGAAGTAAAAGCGCAACGAAATAAAAAAAGTCATAAAATCGCATCTAAATATGACTTTTTGTTTAGAGGTAGTTTTTACTGTAATGTTATTGGTAATCATTTCTTTTCACTATCTTACATTATGACCAAGACCATCATCTTTCCAACTTATCAGAAGAAATTCTAGAAAACATAAAGAATTACGCTAACATAATTCCAAGAAAAGGTAATACAGATAAACCATCATTAGTAGATCGGACCATTTGTAGCGTTTACCTTCGTTGATATTCTTTTTTATTTGGTTTGTTCCTACTTGTTAGTATTATCTCAAAATCATGATAACGATTCCATTCTATAAAAGTATACTTTTTTATAGAAAGGTTATGCATCGTTTGAAAAATTGACTAGTGAAAATACCCAAAGTAAATGTTCCATACTATTCGACACAGATCATCGAGCTGAACAATTTCCGTGCGTGTATGTATGCATGTGTTCGAGTATGTGTCAAATAATGTCTTCCATTTTTCTCACTCGTGATTCAATTTGTAGGCTATATTTGTTACTTACTAAATGCACCGACTTCGGATATACCGGTTCCGGGAATATCGGAAATAGAGGTCAAAAAACTCTAAAACGAAACGAAACTTAAAATTGAGTTTCTAATAGATGATTTGACAGATTTTCACCAACTTAAGCTCAAATAAAAGCTCCTATAGTCTTATAAGTTGTTGTTGAATTTCATCCGGGTCTGACTTCCTGTTCCAAAACTATAATACAAATACAAACACACAAATTGCAAACCGTCATTTAGTGCGACAATGCAAAATAAAGAATTCTTATTAACTTGACAAAACTGTTTAAAAATTGAAAAGATCATGTTAGTTTATACCCAATGAAAGTGTCTAATTTTATTCAAGTTTGAAAAAAACTCTTGAGAGAGTTCTAGTGGTTATTTAGGGGTTTGGATAAAAGCTGTTTTGTTCTTTGGGCACATAACCGATTTATCTATTGTTTACGTTTCGTCTTCGACTCGTAATGGTAGTGGCCTTTAGTGGTATTTTTAAAAATATAAGTATTTCAGACGTAAAGTTCCCGAGTAAAGTAAAACATTAAAACGAGAACAAATCTCGAAATCTTATTATGATAGCAACATAAAATTGAAATCTTAATTTGATTTCGGCTCACTAATTTCTCAATTGATCTTAAATTATGTTATCATTTTGCTATTCATAATTAGACCTTTCGAAAAAGGAAGTTTCAAGGCGTATGTTTTTCGATCTATCGGCATAATACTTAGTGATGTAATGATATTTTCCATATTAACATTCCTTTGGAATCTATGTGTTTCGGAGTATTCTGATCACTACTTCCGAAATTTTTTGGAATCGGAAAACGAGGACCGACATTTTCGAAGTGATTTGGTTTTCCATCATACAAGCTCAAATGAATTTAAATAGTTCTCAGATAAGTTTTGAAAATTTAACAAACTTTGTCATCGTTACTTATATTAAGGGTTGAAATTTTTTAACACGCCTAATTCATTCCGAAACTGAATAACAAATCTACTTTCTTGCGACTTAAACGTACACGACGAACTTTTGACAACATGAATGTTCCGAACAAGTTGCACACGATCTTTCTCACTACGTTTAAGCTGAACAGTGTATTCCAGGATCCGCTTAGAAGTTCGTCCATTCGCGCCGCGTGAACTTTCAAGGAATCGAAGTGAGTTCATTCCCAGAGTCTTTTAACTACTACTTGCAGTACATGCGGCACTGGAAATCGGGGACAGAAATAATCGAAACAAAATTATTTGGCCATCAACTAACGAATCCTGGTAGGCGAAATATTCTTATCATCGCAAACCCCGCAGGAAAAGCAATCCCTTCTCACTGACATCATTCACACAAGAACATTTTTTCAGACCTGATGTGAGAAATATTTCTGACATCATCGATTATCTTCTAAAACGGATACGTTTCAAATCCGCTCCCCTAACAATTTATGTATATAAATTTCTTTCACCCCAGGCCATGCGCAGAAGGCTTCCTCTAAGAATAATTGCGTACAACCTTCGGTTGAATTTGTCGTTTCTTACGTCCACGATGTCGGACTTTGCCGTTTTCAGATGTTTCTTACCATTAGACTGAGCTGGTCGAGATCACAAAATTCTGTATGTGTGTTTATGTATGTATGTGTTTATGTGATAATTAATGTTACTCAATTTTCTCATAGATGGCTGAACCTATTCTCACAAACTTAGATTCTAATGAAAGGTCTTATGGCCCCATCACGAATCAGGAATCAGAACAAATTGGCTCAAATGGTACGTTCCCGTTGATATTTGGAGATTTGTGCCTTGCCATCAATTTGTTTTTAGCATCATTTTCCCGATATATAAGAGGGAAGGATTGAAAGGAAATGGTAAGGGTTGGACTAGGAGGATGGGAAAAATTAACGTCACAAAAACACATAAAAGCAGAAGTAAATTCTGCACCCCTAAGGGATGCTGAACAATCTGCTGGGGATCACATTTAGTGGAAGCAGAAGTAAATTCTGAACCTCTACGAGGTCCCGAACAGTCTGCTGTTAATAAAACCTCCAACCCCCGAGAGGATTTAGAGATCTTATAAAAGCGACACCATTCTGCACTCCCAGAAGAATTCAGAACGATTCGCAGTATGTACGAGCAGAAATAAGTTCGGTACCCCCTAAAGGATGCCAAACAATCTGCTAAACCCTTATGTGATAAATAATGTTACTCAATTTTCTAAGAGATGGCTGAACCTATTCTCGCAAACTTAAATTTTATTGTAAGTTTTTCTGGCCCCATAGAATCTCCCTGAATTTCATTTAAATCCGACTTCCGGTTCCGGAATTACAAAGGAAATATGCGAAAATTTATGAAGAAATGCGCAAATGTGGCGAACCGAGGTGAACATTTTTATAAAACTTACTGCTAAATTTATCTAGTTGGCTGATCTCGTTAGTTAGTGAATATATAAAACTACTTCGAGACTATTAGTCCTCGGATTTCGCACCGATTTTCACGGATCATGGTTCAAATTAAAGCACTCATTGTCTTAAAAAATACGCTGCAATTTCACCTACATTCGACTTCCGGTTCCGAAATTATAGGCCGATGAGTGTCAAAATATTCAAATCGTCATTCAAAATGACGATCCGATTTCACGGTTTATCCGATTTCAAAATTTATTTTTTCATATTAAAGTACAGTCCTTCTGGTTAATTGTGGAATATAATTTCATTGAAATGGCTTCCTAGGCTGGCCTTGCAGTACGCCATACGGTCGGTCCAGTTTTTTAGTACATTTTCGATTGTATGCAGCTTTAGTTCAGCTCTGGCTGCACGAATGTTATCCTTCAAGGCTTGAATTGTCTCTGACTTGTCCACATAACACTTATCTTTGACAGCCCCCCTGTAAATAGCGCCACGCACTTCAGCGAGCCCCTCGGTGTCCATGAGCCCCAGAAACGTAAAACCGCACCTTTTACCTTCCCAGAGGATTGACAAGGCAGCGGTCAGTGGAAGGAGAACTAATAAAGAAGAATAAAAACTACATGTCATATACAGGCGATTGGTAACAGTTGTCATCAGTGAATTTATAATTATAAATAGCGTAAGATCAGCATTATCCATTTATTACTGGCATTATCGATACTACTTCTCATGTAAGTGTGAGCATAGAATTAACTTACTGAAACTGAACCTAAAATACAACTTACAGTTACAGTACGGATTTGATTAGAACAAATCGAAGATAAACACTTGCACTCAAAAGTGAGTTTATCATAAAGGTGAGTCAGGCTTGTTTAGCTAAATTTCAATTAATAATAAAGGTATCTGGTTTAGGATTTTGAACTGATTGTTACGATAAAAGTTTAGAACTTGTAAGACAGCGAAAAATACTAAAAGTAAGAAATCATGGTTCGTTGTTAATATTATGAAATTAATGAAATACATTGCAGGAATTTATAATCATCCTCAAACCGTAATAAAAGGAGATTCATAAAATTTACAAATTTACTGCTGTCGTGCGACATCTTATAAATTCTTTTACGAATTGCACTAGAAGGATGCCACCCAAAAAATCCAGATCCGTGCTCGGAGTGAAAACATTCGACAAAATTACCACTGATGGTGATTTAGCGGTTGGAAATCATAACGTCTCCGCGACTTTGACACAACTGCCCGAGAATCGAATGAACACCAAGGATGCGAAAGATAAATTGGCTGTCTATCCCCCTTCGAGCGATCAGGTGAATGGTAGCGATGTCAATTTCAACCGGCTGGGGGCATATCCAAAGAAAAAGAGCACCACTGTACAAAGCAAAGTCAAGCAAAATTTATCTAGCCGCGCGCGTAGCAACCGAGTCGGTCATTGTCAATTGTGTGTTGAGCGTGATGACGATCAGATGGTTCAATGTGACAGTTGCGACAAGTGGTACCATTTCTCGTGCGTAGGAGTGTCAGAATCAATTGCTGATGTGAGTTGGGTCTGTATTAATTGCGCGCAAGCAAGGGATACGACCCTCGCTTCCTCTCCCAACAAAATCAATAAATGTATAAATGAATTTGCAAAAATCTCTGTGCAGTCGAAGAGCAAGGCGAGCTCCGTTGGCAGTGATGTCAGACGACGTCAAGTACTCGAACTACAGCTGCTTGAAGAGAAGAAACAACTCGATATGAAGTATTTGGAGAAAAAATATCAGATTTTACTGGATTTGGAAAAACACAGCGACAGTGAATGTTCGTCAGTGATTAGCAAGGCACAATCAAATTCATTTCTAAAGTCAAAGGTAATGAAATGGATTTCGGATACGGATGCTTGTGGTGGGGAGGTTTATTACGATTCGGATGAAGACGAACTGAAAACTGAATCTGGAAGCTCGAAAATGTCAACAGAGTACAAAGGGCTGAATCAAGATCAGTGGCACCGGAAACTAGTTGACAACCAGAGACGACGGCACTTCGGCACTCAGCCAACTACACAACCTGGCGTTAGAAACACTCGTGAGAGCCAGTTTCGCACTCCCGTAGCAAATACTGGATCGTGGATCGAAACCAACGAGTTCATACCAGGACAGCGATCCACTCCCGTTAGACGAACATTTCCCCACGTACAAGGTCACAGTGACGACACGGTCTTTATCTTGAATCGAAGTCAAATCGCTGCACGTCAAGCCGTTTCGAAAGACCTACCAGAATTCAGCGGCAATCCGGAAGACTGGCCTTTATTTTATTCAATGTTCAACACTTCCAGTCAAATGTGCGGGTTCTCCAATGAAGAAAACATGTTGCGGCTGCGCAAATGTCTGAAAGGACGCGCGCTAGAAGCAGTCAGATGTCGTTTATTACATCCATCAAACGTCACGGGGGTTCTCTGCACACTAAAAATGCTCTATGGAAGACCAGAAGCCATCGTACAAGCGGTCATAAGAAAGATTCGTTCGTTACCATCTCCGAACATTGAAAAGCTTGAGACAGTAGTGAACTTTGCACTTACGGTGGAGAATTTGGTTGCTACCATACAAGCTTGTGAAGTAAATGACTTTGTATACAACGCATCACTTCGTTATGAGTTGGTAGGGAGGCTACCGTCCACACTGAAGCTCAGTTGGGCCAGGTTTTCGAGAGGAAATCCTGCTCCGAACCTTCTAGATTTTAGTACGTGGCTGTACGAGACAGCAGAAGACGCTAGTGCAGTCATAGACATCGTAAACATCGAAAATCGACCGCGTGGTACTAAACGGGATGGTTTCTTGAATATTCATTCGGAGCTGAACATCGAGGAATCGGAACCAGCCAACCTACAGCAGGAACCATCTGAACTAATTATTACCGAGACGAAGAAGTGCATGGTATGCAAAAAGGATTGTCACTCGGTAGGGAAGTGCAAACATTTCGTGGAATTGAGTTACGATGCGAGATGGGCGACGGTAAGAGCGGGCAAGCTGTGTCGAAAATGTTTATGTAAGCACAACGGATCGTGCAAACAAGCGAAACCATGTGGTACTGACGGCTGCACATATTTACATCACCCGCTGTTACACGACCGCGGAGACAATCGTTCCGATGAACCATCCATACACCCTATCGAAAGTAATTGTAACGTGCATCAAACGCAGTCGGAAATCTTGTTCCGAATTGTTCCAGTTATCTTGCATGGTCCAACAAAGACAATTCGAACTTACGCTTTTTTGGATGATGGCTCCGAACTCACGCTTTTAGAACGCGATTTAGCAGATGAGCTTGGTTTGAAAGGGCCTACGAGTTCTTTATGCCTCAAATGGACAGGCGAAACTACGAAGACGGAAAACAGATCACAGAGCGTGAATCTTCGTATTTCCAGCGTGACGAATCCTTCAAAGAGCTACGGCCTTTCCAACGTTCGAACGATTGATAATCTACAAATCCGGCCACAAACGCTCTTAATCTCAGAATTGCAGCAAAGATTCCGACATCTTTTAGGACTACCTATAGAGTCATATAACCTCGTCAGTCCACGAATTCTCATTGGTCTAGATCATGCCAGCCTTGGGTTCGCGTTGAAGAGTCGCGAAGGTCAGCGTAACGAACCGATCGCTGTAAAAACACGCCTAGGATGGATAGTATTCGGCAGTTGCGTAGAAGGCACAAGGGCTGAACAATACGTGAACTATCACACGTTGCAGGTATGTCCATGTAACCGAGAGGAAGGCGAAGATCTTCACGAAACTGTAAAGAGCTACTTTGCCCTCGATAGCCTAGGAATTTTGAAGCCTAAAGAACTACTTCTGTCGCACGAAGATCAACGAGCACAGTCATTGTTAGCATCGCTCACTCGTCCTTCTGATGGCCGCTTCGAATCCGGACTTCTGTGGAAATACGATACCGTACGACTTCCGGATAGCTCATCAATGGCATTGCGAAGATGGAGATGTTTAGAAAATCGTTTAATGAGAGATTCAAAGTTAGCGTGTGAGTTGAAAGCAAAAATTCAGCATCATATCGATAAAGGCTACATACGAAAGCTTTCGACAGCAGAGTTGAACACAAAACGCTCTCGAGTCTGGTACCTTCCAATATTTCCTATTGTTAATCCGAATAAACCGGGTAAAACGAGGTTAGTATGGGACGCAGCTGCCACGGCCTATGGCGTCTCACTCAATTCAGTCTTGCTAAAAGGTCCAGACCAGTTAACATCCCTACTTTCCGTGCTGATCCAATTTCGAGAATTTCGAATAGCGGTATGTGGCGACATACGTGAGATGTATCACCAAGTAAAGATTCGCGAAGACGATCAGCACTGCCAACGTTTCCTTTGGAAGACATGCGAGACAGATACAGATCCTAGCGTCTACATAGTACAGGTTATGACCTTCGGTGCCTGCTGTTCGCCAAGTACGGCACAATACGTGAAAAATTATAATGCGCAAAGATTTCAGAAGGAATATCCAACAGCCGTTAACGCCATTATAAATCAACACTATGTCGATGACATGCTTATCAGTGTAGAGTCAGAAGAAGAAGCTATACGAATTGTTCGAGATGTACAAAGAATTCACAGGTCAGCAGGTTTTGAAATGCGGAACTGGACGTCAAACTCACCTAAAGTTATTTCCGCCATGAACGAAACTGGTCTCGTCGAAAAAGGCCTCAGCATCGGCGACGAACACATCACCGAAAAGGTTCTAGGAATGTGGTGGAACACATCAACCGACTGTTTCACTTATAAAATGTCATCCCGATATGACCAGCAACTGATTCGAGGGCAGCGACGACCAACGAAACGCGAAGTACTCCGTACTCTAATGATGATCTTCGATCCACTAGGTCTAATCGCGCATTTCTTGATGCAACTGAAAACAATTCTACAGGAAATTTGGCGAAGCTCGGTCGACTGGGATGATCCCATTGATGAACCCCAGTTTCGAAAGTGGACTGAATGGATAGCAATGTTACCACATGTATCGTCTATTGAAATTCCTCGGTGTTATCGAACCTTTACACCCGCTACAAAGGAAACACAGGTACAAATGCATACGTTTGTTGACGCCAGTGAGAATGGTTTCGCGGCAGTGGTTTATTTACGATTTCAAAACGAAAGTACAATCGAATGCTGTTTAGTAGGAGCAAAAACTCGAGTGGCTCCGCTCAAATTCCTTTCGATTCCAAAATCTGAACTGCAGGCTGCGGTACTAGGCGTGAGATTGGCGGATACTATGGCGAAATCATTAGCTATCAAGATCAAACAGCGCTTTTTTTGGACTGATTCTAGAGACGTTCTCTGCTGGCTCAATTCTGATCATCGCCGATACAGTCAATTTGTTGCATTTCGCGTCAGTGAAATCTTAGAAACGACGAACGTTCACGAGTGGCAATGGGTACCAACAAGGCAGAACGTAGCCGACGACGGAACGAAATGGGCGCGAGCTCCGGATATGACAGCGTCCAGTCGATGGTACCGAGGGTCTGAATTTCTATGGCAACCAGAGGAAGCATGGCCCGTCGCTCCCTACACATTCGGATCAACCACGGAAGAATTGCGACCTCATCTCTTGCTTCATACCGCAGTAGTAGAACCAATAGTAGATCCATTAGATTTCTCAGAATGGTCAAAAATACTACGTCGAATGGCGTATGTAATCCGTTTCGTTAATAATCTTAAACAAACTATAAATAAACATCAAAGGTATACTGGTCCTTTAACTTGCAATGAGCTGAAAATGGCAGAAAACTACATGTTTCGACTCGCACAGTGTAGTATTTACGCAGATGAAATAGCTGTTTTGAAAGCGCCTCATAACCAGTCACGAAAACTTCTGAAAAACAGTCCCCTTCGACGGTTGTGTACCTTCCTTGATAAGGATGGCATTTTGCGATCCCGCGGCCGTACACAGGAATGTCATTTCGCAGATTACGATGCCGCGAATCCAATAATTCTACCACCCAATAACCATATCACCAAACTTATTGTACTCGATGCTCACAAACGATTTAATCATCAGAATCATGAAACGATAATCAACGAGGTTCGGCAGCGTTTCTGCAGCCCAGGTCTGAAGGCTACATACCGCGCTATACGAAAATCTTGTCAACATTGCAAAAACGAAAAGGCAGCTCCACAGCCACCAGCGATGGCCGATTTACCATACGCTCGACTTGCTGCTTTTTGTAGACCCTTTACGTACATGGGAATCGACTACTTTGGCCCGATGATAGTATCAATCGGCCGACGCACAGAGAAACGTTGGGGGGTCATTGCAACATGTCTTACCACTCGTGCCATTCACTTAGAACTCGCTCACACACTGACGACCAGTTCCTGTATCATGGCAATACGCAACATTTTTGCTAGAAGAGGTATCCCGGCAGTGATCTACAGCGACCGCGGTACAAACTTTCAGGGCGCTAGCAAGGAGATGCAGACTGCACTGGAGAAACTTGATCACGATCAATTGATGCAGGAATTCACGACATCTAGAACGGAATGGAAATTCAATCCTCCAGCTTCCCCTCATATGGGTGGAGCTTGGGAACGGCTTATACAGTCTGTGAAAAAAAACCTAAATGTGCTTCAGCGGAATTCCTCACCAACCCATGAAGTACTTCAAAACGCGTTAGTAGAAGTGGAAAATGTACTTAACTCACGCCCACTCACAAGCGTTCCTCTCGACAATGATGAATCTCCAGTGTTAACGCCAAATCACTTTCTTTTGGGTACACACAATGGATTACGGCCCTGGACAGCGTACGACGACAGTTCAGCAGCACTAAGAAACACCTGGCAGCGGTCACAAATCATGGCGAACCAATTTTGGAAACAGTGGATACGGGACTATCTGCCCACACTCACCCGAAGGCAGAAGTGGCTGTTACCTGCAAAACCAATTGCCATCGGTGACGTGGTCATCATAGTGGACTCGAATTTACCCCGTAACTGTTGGCTGAAGGGTAGAGTCATAGGTGTAAAACCAAACGCGGACGGACAGGTAAGAATGGCCACAGTACAAACGACTAATGGGATCTACGAGAGACCGGCCGTGAAACTCGCTGTTCTAGACGTAGGCGTTCAGTCGAATACGCTTCAGCTGAGTCCTCAGCGCATCCTGGGGGGAGTGTAAATAGCGCCACGCACTTCAGCGAGCCCCTCGGTGTCCATGAGCCCCAGAAACGTAAAACCGCACCTTTTACCTTCCCAGAGGATTGACAAGGCAGCGGTCAGTGGAAGGAGAACTAATAAAGAAGAATAAAAACTACATGTCATATACAGGCGATTGGTAACAGTTGTCATCAGTGAATTTATAATTATAAATAGCGTAAGATCAGCATTATCCATTTATTACTGGCATTATCGATACTACTTCTCATGTAAGTGTGAGCATAGAATTAACTTACTGAAACTGAACCTAAAATACAACTTACAGTTACAGTACGGATTTGATTAGAACAAATCGAAGATAAACACTTGCACTCAAAAGTGAGTTTATCATAAAGGTGAGTCAGGCTTGTTTAGCTAAATTTCAATTAATAATAAAGGTATCTGGTTTAGGATTTTGAACTGATTGTTACGATAAAAGTTTAGAACTTGTAAGACAGCGAAAAATACTAAAAGTAAGAAATCATGGTTCGTTGTTAATATTATGAAATTAATGAAATACATTGCAGGAATTTATAATCATCCTCAAACCGTAATAAAAGGAGATTCATAAAATTTACAAATTTACTGCTGTCGTGCGACACCCCCAAAGATAATACTCTAACGGCGTCAAATCACAGCTCCGAGGCGGCCAAATGACATCCATATTTCGACTGATAATTCGATCTTCTTAGACTGTGCGCAGAAGATCGATCGTAGCGTTGGCTGTGTGGCACGGAGCGCCGTCTTGTTGGAACCAAATGGTGTCCAAGTCTTCCTCTTCAAGTAACAGGAAGAACCAATCGCTAATCATGGCGCGGTAGCGCTCGCCATTGACCGTGGCGGCGGTTCCTGCCTCATTTTCGAAGAAAAATGGCCCAATGATGCCGCCAGACCAAAATCCGCACCAAACCGTCGCTCTCTGAGGATGCATGGGCTTCTCCATGATAACGTGCGGGTTTTCCGTCCCCCAGATGCGACAATTTTGCTTATTAACATACCCGCCGAGATGAAAATGTGCCTCATCCGAAAAGATGATTTTTTGGCAAAAATCGGCGTCTTCTTCAAGCTGATCGCAAGCCCAGTTGGCACTATTTTCACGCGTTCCTCGAACGTATACACAATCATTTTCGTTCAGCGGAAGGATAAAACTAAGTTTCTGTCAAATCAGAAGTGATATTAAGGTTACCAATGTCGAAATAACCGCTAGTTAAAAAAAAGTTAGATGGCGGATCCTGTAGAAAGTTTATGCAATCACTTGAAAAATTGACTAGTGAAAATTGGCCCAGAGGGCTAAGTGTTCTATATCATTCGACACAGTTCATCGAGCTGAGCGATGTATGTGTTTGAGTATGTGTCCAATAATGTTACTCTTAAAATGAAAAATCTCATAGTCCCATAGGTTTCTGTAGAGTTCAATCATGCTTTCATAGGGTAAAGAGTGTTTAAAATTGCGAGTGACGATGCAAAAAAGCGTAAAATTCTTCTAGATTTGGCTCAAAACTGATTTAATTTGTAGGGTATATTAGTTACTTACTAAACGAACCGACTTCGGCTATACTGGTTCCCAGTTCCCGGTTCCAGAAGTACCGGAAATAGTAGTCAAAAACTCTAAAACGAAACTCACTCAATTTTTTCAGAGATGATTTGCTCGATTTCCACGAACTTAGGCTCAAATAAAAGTTCCTAAAGTTAGTGCGACGATGCAAAATAAATAAAAATTCTTATTAACTTGACATAACTGTTTACAAATTGAAAAAGTTATGACAGTTCAATTGAACATGGAAAAATGATTGTTGAAATGATGAAATCGACTGGATATTTGAATGTAATTTAAAATAAAATCCTTTTAGCATGAATCCACAAAGAAACTATTACTAGGATTAAGTTAAATCGCACCACGTCCAGCAAAAGATCCAGCAGACGCGCATAATTAATACCACGCTGTTTTGACCTCCTTTTTCGCTGAATAGCAACCTCAATGTATAGGAAGTAGGTTCTCTTACGATGTCGAGTGACTAAACGGTCGCCAACGAGCAAAGCGATCTACATATTATTCACCGCGAGTTCCACGTAAAACAGTAACAACACAAAACTTACTTCATTATTTGTTGCATCGTCAAGTATCCAAACAAAAAGCTCTGCGTGAGTCACCACTGGAAGAGCTACCGATCTTAGTGCTACTACCACTAGTAACCGGTTTAGACCCTTGCATTGGCTACAAGTGGACCAGAGTAGAGGCACAAACCATCGATGTCTCTCCCCCAGTGAGAAGCAGTGATTGCCAGTTACCACTTCCAGTTGGTTGTCTGGAATGTCGCAAATCCACCACGTAGCCTAGCTGCTATAAAAGTACACCAACACACGAGCCTCAGCGCAAAATACGAACACTTCACTCAAACTCCAGCAGAACTTCAGCAGACTCTTGATTCACCAACTTCAACAGCAATCGAATCACACAAAGAAAATTTTCTTTCCATCAGAACTTCTTATGCATTTGCTCACCTTCCTTTGTACGTACATATATTCTTATTCTTATTAGTTACCACTATAAATTTTTATTATCATTCTCCATTCTCTTCGTGTGCACGTTTACCCGCTCAGCACGTTTCATTCCTCTTCATCATTCGTTATCGGCCTGCTTTTTTCCGATACCTTCTTTCTTCTCTGTTCATCACACCAACAATTCCCGGGCTATTGAGCCGCTTCTTCTAGACCTTCCACTCCTTCGCAAGCAAGACATTCACGATTCCGCAGGCACAAATCAATGGGAAAAACGGAAATGCCGATTATTTGAACGACCAACTTTAGCCGGCGTATAAACAGCTTGTTCAAGTCGACCGCTTTTTTATGTTTACGTTCTTCCACACCAACATCGCACACGACGTCGAAAACTTTCTACGCGGTGACATCGAACGGGAAAAATACGGACGTACGAAAATCTTCTATACGTGCATTCGCTCGCGCGTCATCGACTCTACTGAATGCATTCAATCCAATTGCTATTCTGTGCGCTGTTAGGAGCGAAGGTGCAAATTGCAGAGAGCATCAAAGTTCACCGAACAATCGTCAGCTAGAATGGCAGTGCGGCCAGTTCAGATGGGAAAATTGAAAATATTTTTTATATGTTGTAGGATTTGTCATCATTATTAATTGGAAAATTTAATTCGGTAATTATGTAACAACACTTGCGAAATATACAAGGATTAATAATGATTGCCTTATAATTCCATTGCTGTAAAATAAAACTATAACATGTGCTGTATGTTGTTCGTATCAAACATCTAAATTCACAATAACAAGGCCGTGATAATCGAGTTAAAAAAGTACGGGTGTGTAATGTCAAAGACATAACTGGATGTCGTGAATACGAATAAAACTGACACGATTTCTTTATACTTTCGAATTCGAATTGATAGTTGATCGACTGTGTGAATTGTGAAACTTTTCCTCTTTTCACTACTAGAATTATAAACAATTTTTGACGTCGATTATCTCATTTCGGAATTGCATATTTCATTGAAAGAAACTATCAAGATGCTATACAGGATTCATTTCTGTCTTTTAGAAGGATTTAGCACAGCTGGGAACATTTTTCTCGAACGATTTTCGCACAGCGAAAAGTGCACGAAGCAAATCAAATTATTTTGGATTTTCACTAAACTGATGATTTTTACCTTCGATTTGCAAAGAAGTAATCTTAATAGTTTTTTAGATAACATTTAGAGCCATTAGAACAGCTAATTTTATATAATGTTGTCCACTTTTCGTTTTCTTTCTCTTCAATGCAAACGACCAGAAGCTCTGTTGCACGATGCGATCGCTCGCAGTGCCAAATGATGCGAAACTGGTTTAATGCGTCTTCTCGCCTTGACGACCGGAAGGCAAATGAGAATTACGACCTAAGCGTTTGAGGTTTTTAACCACGCAGAAGGTGCGCTCTCCGATGCCGCTGTTTGAATACTTCTTCTCGCCCCGACGTCTGCTTCCATCCAACGCACAAGAAGAAATGATCGATTTTCGACCACGGTTCCCCTAAGCGAAAGTAAATAGTTTTCCGCGTTGTTTTCAAATTTTTAGAAAACTTAATTTTTGAGATGTTTGTTGTTATCTCACAATGTTAAAAATCTCTGATCATATTTTTGATGAAATAGTGAAAGAATTATGTTGCTGCCATTAATACAAGTCAATATATTCACGATTAAATTCTGCCCATTCTTCCATATGGCTAATTTTGAAAAGGCGCTCCATAGTAAAGTAAATCGCATTCACGACAAAAGTGTATCGCTAAGGGCTATAACCGGGTAAACTTGCGAAATCTGCCCCCAAAGAGAATTCATATTGTTATATCATATTTGAAAGAGCTTGAACTGGAAACAATTTACCCAAAACTTAATACTTTTTACTGTCATTTTGACGGAACTAGTTTACTTTTAAATTTTGTATTTTGTTTAATTTTTGGAGTTCCACCGAAAAACTAAAAAAAATACGGATGTTTTAAGCTGTGTCATGAATGTTTTCAGTTTCTTATCTAATCTTTTTAAGGTGTATTTCTTGCATTATTTAATTTTGGACACATTGATATTCTTCGGTTTCATATGATTTAAAGATGTGGAAAACCACAATATTTGTAATATTTTTTAAACAAATTAACAATCAACCATGCGTATTCACTAAGGGGGAGAAAGGGATAATTTGAATCAAAAAACACTTTTTTTAGATTAGGCAAATTTTTTCAAACTATTTTTACATTATAAAGCATCTTTTAAAGAATATTAAGTTAAATATCCGTATATTAATATTGAAAAATGAGGTGGTAACAGAGCATTCCCCAAAACCTCTTTTTGGAATCAAAATAACTCGGCGTAGAATTATCGGAAATCAAAAATGTTCTTAAATTTACTTAAAGTACTACCCCCCTCCCCCCCTTGGTTATTAATTTGATTTTTTAACAGTTCGTGGCATACTTAAGCAAAAAATGCGATTTCACGTTATATTTTCCGCCAACTTTGAGGTACAAAACTACCATGATATGAAAATGGAAAATTTCAAAAACGTATAGGGGAGGCATTTTATACCAAAAAAGTATGTTGGTTTTCAGAAAAACGCGTTTATTTTTTTTTCTCTCAACAAGTGAGCAAAAACACATTTTAGATAACTTACACTGAATTATTCAAATGATTTGAAATTTTGAAACAATACAACTACAAGAAAATGAAAAAAACCGATTTTTCGAAACTGTTTATCCCTTACCCCCATCAAAAATCGAATAAATGTGAAAACTAATAGAACAACCCTAGCTCCGTCAATATGGCAGTTAAAAGGTTGAAATTTGGGAAAATTGTCTCCAGCCCAAACCGTTTCGAATATGGCATCACAGTATAAATTCTGAAATTTGGGAGCAGATTTCACATGTTTAACCGACTGTAGTCTTACAATTTTTCGAAAGGACATCCACATTTTCATACACCTAATTAGGGCTTACAAGATGACGTCACAAATGATCTTGTGATAGTATATTATTTGACATCTATCGGTGATTATTCACAATAGTCAAACGCACTCAAATTAGATTTTTTTACCATCGTGAACTCGGATTTATCCTTGACAATTTTGTAGTTCCATTGACTTTGCTTTACATTTATCAAAGTTACCGAATATTCAACATTTGATGTTACCCAAGTAATCATGAGCATTGAATGATAGTATTAAACAGCATGGAATCAACACTAAAATGGTATAAGAATCGTATTATAACATTACCATTGCGTTTAAGCCATATATTGGAAATGTAAATTGTGGGAATTGAGAATGGAATTGCACGGAATCACTCCGCATATCAGGTTCACTGTTACCACGTCTTACCTTCTCAGCGACTTGTAGCTAAAAGAGGTCGATGCCAGTCGCTGTTTGTTCTCGTTCATAGTCAAGGATTACTGCGCCCAATTCTGATGGATGTTCGCGCTGACACTTACATAGCTGTCAAGTATGAAACCCTTCAGACTTGTAGGAGACGCATTGATCGTTCGTATACTATTATCGTATCTATATCCCACATAAATGCTTAAAAGCACTACAGTACGTACCATCATAGTTAGCATGATATGAATAAGTAGTACTGATACAATCACCTGGCGTTTTATTCAATGCTATCATAAATAAAGGGTGATTTTTTAAGAGCTTGAGAACTTTTTTAAACAATAAAACGCATAAAATTTGCAAAATCTCATCGGTTCTTTATTTTAAACGTTAGATTGGTACATGACATTTACTTTTTGAAGATAATTTCATTTAAATGTTGACCCCGGCTGCGTCTTAGGTGGTCCATTCGGAAAGTCCAATTTTGGGCAACTTTTTCGAGCATTTCGGCCGGAATAGCCCGAATTTCTTCGGAAATGTTGTCTTCCAAAGCTGGAATAGTTACTGGCTTATTTCTGTAGACTTTAGACTTGACATAGCCCCACAAAAAATAGTCTAAAGGCGTCAAATCGCATGATCTTGGTGGCCAACTTACCGGTCCATTTCTTGAGATGAATTGTTCTCCGAAGTTTTCCCTCAAAATGGCCATAGAATCGCGAGCTGTGTGGCATGTAGCGCCATCTTGTTGAAACCACATGTCTACCAAGTTCAGTTCTTCCATTTTTGGCAACAAAAAGTTTGTTAGCATCGAACGATAGCGATCGCCATTCACTGTAACGTTGCGTCCAACAGCATCTTTGAAAAAATACGGTCCAATGATTCCACCAGCGTACAAACCACACCAAACAGTGCATTTTTCGGGATGCATGGGCAGTTCTTGAACGGCTTCTGGTTGCTCTTCACTCCAAATGCGGCAATTTTGCTTATTTACGTAGCCATTCAACCAGAAATGAGCCTCATCGCTGAACAAAATTTGTCGATAAAAAAGCGGATTTTCCGAATGGACCACCTAAGACGCAGCCGCGGTCAACATTTAAATGAAATTATCTTCAAAAAGTAAATGTCATGTACCAATCTAACGTTTAAAATAAAGAACCGATGAGATTTTGCAAATTTTATGCGTTTTATTGTTTAAAAAAGTTCTCAAGCTCTTAAAAAATCACCCTTTATATTCGCGATAAGACAAGTACTCCAGAAGTGTCGTGAATACAACGTACCCACGCATCACCTATTCATTGTACAAAAAAAAGTATAATTGCATCTCGATGCAAAACACATCTGTACATAAAAGGAGGGTTGCAATTTACCTAAATTTACATCCTAAATCATATAAAAATGAATCGTGTCATTAGCTTTATAGCGAATTCAGCTGTTATCTACACAAACAGAATATTTTACTTTACGCATTAAACGATGTAATATTCTGCCATCACCCAGCAAATAAAGGCGTGCTTGAGTTTACGTCATGTTTTAGTTTACATTGAAGAAAAGTATAATCTTGAGGAAGCTATTAAGAACTCTATCGAATTCCTGAAATAGAAGTTGTGAAATAAAAATTTTATTTTCCTTGTTTATAAGTCTGATTCTACCAATGAGAACTCAGCAGATTGAACATAATTTTGAAAGGAAAGAAGAAATACTTCAATCAGGTAGTTGATTTTCCGAATAAAACGAGTATGAGATAAACATTCAAACATACGACAACTGGCTTGAAGGACCAATGTCCTATGCATTGAACTGCCAACTTGGGCCAAAACCAGTTTTCTAGCCGTAAAAATCGAGCTCAGCTATGCTGAAATTTATAAAATAAAAATAATTTTTTACACGATAATTAATTGAGTTTTGAATAAACTCAACACGATTCACCAATCCGAACAAAACTTTTCAAATTGAAAACAAACTTCCAACACAGTACTAATTCAAAAACAATGAGTTGTAGCAGAATGTTACTCACGGGTCACGCGTTGATCAGCCATTCAAGAGAAATCCGTTCATTTTCTCTCATCGCACTAAGCATGGAACCGCCGTTGATTTAAATCCTTCAGCTATGTGGTAGTGCAACACATGAAAAAAATATCCATAATCGCTGTATTTTATCTCCCACACTCTTCTATGCTTTTCTCTCGTAGTTCCGTCGTTCGGTCACTCACTTCGGCAGCTCTCACAACCGGACCCGAATATGTCTGGTCGTGGAACAAGCCAAGAAAAGAAGAATCGCAACAAATAGAAGACAAATTCCACACCTTGTTTTCGTTTAAATAGCACACATTTTTCGTGTTTTTCTTCTGGAAAACACTGATTCAAGCTGTCTGTTCAGCTGATCTACATCGTGTAACAATTTTCACCAGATTTCAAGGCACTTTTCACTGGATTAATACGAAAAACACGGCACGGTTAGTCAGCGTACGTCAAAAGAGAACGGTTTCTCGAAATACAATCAAAGACGGAATCTCATCTAGCAGAATCGTGCATGATCTCACTTGTTGCAGGTATACGCTCATCAACAAACACAACTGAAAACCAAGGCGTTGCTTTTCGAACACACCTTCGCGAAGTGTGCAAGTTGATTCGTATCAGAAATTGTACGCAAGTCATTTTCAAGCGTGTTGAACGCAATTAAATAAACTTCAAGGGGTCTACAGCAAATAATTGTAATGCAGATTAGATTGCCTATAAGGCAGAGATGCTATCCATACAGGTTTATCAAAGTTTCATTGCATTAGGATGACGAATGAATTTTCCACAGGCTGCTATAGAGAACTCAAATAATTTCTATTATTTTGCAGAATTTCAAAATCTGTCATTTGAAAATGTAAGAAATTTTTCTTTCGTTTCGTATAATCATTTTTGACTTTATACAATAATATGTTAGCCAATATCGAGATCCGGAATTTGTTTCGTTTCGGTTAAGGTTATTTTGAAAGCTACAGGAATAAATCCAAAGTACGGTCAAAATCTATTTCTCATCCTAATATCGCATATTTGGTTAGGTTTGCGCATCTGTTCGGTCTTTCAAGTAACATTTTATAATGTACACGACGAATAAATTCATTTGAAAATGATAAACATAATATTTCTTCGCACGCTTAAATCGAAACTAAAAATTTTCATTGTTTAAAACAGTATCTTGGATGCTGAAAAAATGACAGAGGTGGAAAATTATATTTCTCACACTAAACTTAACTTTTTGCTTGAACAAATGACGTTGTAAATAAGTTTCACAAGTGGAATGATGTCACAAGTGAAAATTTTTAATCCACCTAGTGGTATAATGTTGCCTTTCTCATATTATTCGTTTTATCTTATATATTACAGCAGAAATTCCCCTAAATACTACAATTTAAAAAAGTTTTGAAAAGAGTTTTGAAGATTTCTATTGCATATTACTACCACATTGATATACTTTATTTGAATTTAAGTTAGTTAAAATCTTTTCAATCATATGTGAGAAAGTGATTTGAGCTCCATTTTATCAGATTTTATTACTATTGTCGGTAGTATCGGCATAGTGATATTCGGTTCATTCAACTATACACTAATAAGACCTAAAAGATTCTCTATAGCGATTTGAGTTTTGGAAAAAAATGTACCGGGAGTCGTACTTGGATTGAATTCAGCAAATCATATAAAGATTATGAAAAAAAAAATTTTTGAAATATAACATTTTTACACTAAGTATCCTACCTCCAGAAGCAGGGGTTTGATCCGAACGAAAATTTGAATATTGTTTGGCATCTTAAGAATAACATTTGAATTTAAGTTTGTGAAAATGGGCTCAGTCATCAGAGATGGCATTTCACTAGAGTGATACACCAGGGCGTAAGTTTCAATTGTACACTGCGGATACATTTGGTATGCTTCACACAAAGAGGAAGTGCACTTCTTCTCAGTGTCCATTAGGCAGACATTCTCTTCGCACGAATCGCTCTCACGTGATCTCGTTTAAATACACCCAAGTGATCACTGGCGCGTGATGGTGAGCAAAAACTTCTGTGAACTTCAATTCAAAGAGAGTAGCTCTGGTCTTGCATGAAAAATTTCCAAGAAAAAAACGAAAATTCAACGATAAATTGATTTCTTTACTATTTTTGCGTACCCCACGTCACTTATCCGCAAACCATACGCTCATCGGAGTGTACACCTTTGTGAAAGTATCTGCTTCCCCCTCAGAGAATTTATTAACTCTGCTCTAGCACTTTGGTGCGATTCAGTGGAGGAGGTAAAAGGAAATAAACAAACACACTCCGAGAAAAGTGAGTGATATTATTTTCACATTTTTGGTGCATATCATCCTGTAATTCCGGAACCGTAAGTCGGGTCCAAACGAAATTCAAGAGCTTTGTATGGAACCATAAGACCTTTTATTTGAATTTATGTTTGTGAAAATCGGTTCAGCCGACGACACGACCAGGCACTTCGAAGAAAAATCAGCATTAAAACTGTTCGCTAACGATTCACCGCCAGTTACCACAAATCTAGCGACCCCTTGTAAATGATAAAAATAATCTTCTCGAGCAACACTGTTTAAGTTGCTATGGACTAGTTACCAAGGAACCCCAAAACAAATAAACATGTTTTGAAAGCGGTGGAATTGTTCTATTAGTGTTAAACTTTGTTCAAATTGAGCAGAAATGCATTTAAATGAACTCGATTTTCGGAATTTAATCGAAACTAAGGATGAAACCAACGAACGAGGACAATGATCTGCTTCCAGTGATTCATCCGTACACTTCAACTGCTAGCTTTTCTGGGCAGTAGGATTCGGTGTAATATACCGGTGTCAAAATTGTTTTGTGTCGGTTGATTGCGCAGAAGTGGAAACGGTATTTCACCTTGTTGGCCACTATTCGAGGATTACTAGTGGAATTCCACAAAGAAATCATTTTACCGTACGTTATACAGGTACCGCAGAGCACTAGCCTCGCTCAGCTCGTTGTCGGTCATTTCCATGTCTTCCTTCTCACACAACGGTTTCAAGTCAAGACCTGAATTTTGAACTTGGCTTTATAAAAGACATAACTCATACTCCTCATTTTTTACATTCCGCTCGAGTCAGGTAAATCCATTAAAATGTTCCGTAATATAATAACCGATCTGAAATTTATTTTGTTTACATTCATCTTGCCTTCGATATGCAGTAACCAAGGTTATGGTTACTGTTATTTAAAATCAAAAAAATTTATCAACTTGTGCTGCCAGTTTAAAAAAATTCACTAGCGTTTTCGATTTGACATTTCCAGTTACTGAGGGGTAGTTAAATTTACGATACAGTTTTGATAGACGAGTGGCAGGTCGTGTCGTCGGTTCAGCCATCTCCGAGAAATGAGAGTGACAATATTTGTCACGATTTGTCACGCACACATACACACACGCACACACACGCATATTCACACAGACATTTGCTCAGTTCGTCGAGTTGAGTTGAGCCAGACCCTGTTAGCTTGGAGCGAAATAAATCTGAAATGTATTGAAACTTTTTATAGGGGCAGAAAAGTATTTCTTCAAGATTTTTCTCAGTGTCGGAAAATAACCATTGACCTGTCAAAAATAACCAAGCTTTCGAGCATTGTTATTTTTGACAACATCCAAATAACCGAGAGTCAAATTTTAACTAAAAGTTAAACTAATTCGCGAGATGACCAACAGCCTTAAAATGTTCTCGCGGATATTGTTAAACTTTTGGGATTTGAGTGAACGCAACTCAAATCATGTACTATTTTTAAAGAGCATTAGGATATCGGTAACTATTATTCGAAAAACTACTAGTAGTACTTACCACTAATCACATTATTAGTTACTACTAGCATAAATCAAATAAACATAGATTTCCCAGTGTAATAGTAATGTAGTTGAGCAACCCGTGACACCAAAAGCACCGTCTGGTTGAGAATGGGTGCGTAAATGCTCCTAAAATGCATGCAAAAAGTTGCCTGCGCATTTAACACAACCACAGTAGCTGATGGAAAAAAGTACACCCGTTTGTCACTAGAGGTGCTGTTAGTGTCACCGTACAGTGAGAAATCTATGTTTATTTGATTTATGCTACTAGTCACATTACTAGTTACGCGCATAAACGAATATCATAAACTAACTGCCTATATAACGACAAATACTCAAGAATACTGTTTTTATTATACACGGAATAGTTTATTACGCTGATCAAATGGTACTTTTACATTTACAATGCAGTTTTGATAGACGACTGGTAAATCGTGTCGTCAATTGATCTAATACCATGTTCACATTAGCGCTTATATCACTTGATATACCGAGATGATATGCATATCACGTGGAAGTGTTCACATATGATCGAAATGATATCGTTTGACAATCAAGTTGTCATATTGAATGTTCCCATTAGGAGTAAGATCAATAATAGTGCTTTCCTCTCATACAACTCAATCAATAATTGAAGTCTTGCATTTAATGTCTCCGAACGCTAGTATTCATTGAAAAATTTGAAATTATAATGATTGTTTATTATCATTCTCGAAGTGACGTCCATAAATGAGTGCGTTCAATGCCATTATCCGTGTTGCTAGTTGGAATTTTTGAAAACTCGACATGATATCGTACATGATATCCCGGATATCATGCCAAAATGATGATACGCGTTGACATCAAATTGTATGAGATATCATGTAATATCGCACATTATATCATCGGATATCAAGTATATCCGCATATCACTTGATATCAGGGCTAATGTGAACATGGTATAAGCATGTTACTCAAGCATGCAACATTTTTTTCTTGCGTGTATACAACTGAGTGCCGAGCGAATTCATTGATGAACCGACTGACAGCAATTTGCCGTACCAGATTTACACAGCATACGTGGTGACCAAATGTCTTCCTTCTAGTGTCACACGGTAAGCGAAAAAGCACACAGCAGCAGTGGATTCGCGTTTTCCTCGCACGATTGGTTTCGTTTATCTAGCGACCGAGCCCGTTTTATTTCTCCCGAAGTGCGTGTTTTTTGAGTCGGTCGGGCGTGTGTGAACCGTTCGAACAGAATACAGAGCTCAAAGTTGAGATTGTTGTTTATTGTGCATAATTTTAGTTTAGTTTGACACGGGTGTTGGGCGTGCTAGATTTTGCCTTTGAATCGAAAAAGTGCTACTCCAAAAGTGGAATTTTCTTGTTGGAATATTAAAGAAGAAGAGTTGAAGCGGTGTGGAAAACAAAGAGGAGACGAAATTACTCATCGCAAGACAGCAGTACTAGATTTATAGCTGACCAGAAGTGCGACAAAGGTTCATTCACTCGGTGAGTTGTTAGAGAGTAAGCAATGGTGCCAGTATGACAACATATTTGGGATATGGTTAGATTCAATATCTATCATTTTTTGAATTACCTGGAATTAAGATATGTTCAGTACGTTGGCTCATGTCATAAAATGAAATCTGATACTGATTCAAATCATCATCAGCATTAAGTTAGCGAAGTTTAAGTTTTTAACCATTAAGTTTGACACTCCATACATACGTTTGTGCTGTGCTTTATTTTGAAAACAAAATGCCTAATATAAAACTTTCAGAGCAAAGCTCGCATTTTTTGTGATGACGGATAATAAACTAAATACACTGAAGTCTTTTTTATGCGAATTTACGTACCGCATAAAAAAAACCGCATAACTCTGAAAATTCGCATAAAAAAAACCGCATAACTCTGAAAATTCGCATAAAAAAAACCGCATAACTCTGAAACTTCGCATAAAAAAAGACCGCAGAAGGGCAAACCGCATAACTCTGAAAATTCGCATAAAAAAAACCGCATAACTCTGAAACTTCGCATAAAAAAAACCGCATAACTCTGAAAATTCGCATAAAAAAGTCGCGTAAAAAAACCCCATAAAAAAAAAGACCTCAGTGTATTAAGATTCAATTTGAAGAGGAATTCCTAGAGATTCGGTACTCACTGAAATTAAGTCTTTATAAAAACCCGTAGTGAATAGTTTTCTTTTTCTTTCAAAAGTGGAAGTTAGAAGGGTGCTTATCGGCCGCTATCACAAAAACGCAAAAATATTGTTACATACTGAGCAAAAAAGACATAAAATGCAACTCCTGTTTTTAAATGACAATCGTTTATTTATATATTTTTGAACTAGGAATAATTGCTATTGTCCCTATAACATAAAACTATTGAAATTAGATTTCCAACCATACGGAGACACTACATTTATTTATTTTATGCCTCCAGTTTACATTTTTTTTATTTACTTCGATTCATAGTAAATCAGCTATCAATTACAAATCTACTTGTTTTTCAGTTCTCTGTCAACCCTGACCGTTGAGTGAACACATCAGCAACTCTCACTGAAAGTGTCAGAAAAAGCAGCCGAAAGAAATTCGTACAAGTGTCAAACAGAAAAACCTAAAGAGTGTAGTGAGTGTTGTGCGATAACATAAAAGGTAATAGTTGTAGAAAACTAGGAAAATACTCGCTAGGCAAGGTTGAATATTTTGTTTTTCTGAAAAATATTCCATCACCTTGAACGGTACGACGTTTAGAACAGATACTTTTTTTAGAAAGGCAACTACGATAGTGTGCTTTTTTCCGGTACGGATCGCAACACAGCACAATCCGAAAAAATGGCAGATATAGATGATGTGATAAGTGATCAGGAGAAGATCCGTATCGTGAACGATTTCATCCTGCACGCACCGCCAGGAGAGTTTAACGAGGTGTTTAACGATGTTCGGGAATTACTGAACGACGACCGGCTGCTCAAGGAAGGTGCGAGCTCCGCATGTGCCCAGTACAATAAGGATCAGCTCACACCAGTAATACTAGAGGGTTCCGAGCTTGCCGTGCTCGTCACAGAGTTCAACGATCTGGGTAAGTAAAAGTTGAATTATTCGGTTCTTTCTCTAGATTGCCCTTAAAACCGTCCTGTTGGACAATAGTAGCAAGCAAACAATGTCTGTCGATCGGTTTAACTCACCGAGATTGGATTTTATTTATAGATTGCTTTCTATTCTGTGTCCACTGTCGTGTGTTTGTTGATTTGCAGAAATAAAAATCAGTAGAGTAAGGTTTTATTTCGGGCGCGACAAATCGTGCATCTCTTGTTATCATGAATTAAGTTGGTGTGGTCAATAATGTTGCACGAATCTTTCTTGCGAATGAAGTTTCTGTAATTAAATACGAAGAACGTTCTTATCGCATCAATTTTACACTTCGATTGAAAAAATCAAAATTTGTTCTTTCTTTTTTTTTTAACTATTTATTGGAATATGAGTTAAAATTAAATTATTAAGATTTAAATTGGGTGTTCAGCCACAAGTGGTGACTTTTCAGCCCTATTATATATACGATTTTGTTATTACCATGAGGACATCATTTGCTTCCGGAATTCTGAGATTTTTGTGTAGGGAAAATTCTAAACCTACTTGTATTGGGTAATGGGGAAAAGGAACTTATATACTAACTTACTAACTAATACAGAGAGCGAATCGATTCAATTGAAGATTGCATCGATTTTTGTCGGAATTTGCTTATAATATTATGTGACATTACATCTAATGCTTCTATATTTGTGAGTCTGTGTCACTTATTACACTTTGCCTGGATTCCTTCAATGTGATCCTTGAAAGTGAGTTTTTTTAATTCTATTTCTTCTGGACTCAATGAACGAGAATTGGAAAAGTTAAATTTCCAGAAATTTTGGGATGAATTACAGTCTGCGTTGAAAAAAAAATTGCAATATGTGTGTGGATTTAGAATAAAACCACGAGTTAGGTGAAAAAAATTGCTTGAAGCTTATTTCTATATAAAGTCTTGTAATAGGGAAAATTGGATATAAGCAAAATTTTTTTAGAAAATTCACAAAAACTGTCTTTCTGTTTAGAAAATTCGAAAATCTCGGCTTTCGGGAGTATGATTCGTCATTGATAAATTAGGTTTTTTCGTGTTTTGTTCCTACGAGAGCAAAATATAATGTTCGTCCGAACGAGATTTTTATTCTATTTGAAGTGTTTATGTTTATGTTTACTATCCCAAATATCACTTTTTTCCCCGAGTCAAAGGCACGACGAGTCGTTTTTTTACTTTTCAGCTGCTCTGTTTGTGTAGTAGTCGGATGGGGCGAATTCTTGAGAATACAGCGGGTGCGATACTATTTCTCAAAAATGTTCTTTTATTATATCCTTCACCAGGTAATGATAGACGGCACGTGATCGTGTTGCAATATAGCTTTGTCATGTTTTTAAGCCTATTCCGACCGGTTTTTGATCAACGCATTTGTTCAAACTAATAATTTGTTGTTGATAGCGATTCTTGTTAACCGTTTCGTCACCACACCACACTCGTTCCATCAAACACTGCCTTACTGTCTTACTGCCAAAGGGATTTGGCTTTACCGTTGATAAGCCGACCTCACCAGGCATCAATTTTTCTTCACCCGTGATGTTTTTAGATTGTCTATCGGTATCCATTTTTCCTACTTCAGGATTTGTCGCATTTTTTCTTGATTGATCTATCTAGACTGATTTATGATCATCAGAATTCACTCAATTTTTAAAGGAGACAAAACAACCGTTAATGCATTGTATTATTTTGAAGCATTTGACTCTCTTGAATAAGAACAGCTGTTTTACTGCCCGATGTTTCGACTACTGGTTTCGTTTTTCATCACGGAAAATATCTCAATATCGTCTAAGAAATTGTAAGCTTCCAAAGACAATCTTTGCAAGTGTTTAGGTTGTGCACAGTGATAATATTGACATATGGTAAGATGGGGTAAAAAGACACTTTTGTGTTTGCCGCATTGTAGACACTACGTTTTTGAAAATATTAGCAAATCAATCTATAAATCTATGAGTTCGTCGAGTACGCAAAATGTCTGGATGTGTGTGAAAGGTATTGTAGTCGCACGCAGTTTTTTTTTCAACTTTATTTGGTCGGATCCGGGATTATAGGGTGACTAGTGTAAATTGAAAGTTTCAAATTACTTCGTCACTTTTCTCAGATATACAAAACTCCAAAATTTCATCCGGATCCGACTTCCGGTTCCAGAATTACAGGATAAAATCTATATTACTTCCCGGCTTCTGGTTCAGGAAGTACTGGGAATATTATTCACAAACTAAATATTCGAAAATTAGTTTCAAATGAAAGGTCTTATGATTCCATACGGAATTCCTGAATTTCATCTCGATCCGACTTCCGGTACCAATATTACAGGGTTATGAGAACATTTCAAACCTTCATAGAAAGCGCACCGTTACGTATATGCGCTGGTACGGAAGAAGAAAACACTACACCGCCTCCACGATCGAAGCACACAGCGTGCTGCGTTCGATTTCATACACGTGGTCAAGAGAATGAAAACCGACACCGGCAGATGCGCAGCAGATTCTCGGATGCGTCACAATAGATTTAAGGTTATTTGAAATAACATGCGTCAAAGGCATCATTACACTACTAGGAGGATTAAAACGAATAGATATTCGTATTGTGCCCAATTTTTTGCTTAAAAACCACTTATCTGGTTCTCCCACGTTTGATTTACGCAGTTTTACACCACCGTATAAATTCATAACTGAAGAACGCTGTAAAAAAAATTAGAATATATATGCGAAATCGAAATTAGAAACAAACGATGAGTTTTACGGACAACAATTTACGTTACCAATCGGGTGGATGTTATTTCAATTTGTTCAAATGTGGGTTCGAAATGGCTTTTCGTGGCTTTTTTTACCCCACCTTGCCCTATAAACCAAACGTTTTTATTAGAAT
The DNA here is from genome assembly GCF_030247185.1 of Malaya genurostris. Taxonomy (NCBI): domain Eukaryota; kingdom Metazoa; phylum Arthropoda; class Insecta; order Diptera; family Culicidae; genus Malaya; species Malaya genurostris. The sequence continues at coordinate 185,413,085 of NC_080572.1, forward strand.
AATATTACCAGTTGAAGTTGTACTAAGCAAACAAGTGATCATATCATTTTCGGACGAGGAACGTCAAGATATTTCTTTTGATAAAAACGTGCCCTAATCCACCTAGCAGTGAGATGGTAAGTTTTTTTATCAATCCGCATGTATTTTTTGCTTGATTATTCGCCGGTGTTGTTAGTTTTGAAATTAATTTTATGTTGTTTAGCATTATCAATTATTGGAATCTCTGGTTTCTTTTTCTTGTTTGAAAACTTTTCAGAATCTTAAAATTTTGTCCCTCAAAAATGCAATTTCTTGAATATATTCATTTTGTGAGATAATCGAACATTACTGAAAACGTACCTAACTTAAAACTATGTATATACGCGTAAAAAATTACCGGATAAGAACCTTCCATAATATGCCTAGTGGTGTAATAATTCCTTTCTCATATTTGCATATATAACACTGTTATGTTCTTCAAAATATTGTTTTGATTCCTGAAATGGGGACATCTAGGGGACGGGTATGGCGTGGATAGTCGATGCCTTTCACGCAGCCCACCTGGGTTCGATTCCCAACCACGCACATATGTTCAGAAAGATTTTCTGGTGTATGACCATAAGGTGTTAAAACCCCTCTATAATTAAAACAAAAAATGGAATCCATTTCTGAGAAAACGATGTGAGTTCCACTATTGTAGGTGAAACAGGGAATAGGTGGTAACAGACTTAGAACTGATACACTGATGAACCTCACAAATAGCATACCGAAATACACTAGGGTCTTTTTTATGCGGTTTTTTTATGCGAATTTTCAGAGTTATGCTGTTTTTTTATGCGAATTTTCAGAGTTATGCGGTTTTTTTATGCGGTACGTAAACTCGCATAAAAAAAGACTTCAGTGTACTAGTATATGTGTCTATTGATATTTCGTAACATTAGTGGCGAAGTAGTAAAGCATTTTTTTAATATAAAAGAGTGAAATTAAATTTATTTTATTCAAACGTTTTTTTTTTGTTTATTCCACTAACCGCTCAGAAAGAGAATTTTTTCAATATTTTTCACGGGTTTTGCTTCATCACCTTAATTAACTACCTAAAATGTTTAACAATTTCCCTCTGTAATTTCGGAACCGGAAGTTGGATCAAAGAAATTTTTATAAGTGTACTATCGGATAGTATTCAGACATTTTGCTATCTCGATGAACTGAGTCGAATGGTATATAATACTCGGAACTCGGGACCTCTGTTCAAAAGTCGGTTTTCACAGTTATTGCATAACCTTTCTACATGACAATGAAGTGCAAAACCTGGACTCGGATTTTTCTTTACAAAAAGGCGTTTAAAAACATATTTTTTGCAAGAACCGGACAAAAAAAACTTGAATGCATAAACCGCTTAAAAACTGATCATTTTGCTTGTTTAATACGGGCGTCTAGATCCACACTGCGTTTCATTGTGACAATCGGCACTTCGAATGCTAGAACCGGATAAGTACGTTTATTTCGGAACAATCGGCTTCGTTTTCATTCGGTTTTTGCATTCGAGAAAACAAAGCGTAACGCTTTTTCTTTGTTGAACTACAGGTTGGCATAACAATTCAACATAAACTGTTATGCATTGACGAATCTAAGACGAAACGTAAAGATAGTGAAACCTAAACGAGTTTTGTAAATTTTTGTAAACGATTTTTTCATTTAGCCGTTCTAAAATTATTATACCCCGGTTTTTAAACACAAACATCTACTCGACAATATGCAATACACTGAGGTCTTTTTACACAAATTTCCGAAGTTACGCCTGTTTTTTTTTGTTTCAATCCGAATTTTCGAAGTTACGTGATTTTTTCACGCAGATTTCCGAAGTTACGCGTTTTTTTAGGCGAGTTTTCCAATTTATCCGGTTTTCTTGTTTTGTCTTAGAAATGCTCGAAAGTGTAAAATTAGAGCAATCCACACCACCAGTGTTTTTCAATGAAAAACGGTATAAGTCAACTCTCTGACATTTTCGATTAAAATTTTTTTTTATTTACAGATCTCGACGTTTCATGCATTTCCAAACATTTGGCATCAACGAAAAATTCCTTTTCAGAAATCTAAAATTAGTAAATTTTTTCAAAATTTTTTTCTGAGATTACACCAGAGCTGAGCGTTTCATGTACACTAAGGTCTCTTTTTACACGGTATTTTTTGCAAGGTCTTTTTTTACACGGATTCCGGAATTAACACGGTTTTTATTTACGCGGGTTTCGCAATTAACACGGTTTCTGATGAGAGTTTGAAAAGCACTGTCATTTGTTTTTTGAGAAAAATTTTAAAAAAGGAACAGGTTGTCTGTAAGAAAACGATTAAGAGAGCTAATTCAAAGTTTAAAAGGTAACTAAAATCATTCACTCAATAATTCACGTGATCATTAACTGTCGTTCCATAAAATGATTAATCAGTCTTCAGATCTTCAGTCCCTGTTGTAAATTACACGACAACGTCTCTTTCGCTCAGTTGTGGTGTATGATGTCAGCATCGTCATTGATATTATCGAGAATTTCGTAGCGTTGAAGAAATAGTCGGATTTACTAATCTCTTCAACTTTTCATCATATCGAGCAGTACAGTATTTTATACCCATTTGAATAATATAACTCTAGTAGTATTATGATTTACGCCGATGAAATGAGTTGCTTCATCATGACACATCTGTCGCTGCCTGCATAGATCTTTATCCAATACCCATGTCTCCCCACTCAGTTTAGTTAAGAATGACTGTTAAGATCGTTAGTGTTTATTACACGTTGCACCTTCGGAATTGAAAAGAACTTATTCTCAAGCTGAAAGTGAAAGTGTTTATGGCTGGTATTATTAGTACTTCTTTAGTCGAACGTTCTAAATTGTACGTATTATCGTTCTTTTGAAAACCGAATTCATTAAACATAAGGCATGAGCCATTTAGATTATTTTGCTTATCGTACAACGTGTTTCCTGAGTGTTCTAATTTTAATTTGTCATCCAATGTATTTTATCAAGTATGACTAGACCATCTCGTAACCTCAGGTTGGTTTTTAGATTTCCGTTTTTTATTGTGAGAAAACAGTTACATTTTATCAAAAACAGAACAAACTAACACTCAAATCTACGGTTTTTTGGGATTATTTCGTCAAATTTTCCACGCGGTTTTATTTTTGCACGGTTTCCGCAATTAACACGATTTTATTTTACACAGATTTTTTTAACACGGTACGTAACCCCCGTGTAAAAAGAGACCTTAGAGTATTTCTAAGACATTTAACATAAAAAAATCTTTAGTTGTGTTTTTTCTAAGCGGATTTCCAAAGGTTTTTTTGCGAGGTCGTTTCAATATTTCTACCGTAAGTGGAAACGTACACACATCAAGCAAGCTTCCCACGCATAGGAAAGAGCACCTACAGCGTATGTGTTCCGATACTGAAACTAAATAATGCGTATTATCCTCGCATAATAAACTTTCTATTGGATCAACCCTAGTTGATTGTATAACTATTCACAAAAGCATCAATACAGTTTGTTTATTACGAAGTTACACTACCAGTCAAAAGTTTCGGTCCATTTGCTTAATTATTTTTAATTACGATTTAATTACGTCGTCTACTCAGTGGATTTTGTCAAGCACGTAGATCGAGTATAAACGTGTTTTGACTTGTTGTAATCTATCGATGCGTCTAGTATCTATTACGCGCTACATCCTTGTGTTGCAAAAACTCACTTCAAGAACCATATTTACAATTGTTCGTTAAATTTTTTTTTCTTGCCCACCTTTTTGAGTAGAACATATTTCGCATTCAAAATAATAATTTTTTTATGTGAATCGACGTAAGTTAATGTTAATAAAACTATATATTTCATGTTTAATTAGTAGAGAAATGAATCGAAAAGCATAGCTTAGCATAGCATGTAGAGACACGGGCAGTCATTATGGCACTACATGAAGGAGGTTACTCAACGCGAAAAATTGCTTCTAAATTGCAATGTTTCTAAAAAGTTATGAGAACGTTACAAAGAAAGAGCCAAAACAGAAAAAAGCCATGGATTTTTTTACGTTTCCTGAACATTGTAAAGTGGACCCAAACTTTTGACCGGTAGCGTATGTCGAAATCACTGGTGCCACCAAAATTGAAGACAATTTCGAATGCTCATCGTATTTTTCCATGTTCTGCTCTATGCAACTTTGGATACTAGGCACTGGATACGATTATTATTATCAATACATTTCAGAGCAGTTTCTTTCGCTCGTAGTAAAACTGTGACAAAACAATTTATATAAATATTCAGTAGAGTCGCGTGTCCAAGCCATATCTTAACCACAGTTGCTGAACACACGATCCGAGCTTGATAACAATGTATATAAAGATTACAACGTATTTGCCGTAAGATAAAACGAAGGGACATTGTGTGTGCACTGGGCAACGTAATCAATTCTATTGAAGCATCGGGGTCAACTGCATTCCAGTAATAGCAGCGAAATTGAGAATGCGTAAAACAAATGATTCGATAAATAGAACCTTGGACTCGAAAATACCAGTTCGTGTCATCATTGGGCGTCATTTCTCTTGGATGACAAGTTTAGATTGGAATTAGAAATCAAACCCGCTCAAATGCTCTGGAAAGATGGTGTAAAGTATAATCCACTGTGTTCATGTAATAACGCCTTTCAACACCGTTTTAATATTTTATTATGAATTGCTTTTGAAACTCGAATCAGTTCAAAAACCCGCACCGCATCTCGTTTGTTTGTTATCATTGTGAGTGAACGCATGTAAGCTGCCAGCACGCAGCAGCTGACTGACTTTTGATTTTTGTTTCTTTCTTTGTTTCTTCTATCATTCAGTTGCACTTCGACGTTTATCAGTCTCTCCTCCTATTGTGCTTCGAATGTGTGGCGAAGGCGAACGAGCGGTCTGTCACCGAAGCACAACAATGTGAAGCCGTGGGATAGTCGCGGCACGGGAAGAAATGGGGGGTGAAGGGAGGAGTGGTTTCAATTTGCGCGCCTCGACAACCGCCTCAACGACGATACCATAAAAGGCAATAACACTGTTTATATGTATGAGCCCCTAGGAACGGTGGCGTCGACGGTGGTGACGTCTATGCGACGTCGACGTGTGTTGTGATGAAGTGAATACTCCGACTTCAACCAGAATGGTATGATTTTTACCAAGAAAAACGAAAGCTCTCTCTAGCAAAGCCTAAACGGCCGCCAACATGTGGACAGATACGGATCGGTTGTGTAGTTTGCGCTGTAACCAATCCATCGTACCGGATCTCGGCTTTTATCGGTACTCTATCAGTTTGGTTAACGTGGTGTTTGCCATGTGGGAGTGCCGAAGATTGTATACAGTTTGTATCTGTAATCAGTAAGCTTGGCAGATATCGCTTATCACTGACAGGAGTTAGTAGAACCGAAAATGAGTTGTTTTTTGTAAATGCTGCTAAAGAATTCTACACCCTGTTTTTTTTATTGAACGTAGGAAGGGTTTATATACCTAAAACAAAAATATTTAAATATATCGCTTTATCTATTTCATTACTTTATTTCGGGTTTGGTGGGTAATTTCAAATCGTAACAACAATAGATCTTTTCTGCGTTTCTCATATAGAAAGATTATTCAATTTCTATGAAAATCGAGTTGCTATGAGACTATGAAAATTTGTGCCTAAACTTTTCTCCGAGAAGGCAAAGTTTACAAATTTAGCTTGAAGGTGAAATGTAGTCCCAAAAAATGAGCGCAAAATTTTAACCGCTTGAGTTGAACGAATCGTCGCACAGAGCATAACAGGCAAAATCGACATATATGTTAGAAGCCAGGAATATTTTCAGTGATTAAGCGCAGTGGACTAACCACACGTTTTTGTTGGTTTGTAAAAGAAACTCCGATTAATTTGTAATAGATTTGTGAATATTACACACTAGCACTATGATCCATTAGTATTTATAATTAACTAACATGAGGTTATATGTATATGTGTTGACTAACATATACAGTGGCGTCTCGTGACAAAATTCACGGGTTGTGCACTGGTTATGTGGTATAATGATGTAACAGTTTGTTGTAAGCAGTGTTGGGAATTGCCGAAAATTTGACTCAAGCTGCTCGATATTTATCTATATTGTATACAACATTTTCCATTCGGTAGAAGATGCTACAAGAACTCGAGTCTCTCAATGCATGAACCGCGAGAGAATTTTTCTACATTTCTTCGCTCCACTTCATACTCTGCGTATTTCACGGCCCTTAAAAAAAATGCATTCTGATAATGATTGGTGCTGTGTGGAATTTACCAAGAGAAAATCGCAAGTTGATAATTATCGCAGAAAATCGAATCGATTATTCGACTTGATGATTTTCATACTTGCAATATTTCAAAACCCTTGTTTGGAGCATTCACAGACATTTTCATAGACACAACGTATACAAAGGTTATATGCACATAGTTAGAATAAGCGGCAATAGTAAAATGATTCTATCGCAATTATCCACTACGTTTGTTGCTTCAGAGAGAATCCCCACAGCAGCGAGCTAAACTTTGATTCTCAAACAGATCAGAGAAATTCGCTTTCGCACTGGTGTCTATTCTATGTTAAATGAACCATGCAGATTTTTTGTTGATGATATCCGTCTCTCTTTGATGGCACTGATTGAATCGTGTGAAGAGTTGCTAGTGAGCGTTCTTTGACACGATGAAAACCATCCTTGGTTGTAAGTGCAAACTAACGATTGATGAAAGGATATTCGATTTTGTTTTTCAATACACTGAAATAACGATATTCTTTTGGATGGGATTTTTTTTATTAAAATTATTGTATATCAATAACACTATATAACAAAATAATCGAAACAATACAAGAATTCAGCGCTCTACACGTCGACGAAATTAGTCAATAACTTCATCAATAAAACTGCTTCGACGTTGCAGTTGAGACAGCAATTTTTTTCAATTCTCATAAGCATAAGCCATTGAAGCCTCTCTTGAAGGTGTGCATACAAGTTCTCACAGAGCCAAACGTGACAGAGAGAACAACAAATCTCATTGCTGTACAGAGTAATTGCTTCTCTTCTTAAATCTGTGCTGTAGCTCATGTGCACGGAATACACACTAAAACAGCGACAAGAGATACTTGAAATTGGGGGACTGCTGGGTACAACATCGCTCATTATTTTATATTCGGTACCATCCGAACTACTTTCATCGCAAAAATAGAGAATCTTACAAATGATTGAATGTGGATAGGGATGCAGTTAATTCCTCCAGTTTGTCCGATTGTGCAGTGCACGAGGTGCACATGAGGAAAGAGATGGCAGTCTACCTACCAATATTCCTTAAATGCCATTCGCTTCTTTAAATGAAGTTGATTTAGGCGATATAACTGAAAATAAAATGATCTACTTACAAGATCAACTTTTTCAAATGATCATCCGAATGAATTCGACTTCATCACTTTTTGAAGTATTTCAAATCGGATGGCAATTCGCCAATAATATTACAGGGTCCGGCACTCGAAGTGTAACCAACTTCAGACCGCTCGCGCAGCTGACGCACGGGCATCAGCTCTCTAGAAATTTGCTAAATGACAGTTCGGAGTTGTATTGTTTACAAGCGCAAGAAAGCATTTTGCCAAAAGTGAACGCGAAAAAAAAATCTTGACTTGAGAGAGCGAAGGAGTTGCTTCGTTTGGCCGAAAGCGGTCAATTTCCGAACATTGTATTTTCTGACGAGAAAATTTTTCCAATTGAGCAATTCGTAAACACTCAAAACGATAGGGTTTACTTGACCGACCGTTCATACGAGAATTTGAGTCATCGATTGGCCACCAGGAGGCAGCACCCGCAACAGATAATGGTTTGGGCCGCTGTAACCGCAGATGGGCGCTCTCCAATCGTTTTCATCGAGCCTGGCGTCAAGGTAAATGCGACATATTATCGGGAAAGTATTCTGGAGGTTGCTTTGAAGCCGTGGGCAGACAAACATTTCGGTGGCAGACCATGGACGTTTCAGCAGGACTCGGCACCGTCTCACAGAGCTCGAGTGAACCAAGAATGGCTGAAAAACAACGTTCCAAACTTCATCACGTCCACACAATGGCTCTCGAATTCACCAGATGCGAATCCAATGGATTATTCTCTTTGGGCCATTTTGGAGAGCAAAGTCCGAACTAAAAGATACACCAGTCTCGAGGCGCTGAAAAAAGTTATTGTCCGCGAGTGGGCCAAAATACCTGCAAGTCACATTCGGGCAGCTTGCGATTCGTTTTTTGACCGTCTCAAGGCCATAGTCAAGGAAAAAGGTGGTCATATCGAGCAAAAGTGAATTGATTCTGAATTTTGTATTATTTTTACACATTTTGTACTTTGAATCAAGTAAAAGTAATTTTCCAAACGGAATTTATGGCCTTTTTAATTGGTTACACTTCAAGTGCCGGACCCTGTATAATGAATTTAAAATTTAACAGTGATGTTAAATAATTATTTGAATATTTTAAATTGGAATGCTCAATCTTTGAAATCGAGTGAAGATGAATTTTATAATTTTCTCAACCAAAATCAAATTGAAAAGTAATCCACATTATGTGGTTCATCGATTTAGTTTTACTGGAATGGGTGGTGGAGTTGCCATTTTTGTCCAACGGCAAATTAAACATCGAATATAACCTTCTTTCAATACTAAAGTTATTGAAAGCTTGGGAATCGAAGTTGAAACCATTCATGGAATTTATTTCATCGCTGGAGCATATTTGCCACTCCAATGCACCGGCGAACAATTAAATGTAATGTCACATAATATTATAAGCAAATTCCGACAATAATCGATGCAATCTTCAATTGAATCGATTCGCTCTCTTTATTAGTTAGTAAGTTAGTATATAAGTTACTTTTCCTCATTACAAAATACAAGTAGGTTTAGAAATTTCCCTACACAAAAATCTCAGAATTGCGGAAGCAAATAATGTCCTCATGGTAACAACCAAATCATATATATAATAGGGCTGAAAAGTCACCACTTGTGGCTGAACACCCGATTTAAATCTTAATAATTTAATTTTAACTCATATTCCAATGGTTATTTAAAAAAAAATGATTGAAATTTTAATTAGTAGAGAGCAGTGCCCTATTTTGTCTGCTAGAATTCTCCGGCATATCGGATTTCCCTGCCATAGACGACGGTTTTGAAGGGGTAAGCGATATATCAAAGGGAAAGCAGCGCTCTGATTGGTCAATCGATGCAAAAGCGAAAATGTTGGAAGCACATGAATCTATAAATAGAAGCAAAATTATAGCTAACGTTTCAGTCCTACGCGTAGTATGCTAGAGGTAGGTTGTTGCTAGACAGCAAGACAAAAAGTGCCATAAAACGATTTGAAGCTTTAATTGGTATGCTCTGATCTTGTGTCATGCAAGCTCGGATGAAATTCAATGTTATGACGTTTCGCCTGCGTAAGATTAATTTTTATTTTATATAGGATGAACTCTATTGATAATAAGAAGAAGTTTATCGCTTCAACCGAAATCGCAGAGTAGTAGAGAAACTTAACGCTATAAAAATCACTGCTTGCATACAAAACTTGAACACAATCTTGACGAAGAGAAGCTTTAATATCAAAATCCGTTAGCTCTTCAAAATCAGTGAAAGTCAGTAAAGACTTTTGACCGTCTTTTTCCAGTTTTGGACCACTGTGCGACGCACCGAAACAGAAGACGAGTGCCATAAATATAATACCTTTTTTCGTGTTCCTTTCCCATATTTTCAAAAATATCACTAAAAGATTCTGTAAAGAAATTTTATGTTCAAGCTGGAATAAAGTTATAAACTTTCTTTCGGTATAAACTAACATAACTTTTTTCATATGCGAACAGTTATGTCAAGTCAAGTTTATGAGAATTTTTTTAAATTTCGCGTCGTCGCACTAAATGACTTAAACAAAAGTAGCTGTCATTTTCAGATTCTATTCAATGACGTTTCCATTTCATGCGCTTTAATTTATTATTTTCATATACAGTGTCAATACAGAATTTTGATTCCTCGAAACCGATTTACAGATTTTTCTCGTGGAAAATATAGATTTAAATGAGGCAACCCTGCACGTTATATGAAATTGAACAAAGCACATTGTGTGCTTCGTTCGAAAAGCTGTGGTATTTTCTTCTTCCGTACCAGCACGTAGCGGTTTTGCATCGTTTGCAAACCAAAAGTCGGATCTGGATGAAATTGCACAGTATCTTTTAAGACGATGATAGCTTCAATTTGAATCATGATTTGTGAAAATCAGTTTTACCCGTTGCACAGTGGGAAAAAAACCCAGGAAACCCGCAAAGAAATCGGGAATCATGGAAAAAGGCAAAAAAACAAGAGTGTTTCTTATGTAAAAAACGTGCTTAATTCATCTAGCAGTGAGATGATACCTTTTTTTTATCAATCCGCATGTGTTTTTTGCATGAATATTCTTCGGTGTTTCAGTTTTCATGACATTATTCTAATGTCCGTCGTTTTAAGTGGCAATTTGCGATTTTAATCACTCATTATTCTGTAATGTCGAAACTGAAAATCGGATCGAATTTGAATCTAAAAGTGTAACAATCGATTAAACATTCCATGATATGTCGAAGTAATTTCCACTTTAGAGTTTACGGTAATTTAAGGTACTTCCAGAGCCGGTATTCAGGAACCAGCATATCCCAAACCGATTCGTATGGCCGTATGACGAAAAAATTGCCATATTTTCCGAAACGAAAACTGAATACAATTAAAAATGAAATAAGTTTATTTGGTTATCGACTATCCAAATCTGCAAACCCGATAAACCTGATTAATTTGTGTGAAATAGACATTTTTATACTAATCACCCTGTATCCCCGAAACCGGAAGTTGGATCTGACTGAAAAGCAAGATGTCTTATAGAATCTAAAGACTTTTCATTTGAATCTTAGATAATTCTTAGACTTCATTTGAATCTCAAAACAGTTCTGCCATTCACGAGAAAAATGAGTTACACAATTTTAATTTCGTTTCACATGTCCTCCTGTTGCTCCGGAACCAGAGGTCGGAACCAAACGTATTTCAGAAACCTTGTTTGGGAGCATTCGGCTTTTCATATAAATCTGAGTTTGTAGAAACCGGTTGAGTCATCTCCGAGAAAATTGAGTGAAACTATTTGTCACACACGCATTTGCTGATCTCGACGAACTGATTCGAATGGTATATAGGTGTTATGTTCTTCCAGCATTTGTTGCTGTAAGTAGTTCAAATCAATATAATTATGGAATTGTTCTCAACTCGAAAATGCTGCCATCATCTAGTTTATTTATGTCATACTCGAAAATTATGTTGCCAAAAACGAACCGTGCTAAAATCGGTCCAAGGCAAAATATCATGCTGTACACAGTCTTTGGGGTACTTAGAAAGAAATGTATGTGACAGTATAAAAAATCGTGTTTGATGTTGCTCCCAAGCATTTCTTTGCCAGACAGCGCTCAAAACTTCTACTGCTGGAATAGGGGAAAAAGTCGCTTACACAAAAATTTCGATATATCCGTTAAAAATCGACGGATTTTAACAATCTATGGCTTGTTGGATAGGTATTACCGTGTGGAATATAAGTTTTAAAATATATTCTGTTTTCAAGGTCAATTGTGACAGATACTGTCAAAAAACTGAAAATTTTGACATAAAACTTCGTATAACTCAAAAAGTAAACATCCAATCTTAAAACCATTCAATAGCGTTTTGGGTGACGGGGAGACCTTTCATTTGCGACTAGTTTGATCAAAATCGGTCCAGCCATCTCTGAGATCTCGACCTCTTAGTTGATAACACACACACATACACACACACACACACACACACACACACACACACACACACACACACACACACACACACACACGGACATTTGCTCAGTTCGTCGAGCTGAATCGATTGGTATATAACATTCGGCCCTCCGGGCCTCGGAAAATTTTTCTAAAGTTTGAGCGAATTCTATACCTATTTTTTATATTTATAAAAAAAGGTAAAAATTCAAGAAATTCAATGGAATGGTTTTTAATGGCCACACGAATCGCCATCCTGCTCGTTTTGGCTATTTTATTCCAATTCCTCCAATATGTGAAATTTTCATCTAAATCACCCTTAAGCCTTAAGCGAACCACGTTGAAAGCATACGAAAACTATCTTATATTATGTAGAAAAAGTCTGGAGAATCGAATGGAAGAACCTTCACTGGCCGCACGAAACGTTCTGGTGACTATTTTACCCCATTGCTTCATTTCATTTCATATCTTATTGTGAATCTTCCTTAAATCTCGGTAAAATAGTCATCAAAACGTTTCATGCGGCCAGTGTAGGTTCTAGCATTCGATTCTACAGACTTTTTTACATAAGATAAGCTAGATTTAGTAAACTTCCAATGAGTTTTACCATGATTTAAGACCGATTTACAATAAAATGGGGTAAAATAGTCTTAAAATTGTTTCGTGCGGCCTGTGTAGGTTCTTCCATTCGATTCTCCAGACTTTTTTACATGAAAGTAGGCTATTCCAGAATACCGCACTCGACTTCTTTTCAAGTTACAGAGCGAATGTTATAGGAAACCCCAAAACTGCTGTACATTTGGGGTAAAACGAGCATTCGGTTCTACAGACTTTTTTTTTACATAAGATAAGCTGGATTTAGTAAACTTCCAATAAGTTTTACCATGATTTAAGACCGATTTACAATAAAATGGGGTAAAATAGTCATCGAAACGTTTCGTGCGGCCAGTATAAGTTCTGGCATTCGAATTTACAGACTTTTTTTACATAAGATAAGCTGGATTTAGTAAACTTCCAATAAGTTTTACCATGATTTAAGACCGATTTACAATAAAATGGGGTAAAATAGTCATCAAAACATTTCGTGCGGCCAGTGTAGGTTCTTTCATTCGGTTCTACAGACTTTTTTTACATAAAATAAGCGGGATTTAGTAAACTTCCAATAAATTTTACCATGATTTAAGACCGATTTACAATACAATGGGGTAAAAAAGTCACCAGAACGTTTCTTGCGGCCAGTATAAGTTCTAGCATTCGATTCTACAGACTTTTTTACATAAGATAAGCTAGATTTAGTAAACTTCCAATGAGTTTTACCATGATTTAAGACCGATTTACAATAAAATGGGGTAAAATAGTCTTAAAATTGTTTCGTGCGGCCTGTGTAGGTTCTTCCATTCGATTCTCCAGACTTTTTTACATGAAAGTAGGCTATTCCAGAATACCGCACTCGACTTCTTTTCAAGTTACAGAGCGAATGTTATAGGAAACCCCAAAACTGCTGTACATTTGGGGTAAAACGAGCAGGATATCGATTCGTGCGGCCATTGTGCACCATTCCATTGAAATCCTTGGACATTTTTACTAAAAAAAACGCTTTAGTTTGTTAGGCACAAATCTCCAAATATCAAGGGGAACGTGCCATTTGAGCCAATTTGTTCTGATACAGAATTCTTTGCGGGTTTTCACAGATTTTTCCCCACTGTGTGTTGTTGGGTAATCGAAGGAGTTCCGTTTTTGAAGCCTTTCTTAACTACTACCGGTGTTTTCAACGGTGGAAACCGGGTACTAGTAGTCCCAAAATAAGGTTTATATATCCACCAATTAACAAGATCAGTTTACCACTAGGTTTTATAAAAATTTGCATCTTGTTTCATCATCACTCGTGAAATTGAAAATTTTTCACTTATCGCGCTGTAATGCCTAAATCGGAAGTCGGATTTGAATCAACTTTTCAGGGACTTTTCAACGAATTTCAAGACCATTTCATTTGCATCTTGTAAAAATCTTGTTGTGAGTGCGCATTTTTCTCTTAGATTTGCACATATTACCCAGTAATTCCGGAACCGGAAGTCGGATAGAATTGAAATTTAATAGCAACGTATGAAACCATAAGACCTTTTATTTGAATCTAAGTTTGTGAAAATCGGTTCAACCGATAAAAACGGATAAAATTGAGTGACAATATTTGCCACACAGACATTTTGGGACTTCGACGAACTGAGTCGAATGGTATGCGCCTCGGTTGAGTTGGTTTTCAGAGTGATTACATAACCTTTCTATGTAAGAAAGGTAAAACAAACGAGATCTGAAAAAATGTTTGATTTACTTGCAATCTATTTTGCTAATAAAATATTGAGCTGCGATTTATTAAAAAAAAATAAATGAAGCTTGCGAACCGGTGTTTTGATCCAGAATCGATATAGAAATGATGAAAATAACACTTGATTATCAACAGAGTAACCGGAAAAAGCTAAGCATTAGCGTTCAAGAGATAAGAATCTTGTTAGTTGTTATTTGATCGAACGCGTTCGGTACAGATTGTGGCGCTGAGCTTTCTGCGTGTAGGTTACATAATAATTTTGAAGGCAACAATTAATTCAAATTAATCCATTATCACAAAAAAAAAAACATATACATATCAGTTTCCAGTTTCTGATGTGGAACAGCATGAGTCAAAACAAAATCAATCCGCACAAATTGCTGATCCAGCGCTTTTACTTTAACTTTCTTAAACAACAAGACACTGATCTCATTATTCTCGTCCTGTCTATTATGCGTTGCCACCTTTTGCCACCCTCAAACTATCCTCATGCGATTCACCATATCTTTGATTTCATAGTGGTAAGCAAAGATTGCTCACCGTTTTGCAATTCATGACTCACCGTGCGCTCATACCTGCAATGAAGCCGCACAATTCCGAGAAAGGCAAAGTAAACACAGCGACACTACCCCTTGCCATGCTGTGTTATCAGCCGTACCCGGCGGCACCGCAATAAACCTTTTGCTGTAAATGATATCATTTTCAGTGTTTTGTTTTTTTGTTCCTTCTATATTTCAGGTGGTGGTCGGTATTTTGACCCTCGGACGAAACAGAGCTTCAAGTTTGACCACCTACGCAAAGAGGCCTCGGACCTACAGAATCACGACGGTGATCACATTTCGGAGCAATGGCGTGCGATGTTAGACATCGAGTCGCTGACATACAGTGCGAACCACTACCGCAACGGATCCTGCTCGACCTACGGCCGCACCAGCAACGGACAGATAACGTTAAATGTGTGCATCGAAGACCACCAGTTCCAGCCGAAAAACTTCTGGAACGGTCGGTGGCGTTCGGTGTGGTCGATCAGCTTCCCAGCGACCGGCGGTGGAACGGCCGAGCTGAAAGGAATGCTCAAACTGCAGGTGCACTACTACGAGGACGGTAATGTGCAATTGGTCTCGTCAAAAGAGTGCCGCGAGTCGGTAGTAATTACGAACGAAGCTACCACCGCCAAGGAGATCATACGACTGATTGAGGAAAACGAGCACGACTACCAGACAGCAATATCGGAAAACTACCAAACAATGTCGGACACGACCTTCAAGGCGCTCCGGAGACAGCTTCCGGTCACTAGAACTAAGATCGACTGGAGTAAGATAGTGTCGTATAGTATTGGTAAGGAACTGAAAACGCAGTAGAGGGTGTGCGCGGGTGTTTCGTGATGGGTGGGAGGGGCTAGGTCAGGTCGATATGAACATTATGCGAAAACATATGTACATCATTGCATAGCGTATCGAAAGATGAATAAAAAAACAGGGGGAACGTGATTTTGGCATGCACAGGTCTAGCCAGTCTAGCGAGTAACCGTGTGTGCGGCACGAACGAAAGTCAGCGAAAAATTATAACAAATTTAACAATTATTTCCAAAAAAAAACGCAAAAATATTCGAAACAAAAATATCGTCTTTTTACAATAAACGTACGCTAGAAACAAAAAAAAACAAACAAAACAAAGCAGACTTACACTTTAAACGATAGGGAAATACACAATGAGAAAGGAAGCCAATTGTTCTGCAAGAGATTAGTTTGTCATCGCTGTAAATGCATCGCTCTAGGGATAAATGAAAATGTTAATCTAGTGAACAGATAGACACAAACCAACAAGAAATCAATTATATACAGCAAACAGAATCAACTCTACACTCCTTAGTAGCAAAAAAAATGGAAACTCGAATTCACCGACAACGTTTGACCGACTAGTGAACTCTTTCTACTCGATAAAGTTTAGCCAGTTTCGCACCAACCTCGATGGAACAAATACCAGGTCGGCCGTATGCTGCCGGCGAGCTGCATCCATAGTTTAAATTTAGTAGTATACCGTAGAAAAGCGGTAGACATTCAATTTGATAAGAAGTGTTAATGCGCTCAATAGTTTAATGTACACCGCCGGTACCCGTCCCTTAGTTTCCCTTAGTCTTTTCCGTGTTGTTCTAGCAGACACCCGCAGTCGGGAGGGTTTTTCATCCTTCCTCTCCCTCCGGTCTACTCTTTCCGGTCGGTAGAATCCTACCGCCTACTGCCTACAGCACAATTTCATTCCGAAAGTGTTCACACTTAGCGTACTTTGTGTGTCTTTTAGTCATGGCTCGGGCCAGCGATCGTGATGTGTTGTGATTGGTGCAGGTATCGGCACACTATCTTATCGGCCAGCCAGTCAGCCGCCATAGCCGCCTTTGGACTAGCGGATCTAACGCAAACGTTGATAAGATTTGTGTAAATTTTAGATGCCGAATTGGACTACTCTTGAAATTGTAGAAATCAGTCAGTCACACAGGCTAGCGATAGTTCGATTTTATACAGATAGCGTATTTATAATACGATATCTGTCTAGGCAAATTGCGACTTGGCTTAACATTTGTAGATAGCAAAAAGGATCATAATGAAAATTCGCACTTTCAAAATGCATTCCCAAAACTCGAGTTTTTGTTTCGATTATCATCTAATTTTCAGAGTAAAAAGAAACAATTTATGTGAGTTTTGGCATCATTCATATAATAATTTATTTCGACTTTATATCCAAATGCGCGAGTTTTGGCCTTAAGGGCTGAGGACAGTACCGTAAAGTGGTAGGTTTTTTGCTATTTTCCCGTTTCAAATTAAATTCTCTTGGAAACGGTGCAGAATATAGAAAAACCCACCTGACAATGTCTTCGAAATTTAGTTGAAAATATTCTGTGAAATTTTCAGAATGAATGTTGTATTTTTTCTGACTGAAGAACTGCTGAAAATTGGAACGCTCGGAAATGCATACCTCTACTTGTTCATCGAATATCTCGGCTTTGAAGGCTTGTATCATAAATCTACCGTGACAAAATCTAGATAATTTAGTTTAGATGCGATTAGTACATAAAAACATATATGTTATCGCGATAAAAAAAAGTCTTGTATTTTTCTGTGAAACAAAGTCAGTTTCAATGCATCCGCCATTTTTTTTTCACTTTGGTTTCCTGATAGCATTCTGAAAAAGGAGAGAGAAATAAAATTGGCTCGACAAGGCTGCCAAACACACATACATTCAATCTTTGTGAAAGTTGAATATTTTTTCATTGTTCATTGGAATCCATGTAATGTCCAACCCATACGATAGATTAATGTGATAAAACTTCTCATCAAAACAATAAAATGTATGCTGGCAACCCGGTACAGTTTGCCCATATACGAGAGAGTACAAGAGAAATGCGATGCGCAAAGGGAATTCAGCGAGCCACGTGGTCGATTTAAAACTCAACACGTCGCCCTCTGTCCTCAGGCCTTAACATCTGTCACATAAAGTTTTACACGACCACATAATCGACGGTTTTTTTGCATATTAAGTGGGGCAATCTTTTACAATTTCATTTAGGGGTGGGCACATAACCGTTTTTACTTTTCTTTACATAGTCTCAGTGCAGAGCAGTTCAAATTGAACTGCTTAGTGCAAACTCAAACAGTTCAATTTGAACCGCTAAGCAGACGTAAAGTTAATGCTATTTGCAAAAAACCTTTTCAATTTGCGCCGAAGTTTTCGTTCGGCACGTCAGAAAAGACAGCGGTTCAATTTGAACTGTTTAAGTTTGCACTAAGCAGTTCAATTTGAACTGCTCTGCACTGACGAGTCTAAGACGAAACGTAACGAAAAGTTTAAAAATTGTTTTTTTTTTAATTTAATGCTTTAATCGATAGATATAGAACATCATTGCAAATTATTGCAAAGTTTTAAAGACGAATTCCGAATACTTTTGAAGATATAGTTGTTTGAATTTTCGCGCGCCATGCCATTTCTTCGAAGCGTATGTACTATAAAGTGCGCTTTCTCGAAATCGCCGATTGACGCACAAAAATTAAATTACTGAACCAATCGACACGAACCTTTTCCAATTTTGTTAGATGTTATACAGAGAAATGTGTGCACCTCTTAAATGCATTAAAAATTTGTTTTAAATATTTTATTTTTCATAAAAACAACTACAAACAGTTTGGAATTCGATATAGTGGGAACAAGAAGACGACTTTTCAAAACCAGCCTTGGGAGATACTCATTATGTCTGCCATTTTGAATTTATTTATATTTACAAAAGTTGTTTTTTTCTTATTCTCAAACGTACATCTACAGATATTATAAAAAAGGAATTTTTCTGTGCCATTTGTTCTGTTTCTGTTCAATAAAATAAAGAAAATGATCCAACCGTTTCATAGAGTGCCCCCTTTCAACAACATTTCTTATACATTCTTCACTACTTTAGGTAATTTTTGAAAAGTGCTTCTTCAAAGTGCCCTAGTAGTTTTCTATTGGACCAGTGCAGTGAAACTTCATTCAATTCAATTGAAACTGAATGTGGAACACATTGACGATTTCTCTACTGCAGTAAACTTCACTCTCGGACACACACAATGTTCAGATCATCCGGTTTGAAAACGACAAGATTCGCTTCATACCACTCTAGCCCGTCCTTCATGCACTAGCATGATGCTCAAACCCACCAGAAGATCGTCGGACCGTCATAAGCCTTCAGGAGAGAAAAAAGCTTAGAAACACAACTCTTAATTCATTCATGGTGTTTGCGGTAACAACAAGTTGTACTCCGTTTGATTTCGTTGACTTCTGGCTGTGCAACTTCCGGACATGGCATTTTGCGACCGAATTCTGTTTCTCATTTGAAGACTTCTGAACTTTAAACGTGTTCAGTCTAGCTCTAGTTTTTCTATTCTGCACATAATTCTTGCTCACATGCAACTTTTAGCCATATCTCAAACTGAGGTGTTCGGTTTCTGTTTAAAGGCCGCGTTTGTGATCGACGGCTTTTAGCTACCGATTTTTATTAGATTGCAACCTTTTTCTGATAGCGCGATGTGACAGATTCTCAAACTACCCATGCGAAAGTTTTCCACTTTCTTTCTTCACCATTTGGAAAACTTTTGCGCTCTTGATGGAATCAACTCACAGAGTGTAAACAATACACATTAAACTATGTTTACGTAAACTTTAATAAATGTTACACAATGGATAAAAAATTAGAGTAATTTGAGTGTGTGCGTATTTTTAACGGTACACCTTTTATCTAAAGCTCTAAAGGGTATTCGTAGCCGAAATAAAATGTATTATTTCTACCAATGATGCTTGAATTGTTTCATATTCTAATACTCTAACGCTGAGTACGATTGATTTTGATATCCAAAAAAATACCGAAATATACTTGCTTTGTGATTTATATCATTCATTTATTATGGTTTATAAGAAGTATACAAGCTTCAAATGGGCGTGTCTGCTACAGGATCTCAGCTGGCTACTGAGTCCTTAGAAAGCCCTATTAGCAGCTGTAGCATGCATTTTCACCTCACAGCGAACATAATTATCGCATGTCACTAGTGTTCCAAGATATATGAACTATTCAACAACCTCGTAACATACCCCATCATTACCCTCTTCGGGTCCTACACCGTTTGGTCTTGGTAGAGTTTATTGTCAACCCTATTCTAACGCTGCCTCTCTCTGGAAGGGCACAAAGGCCTCTTCCACAGCTCTACTATCCACACCAATAATATAAATGTCGTCCGCAAAATCAAGAAGCACGTGAGACTTATTGACGATAGTTCCGCTTCTCTGCATGCCGGATTTTCGTATCGCACCTTTGAGCACTATATTGAACAACATATTTGAGAGCGCGTCGATCTGCTTTAATCAATCTAACGTCACGAAAGCATCGGATGTCTACCAGCTATCTTGACGCTTGATTTTGATCCATCGGGCATTGTTCTCTATTTGTCGATGTACACACTCGACTTGTATCTTTTGGCGAGTATTGAACTACCGAATAATTTTAATAATTTTTAACACTGGGATCTCTTTTGAGAGCGGTTTTTTTAATACGGTTTCTTTTTACGCGGATTTCCGAAGTTACGCGGTTTTCTTAGGCGGATATCCAAAGTTATGCGGATTTCCAAAATTACGCGGTTTTTTTCGGCATCAAAAAAAAAAATTTCGATTCTGGAAGTCTCCTAATTTTTGTATGTCCCAAAGTCGATTTTCACAAAAAAAATGTTTTTTGAGATTGCACCAGATCTGGACGTTTCATGCGTTTCTAAGCAATTTAGCATTAAACTTTTTTTTTATTAGTTTGAAGGTTTTTTTACGCGAATTTCCGAAGTTACGCGGATTTCCAAAGTTACGCCTTTTTTTTTGCACGGTTTTTTTACGCGGTGCGTATCCCCGCGTAAAAAGATACCTCAGAGTACTGATATACCAGCACAAATAAACTTTTGCTGACTGCAGTACCCCAAACTACTGCTGTGATGAAACGTTTTTTTAACTGAAAAAATCACTTTTCGAGATTTGAACAACTGAGCACGGTAATCCAATTTAAGTGTTTAGGATTACAGCATCATCACTGTTTCGGATTTCAACATAGATTCTGAGATCATCGGCAAGCGGTAAAATTAAATATTAAATTCACATTATTAAATTAAAGTAGGAAGATCAACGAACCTAAATGACTGCCTTGTGGAATTCCGGAAGAGACGAGAAACGCTTAAAAAACATGATGATTCTGGAAGGCTACCTCAGAAACGGGAATGAAAATTAGTGCCAATTCAGCTTCCAACTAGCACCGAAATTATTCTTCAGCATACAGTGCAATATACGAATCCAACAAATTCGGAATTCAGAAGATATTTCTAACAACCATCTAATGTGTATTGGTAGTTCAATATTAAGACGTCTACGAGTGGCATGTCATCGATGATTTTTGCCGTAGTGTACTTAGAGTGTGATATGTTGTACTTCATCATTAATTCTTGTTAGGTCCCTAAACCGTTGCAGTTTCGACTTTTGAGAGACTTTTTTGAGTTATATTTGTCGATCGGTTACTATGCATAAAAAGATGCTGATTTTATTCAAATTCTAATAAACAAACGAACAATTGTTACAGATTTTTTTGTACAGTTACATGAGGATCCATTCAATTCACAACACGTTCACGTCGTTTCGCATTGTCCCCAGTGGAAACAATTTGTTTAGTCAAAATAAATCATTGTATGATTTCCAACTTCAATTCAAAACGAATGGCAATGCTGTGTGATAGATACAAGATCGCACGGATTCTGCAGAAACGAGCCAATAAATACTTCCGTAACCACCAACTATTGCTCCTGTCCCCCTGAAATGTTGTAGAGCAGTGTAGCATAAATAAAACATAAACAAATACAGTATCAAATGCACCGCTCCGTGTCGCGTACCGCCACAAACAATAGAATTAAATCGAATCCAGCGAATGGGCGCGGTTCAAATAGTAGATCGATAGAGTTGACGAATGTCTCCACAAAGAGCTGACTGCGTGGAACGTTCAACAGGATAACAATTAAGTAATGACGATCGCAAAAACGAAAACAAGAAAGCATGATACATGATGAATAATAAAACATGAGTAAAACAATAGTGACAGATACGCATATACACTGAGACGACAAAACGTTAACGTTAGAAAAATGAATAAACAAACGATAAACAGCCAGACAGCACACAACACATGCATGAACCGTTGAGTAATTATGAGGTAATTCAAACATGAAAACAGGCAAGGAGAAAAAAATAACTATATTAAAATGAAAAAGTAATAAAAATAATGTATATTTAATTATTATTACATATATATGAAAATTAAATAAAAAATTCATATAAAAATGCGGTTCTCACGAGCAAGTGAACCATGATATAATCCGAATCTATCCCTTCTTCTTCTACGATACAGAGAACACCGTATATTCGTTTCGTTGCCGTATTGACTATTATTCACATTCGAAATCCGCAACTTTATGAGAGGCTACTATACATCCGTGATGTGATGTGATAGATATGTTCACCCCTATTCTGCATTTCGATCGAATCGGATAATTTCGATAGAATGTAAAAATTTGCATTTTGTAATCCGATCGAGTGATACTTTTGTATGGAAAACTCGAACTCGATCGAGCTATACAGAATGCCAAATTTCGTATTCGATCGAAACAATCCGATTCGAACGAAATACAGTCTCAAAATTGTTGTTTGAATATTTGCCGAAATACTATTCATCGAATTTACTCGCATTATGCCATTCAATCTCGAAATCTCGCTTCAACGTTTATGTGCTTCAATATAAACGTTGAAGCGAGATTTCTCGAAACCACCCGTTCACATGTTAAAAATAAAATTACTGATCCAATCAACACGAATCTTTTTTTCTGTAATAATTTGTGCAGAGAAGTGTGTGAACCTATAAAATGTAAAAAAAAAATAATTGTATTTCAATTTTTTTTTCTTGCATATATGTTTGAATATTTATATGTAGCTACATATTAAACACACACACATAGAATCAGTGTTGGTGATTGCCGAAAATTTGACAGAAGCTGCTATATTGCTATCTATATTGTATACAACATTTTCAATCCGGTAGAAGATGCCTAGGACAGGACCAGACAACTGGCTTCTTTTTCCAGAAAAATATTTCTCTTCTTATTCCGGTTGCTCCCTGCTGTAAATAATAAATGCCTCGCGATCACTGTTGCCAGTAGAGATAATTATTCATTCTGAAAACTTTCTCCCCTTATAACATGCAATTATTTATCATTTGAAAACACTTAGACAAATGTTTTATCGGTCAAAAATATAGCTCTGGATTCATTTTGATCAGATGTTTGTTTTGAAGAGAACGTTTAGTTGAAACAGCTTAATAAAATTTTTCTGAAACACTCAATTTTGGGTAATTAATTTTTGCAGCTTTTATAACTAAAGTATTCAACATATTCTATTTGAGAAAAATAATAACATACAGAAGTATCCAAAGATTGGGTGCTATTCTCAACCAACATAATCAATATTCTCGTCCATATCACACTTCGTGATTTCAGGCTTTCTCTTTGTATCATCCAATGATTGTTAAATGTACTCGTATACTTTCCGCATTGACAGGATTTAAAAACAAATTGAACTTAAATCCTTTTGAAATCAATAATTTTGAAAAGATGACCCGAAAAATAAAAAATCCAATATCAAGCTACATTGTTACCGACGATACTGACAACACTTTTTCTACCACCCTGCAGTAATCTTGATTTCAACAACTTGTACTTGCTTATGTCAATTTCAACCAATCACGAGCTGGTCCGAAATTGGTCCTAAAAGTGGATTAACAATTGTCAGGTCCTGTCCTAGGAAGATGCTACAAGAACTCTAGTCTCTCAATGCATGAACCGTGAGAGAATTTTGCTACATTTCTTCGCTCCACTTCATACTCTGAGTATTTCACGCTCTTAAAAAAATTTACAGTCTGATAATGATCGTTGCTGTGTGGAATTTCCCTAGAGAGAATCGCAAGTTGACAATTGTCGCAGAAAATCGAATCGATGATTCAACTTGATGATTCTCATACTAGGTTGCAATATTTCAAAACCCTTGTGTGGAGCATTCACAGACATTTTGAAAGACACAACTTATACAAAGGTTATATGCACATAGTTAGAATAAGCGGCAATAGTAAAATAATTCTATGGCAAATATCAACTGCCTGTATAGAATCGGATCGCGAAACGAGAATAAGCGACAATTTGTTGCTTCAGAGAGGATCCCCACAGCAACGTGCTAACCTTTGATTCTCAGAAATGTCATCGGGAGAAACTCGCTCTCGCACTGGTGTCGATTCTATGTTAAATGAGCCATGCCAGGTTTTTGTTGTTGCGATGATTTCCGTTTCTCTTTGATGGCACTGATTCAATCATTGAAGAGTTGCCAGTGAACGTCCTTTGAAACGATAAAAGCCATCCTTGCATAGAACCTTAGGTTCATGCACTTGAGACAAGTCTCCTGTCCAATTTGATACATTATTTGGATGAATAAGAGTTCAACTTCGGAAGATATCGTGTGAATTGGAAATCAACTTCGTGAACTATGGTAAGGTGGGGCAAGACTGCCAGAGGGGCAAGTGTGCCACCCCCACCATTTTCACATAGAATGAGCATTTATCATAAATATACACATTTGGGTTTATTCATTGAATATCCACGATATAATTTTATATTGCTTCTATTTGTCTCATTTATTTATTTGGTCGTGAAATCCGAACAAACCAAATCTTGTAATTAGCACACATAATATAAGAACGAGATCTTACAAAATAAGAGTTTTTAGATTGTTCTCCATTTGATAGGGTTTCATTTTAATGTCAGATCATTGGTACACCTTTTAGTTGAATATTTGTTAAAAATTGAATATCGATAATTGAATTATTAGTAACATAGTACCATGATTTTGCAATCGGTTCATAACGGGGTAAGTTCGCCATATTGCTATGGGGCAGGTGTGCCATAGCAGATGATGAACAAACCTAACCTCAAAGTCGATCGGTGTTGAAACATTCAATAAAAGCATGTTGTGAACGATGGTACGGATATAGGGTTTTTTCGCGTAAAAAGTTGTCAAACACAACCATGCTTGCTGCAATCCAGTCCTTGCACAGTGGTGGTTCAACAATTCGAAAGGCGGCTAAAGAACTCGACATTCCGCGGAAAACTTTAGAGAAGTAAATGATGATGATTTTTTTTGGTACATGTAATATCGAAAATAAACGTGAATCTTATTGATTGTATTAGGGAAAGCAGTACAATAGAGGAAATCTAATTAAATTACGGAGAAAATGTAATTATTGTTAGGGTGGCGGTTCTGCCCCACATAGAGGGAACTTATGCCCCGCACTGAAAATATTGAGCTGCTCCTGAAAGAACTTCATAAACGTATCAATAATCAAAATCAGGCGTTTATTTATTGTAGAAACACGAAAATTCTTAGCATGGCACACTTGCCCCACCATCCCTTAACTACCTGTCGCATGTGTCAGTTACGTGGAGTGGCGGACAACATAGAAATCCCCTCGATGGCCTTCCAGCGAGACAGGATGGTTTCAATTACAGCATCATCAACGTACACTGCGCACACGAAACAACCCCTGATTAGGAGAAAGAAGCATTCTACGCACAGCTGGGGCGGAACAGCAATCCATGGCAAAACATGAAACTCGGCATGGGCGATATGACCTATGTAGGCTCAGGTAACCTACAGACTCGATCAATGAGTACAATTTCATTCATTTTCGCTAAAGTGTAGTGAGTCGCCCGGGTTGGCGGTTCAATGCATAGGACGCTTGTCCTTCAAGCCAGTTGTCGTATATTGGAACCCCGACCTGGAAGAGTTCTTAGTGTCAATAGGATCGTAGTACTAGCCATGCAACGCTTTCGAAGCGGTTTCGAAGTCTGTTGAGACAAAAATGTCAAATTTTACACAAGGAATGTAATTCCAAGACTTTCACCCTCATTCTTGTTTACGTTCATATCAACCATACGACGAACGAATACGAATAAACCATTCTTGTTTTCTCTCTAATGAATTCGAACGCGATTTATTTGTCACAAAATATTTAAATATCAGCAAACTTTTTCAGATAAATGCTAAGCCGTGATGAAATCACTCCAACTATTGTTATTAACCATATGCAAAACGTTAGAATGTATGCCAGTTTAGTTTCGAACGATACGTATATTCGAACATCATTCGTACGACCGAAAACCGGTTTGGATGCGTCAGTTTAATGCTGCGAATCAACCATTCGAATACATTGAAAACAGTTCAACCGATTTCCGACAAATTTCTTTTCGAATTTAAACGTGATTTGCAATCAAATGATAAATTCGTTTTTCGAATAAAACATTTAGAAAGTCAATGCTTGTTTTTTTATTTGACGAACCTTCGAACATACGCGCGGTTCAAAGTCCAAAATTTTACCATATTTATTAGGTACTTTATGGAAAATATGCCATGGGTAAACATGCTTTATTTTGTATTAAATGCATTATTTTACAAATGTAATGAATATGTAGACTATCGAAAAAACAACAAAATTTCAAGAAAATTGTAGCATTCGTCACTTCTTTGATGCTTGGCATCTTCCTAAAAAACTACTTGCAATTTCAATCCTTCTTTTGCACAGGAATCTCGTTCGTACACGTTCGAGGCTTGTTCGCATTCGTCCGAAAGTATGCGTTTGTCGAATAGTCGGTACGGACGTACACAAGCATGATGATATAAAATCAGCAGAAAAACATATAAGGAGTGTATCGAAAATAAGCTATCCACATACATTCGTGAAGTACGCATGTATTTGTGATGTTTTTGTATGTTCAGATCACAGCATGCTGTGTGTTCGGCTGTTAGCTTTCGTTTGTTTACTTGTTTGTGCGGTTGAAATTCCGCGTTTTCAAAATGTCGCGTATTGAAAAGGAAGTGAAAATTAAGGTTCTGGACACATGGTTAAGTGAGAAGGGTATTACTATGCGAAAATTGGCAAAGCGGTTTGGAATTCATCATGCCAGTAGTAAAACCATCATTAATGAGTTTGGAGAACACTATTCGTTGGATGAGCTACCAGAAAGAAGCAGAAAACCAGGTTTTTCCAACCCGAAACTAGTCCAGAAAGTGGTATCTCTAGTCTTGAAGAAAAAATCAATGTCAATACGTGCCAAAAAAGCAGGAACGAGTGTCGGAATGATCCAGCATATTAAGAGGCGAAATCACCTGAAGACCTACAAGAAGCAGAAAACCTCGAAACAAAGTGTAGAACAGAAGAAGCGAGCAACAAAAAGAGCCCGGAAATTGTATTCGCGTCTTTTGCAGTGTCCGGATGCAAGCGTTCTGATGGGCGATGGGACTTATGTGAAGGAGGACTCAAGAATCCTTTCAGGTCCACAATGCTTAACTGTCGTTGTTGGGGAGGATGTGAGCGATGCGGACAGGTCGATTCAAGTAGAGAAACTCGGTCGAAAGATACTGGTATGGCAAGCAATATGTTCCTGTGGTTTGAAGTCAACCATTTTTTACACTACCGGAACTATAAATGCAGAAATCTATCGATCTTAGTGTCTCCAGGAGAGATTGCCGCTTTTATATAAGAAGCATAGTACACCTCCAGGATTTAGCGTCGGCTCACTATGCCAAAACCACTCTCAATTGGCTTGCGGAAAAGGGTATAAATTGAAAAAAATATCAATCCACCAAATTGCTCTCAGTTTCGACCTATCGAACGTTACTGGGCAATCGTGAAGCGGGTCTTCAAGAAGACTGGTAAGGCAGCTGGGAACATGCAGGAGTACAAAAAAATTTGGTCTCAAGCGTCCAAAAAATGCGATGCAACACTTGTCCGTAACTTGATGAAGAGCGTTCGATCAAAAGTTCGAAAATTCTTGAAGGAATAACTTAAATTTCATTCGTTTTTCATTATACTCAAGTTTAACCTCGTACAATAACGGATCAATTTTTAGTTTGAATAAAATATCGTTTTTTTATCAAAATTTGAAAGAATAATTTGTGGATAGCTTATTTTCGTTACACTCCTTACAAAATTCCTCGGTACACCACTGAGGACACTGAACGATCCGTCGAGCCCGCCAGAAAATACCATCGGAAATTGTGTGCTGACAGACAAATGGACATAGTGATATGTAAATATTTTCTTCCTATAAGTAAACGAATAGCTGTGAGTAATTCTAATGTGTTTAAACCATATGCACCTATACCTCAATCCATTCGACGAGCTCCTCAAGATTTTTTTTTGCTAAATTAAGACACTTATGGAAAATTTTTATAACTGTTCGACAGTTAATTTTCACGACAATTGGTATTTACCGAAGTTCCACAATTATTGAAAAATGTCCACTTGTTGCTTAAAAGTACACGCGGAACTCTTGACAACATGAAAATACATAACAAGTTTCGTGTAAACTTTCTCGCTGCGCAGAAACTGAACAATGTATTTTAGAAGTTGCTTAGTAGTTCGTTGGGTTGCGTCGCATCAATAATTACTTGAAAAACGGGCTGCTTAGAAGGCTTTGCATGAACTTCGCAAGCTACTTAAGCCAAATCATCTTCTTTTATCCG
Organism: Malaya genurostris; assembly: GCF_030247185.1. Classification (NCBI taxonomy): domain Eukaryota; kingdom Metazoa; phylum Arthropoda; class Insecta; order Diptera; family Culicidae; genus Malaya; species Malaya genurostris. The sequence continues at coordinate 185,441,371 of NC_080572.1, forward strand.
TACACTTCGACCGTCCCACTACAAAAGGGCCTAACTGCAAATCACAGTTTCTCTTTGTTTACTTTTTCTTTCACGATTTACCGAACTGATTTTTAGACACTTTACTCTTCACAAAACATTCAAGGTAAAACTACAAGCTTTAGATTTATATTGGAAACTTTAGAGAATTTGCAATAATGGCTCCGTAATGTTCAAAAGAGAAAGTAAACGAAGAGAGGCTCTCATCTGCAGTTAGGCCCTTTTGTCGTGGGACTATCGATTTGGTCGCGAGATGTCATTAAATCGACAAAATGACTGCCCGCACAAATGAATACCATAAACTATTTATACTAATTAGTATTCTCTACCTTTCGCCTTCGGCTCATCAGTGCGTCAGCAGTATATCTTGAATTGCTAACGCCTCCTAACGGTCCAACATTAACCGTGGAGCAGACGAAAATAACTCGTTATACTAGATATCGTCAAACGTTCAATAATATGGTTTGGATTATATTCCATGAAATATTTTATTACACTGATCAATGGTACTTTTATATGCGGGTGGTTTGATAGTGAATTTCAGAAAGGGTGAATCTAAAACACATCACGAGAGCGTCTGAGAATCGTAACATACAAGTGAGGAACAAACAAACACGGTTCTCCGAAGGAAATAGAACCACCAGAAATATTTTGATTGCAAAGCGATGTGCAGATATGTTGGAAATAACCTCACGAATCCACACTTGAAAGTTTGCGCCACGCAACCGAACGAACTTCCAAGCTACTTCTACCTTTTTCTTTTTTCAATATATTCTGCATAGTATCATTTCCTGAACGAATGTGGCTCAGTCAAATTGATTCCAATGTTATTGAAAAAATAAACAGCACCCATTCAAAATAACAGAACGTACATTTTAGTTAGTAAAGCAGTCAACCATCGTAATTATTGTTGTAAACAATGTAATTCATTAACTAATTAAATAACTAAATTATATATTTTCTTTACTACTCCATTTTTCGTATCACAAGTCTCCGGTCAGGTTCCTTGTCTAGTTCAAGTTCGGCTCTAGTAATAATCCACTTATCTTCTGCATGATCAGCCCAAAAATAATATTTCCCTCGTTGGTTGGAACCCTTTACTGGTACAGCAAAGCCAGTTATTTTTCCTTGGCCATACTTCTGGCTCTCAACACCAAAATCAAATCCCAAGTCTTTGATGGGCTCCCCCAGCAATGTGATGGCACCTGAAATTTAGAAAAAAAATAAAATTTCAAAGCATCTACTAATATATTTTGTCTTACCAGGATGTGACCTGAGAACCTTCATAGATTCCTTGTAGTATGCTTGACCGCGAACCTGTTCTTCCAGCTTCATTTTCATTATCAAAGCCGCGGAAATGCCTCCAATGCCGACGTACACTGCGGTTTTTACTAATGTTTTGATGGCTACCATAATGTGCTGCTATAGGCCAGCATTACCTACTTATTTTCATTCAAAAAACAACATATCAACACAATGTTATGTGTTTTACATTTGTTGACTATTTTGCCGGACTAGAAAGCTTTTTGACATTATGTCATTTGAACAGTAGATAGATTCAATGAATGAAATTCATTTAAAAATAAATAAAATTGAGTTCGTGAGAACTTGAGAGAATGAGTGTCACTCAACGAGAGCGTCATATCTCTCCTATCTCTCATCCGTCCGGTTTGACAGACGTTACATGTGACTGTTGTAAATAACACAAAACTCAACTTAGAACCAGTAAATATGAATAGGATTTGATCGAAATTGTATCAAACGTTGATTAAATTTGTTATAATTTGTGTCACAAACATGAACGCCATAATTTCCTCTAATATTTCTTCATTGTTTCGAAAATGTAACATCTTACAAACGACGGGTGCTTTAAGGAATTATGCAACACCCAAACCTGGAGGAGGTTGGTAATCAAAATTATAATTCTTGTAGTAAAACCAATAGCTATTATCCATTTTCAGCACTCGGTTCCAAGAAAAAGAAATTGGGTAAATTAGGTCCAGTGGTAGAGAAAAAAGTGATGCCGGTGGAAACTGATGCAACAAAGTTAGTCAGTTATGTTTGCGGAAGTAATTTCATGAAAACCGGAGAAGACATAAAACTAAAACCCGACTCGGAGTATCCGGAGTGGTTGTGGAGTTTACATGTTGGTAAACCTTTGACGTTGGAAGAGATGGATCCTGACACAAAACCGTATTGGAGAAAGCTACGACGGTTAGCATTGCAACGAAACAATAAACTTTCGAAACTGAAAAAGTTTTAACTGTTGAGTCTGAGTTTATTGATCATACAATAAAATTTTCATACAGAAGGCTTGAGAAATAAATGCATCCGAAAATGTTATAGATGGTAGAATAAGTTGGTATAGGGTTAGTCTGCCTTATTTTCGTTTTATTTCAATGATTCGAATATTTCTAATGTCGACGGGTATTTTAAACAATTGTCACCAATTTTATTGCTAAATGATTGCCAGCAAAGAAGAAGAATTTGGCATAGTGTTACTTTAGCATAAAAAATAATTGAAGTGTTAGTCTACGATAAATCACTTAGATTTTTCATAAGCTGGTGATTTATGAACCAAGTAATGAATTAGTAACGCTCTTATTTTGAGTGAACAATCTTTTTCAATTCGAACGATCATTGTCGAACATGGTAATCTGGTTATTATTATATTATTATTATTTTAATTTTATTATTATATTATTATTATTATTATTATTATTATCAGTACCTAATGAGAAAAAAGACTGATGTAAATAATAGCAGAAAAGCTAATCTACGAAAAAATTGCAATATAAACGGGAGTAGAGCAATTTACTTCTATCAGAGGAAATTGTGTCTGAATGCGTAACATAACTCTGAAAGCATTCTAATGGAACAGAATCTCCATACATCGGTACTAACATGTGATTAGGGCATATCGTGCGATATGCCCTTTTGAAAGTTACGAAAAATAATGTTCATTACTCAAGTTTTAAACATGAAATTTAAGCATATTGCGCACAATTTCGTAGATTGGGCTTCTATCTACGAGATTATATCGATTGTTGTGTTAATGAAGGTTGTAGAGCCGAGCAATGTGCATTATATCTTGTAACATTCGCAAGGGCCTATCGTGCGATATGCCCTAATCACATGTTACTACCGACATGGACTGATTCTGCATGATCACTGAGAGGTGCAGTTCTCAGTATCGCTCCTGTGGCGTAATCCCGCGAAAAAACACTTCACTCACAATGACCAGCCTATTTTATGTTCTGTCCTTCAGTTGATATTAGTGTTGTTTTAGTTATTATTCTAAGTAAAGAAGAAGGATAGGACCGTAATAATAAAAAGAGGAAGTAAACAAAGAGAAACTGTTATTTACACGTAGGACCTTCGCTAGTGTTCGTCTTCATTACATTTGGCTTAAATTGTTTCCAAAAATTGCCATCATACTATGCACTTGAGTAGAAATTTGTGGTTTCTTACAGTATAAGAACAGTAAAAAGTACAGTTGAAACCGTAATAAAAAGTGGAATTCCAACCATATTGAATTATTAATGTACAAGTATTAGCAAATACAAATAATTTGTATTTGGTATTAGCTTTGGAACTTTACTTGCTGTTACGAAAAATCAACGTAATAGAAAAACAAATCCATTCATTCATAAAAACTAATTCATACTGGATTTTATATAATTTTTATAGCACATTTATGTATTTGAAAATCATTTCAACAATACAATGAATTGATGCTTTGTACATCCTTATTGGAAAAGCCGTTCCGTTGTCCAATTTTTCCAGCAAACTTGACCTGAAAATATAAAAATAACAATAAAATATTTGTTTTTTTTAATCCAAATGGCGGGTAAGTTTGCATAATAATGGTTTCTATTTTACATATGGATTTTTCTGCGTGTAGTACATAGTACACATTAGTGATGATTGGGTTTCGGGTATTGGTCGGGTTCGGATTCAGAAAGAATTTGTTTGTCGGGTACGGGTGACGAATTTTTCATTTTGAATGGGTACGGGTTGGGTTCGAATTAAAAAATTTGGTCGGGTTTCGTGTATTCGAATGATTTTTATTTTTTATCGGGTACGGTCGTTTTCGGCTTTGTAATAAAATTTCTTCTCGGGTACGGGTAAAAGTTTTTTTTTTGCTTTCGCTTGGGTACAGGTCGGGTTCGGGTTCAAGAAATTGTTCACCCGACCATATCTAGTACACATAACACCAAGTAAATGACTCTTACAACATTCAAAACGTCAAATTGATGGGGTATCCGGGGACTAGCTTTGATTTAGCACCCAATGACATCTCGGTATTCCCATACGCCCGAAATACATTGTGCGGTTAACGTTCTTAGATCTTAGATAGAACGGTAATGTTCGGTTGACGCTTTCAAAGCTCAAGTTTCGGAGTTACCTTCTTCGGAGTGGCTTAAAACTTTCCATCAAATTCTGTGCTAAACTTACACCGTATTGCTCGAAAACTTTCATCCACTCTTTTTCTAATCATTGTCGTTTTTGAAGACCTTTCCTGTTTACCGAAGCATTTATAATCGACCGGAATTGTTCTATTGGACGAAGCTACAGAAACAACAACATTGGCTCCATTTTCGGCTGCGTAACGGCATGGTACCAGATCCAGCCAACACAAAATGTCACTTTCATGGGTTTATCATAAGTCTAACCAGAAAGGGTACAGAAATTCCGAAAGTAAAACTCGGTAACCAGCCCCGGTCTCCCCTAAAGTTCGTAAACGCGAAAAGATTTATGAGAAAAATGTGGTTAGAATTTAGAAGCTCAACGCAAGCTACTATTCCATAACAATAAAACCTAAATAAAAGTTCAACTATCTTTTTTTTGCTTAAAATAGGGTAACGGTACCCCATTTCATTTCAGCTCCAGTAGTTATCTCATAAACGCAAACCATTAGTTAGAGTGAGTCTCTGTTCGATTGACTTCAAGTATAAGATGAATTTAGGTGCAATCGCTTCGAAATTTCGCGTTGCTATAAGAGCAATATCAAACAATTTTCGAACTATTTTTTTGCGGTATTGCTTCTTAGAGCCGAGGCAAAGTCGCAGTATTCGATTTAATTGCAATCCGTTAATTGAAAGCCGCGTAATCGACAAAATAACATGGCGACTCTACTAAAGAGGTAACCATTTATATAATAGCCCTTTTATGTTTTCTAATAATGAAAAAAATAATTAATTCAATATTATCTCCTTGAAATATAGTAGAGGGAGTACTTCTTCTGTCAATTGTGGAATGAATGAACATAAACCAAGGATCTCAAAATCTTAAAATTTGTTGTAAAGACTGTCCCAGAAAGTATGGACGCAACCAAAAACCGGCTACCATTTCGCAATGGTTCAGAATCTGTCAATTTTTACGGCTGCGTCCTGTTGTTTACACTCTTCTCTAATCACTTGTGCAGTTGTTTATTCGTTTTCATTAGTTTTACCTGATTTGATTCTGTTTAAATTTTACTACAGCTTTATCCGATATAAATCCTTTTGAAAAAGGTCAAGCTGTTATTTAGTTATTGTGCACACCAGTTTGAGTCACCAGTTAAAAGGAATGACTTGGGCTAGAAGGAATGACTCAATATTTTTACATTAAATTTATACAATGTTAATTTAATGTGAAAAAATCAGTCTCAAATAAAGAATAGTAATTACATAAAGTCTCAAGATTAGGCAGTCCTTAGTTATTTTAACCACGCTCGAAATTAAGGAACGAAGAACCCCGTTTACAGCATTGGTCCTCTTAAGCAGACACGTACCCAGACGGGGGTCCCGAAGTTAGAAAAAGAAACAAAAAAAAATGTTTGATGCGAAGCGAACAGTATCAAAACTAAATAGAATGGTGATTAAATGCGGGCAAAATAAAAAGACAATAATAAAAAGACAGCAAATTGTACTGGATGACCGGAAAGAAAAAGCTATCCTGCTGCTGAATCCCGCACATACTTATTCAGGATTTAGAACTGTATGATTAACGCAAGTGCACATGTTTGACTGATTCCATCATTATACGCTAGAGAAAAAATGATTACCCGACAATGGACCGAAGTCGTGCTTCGAAGCGGCACGATTGCCTTGAAGCAGATCCTGTCAGCTTAGAGCGAAATCAATTTTCAGTCATCGTCATCGCACGGCATCACATTCAACAATTCATGTCAATTGCATGGGTGCGCAGTGCTGCTATTTTGGCGCGCACGAATTTGACGTTTCTCTCCCCTACTTCAAAGACATCATATTAACAAGATATCCAGCTCTCACATTTCCCGAACAAATCATTGGCAACATCCTTTTTTGCGAGCATGTCGCCCTCAGGTGAGTCCGCATCAAATCTCATACATAGAAGTAGGGGAGAAAAATGTCAAATTCGTGCGCGCCAAACTATTTTGGCTGCGCACCCATACAATTGACATGATATGTTGAATGTGATACCGTGCGATGGCGTTACTGAACTGAAGATTGATTTCGCTCCAAGCTGACAGGGTCTGCCTACTTCTATGTACGAGATTCGATGCGGATTCGCCTGAGGGCGCCATGTTCGCAAAAAAGGATGTTGCCAATGATTTGTTCGGGAAATGTGAGAGCTGGATATCTTGTTAATATGATGTCTTTGCTTGAAGGGAGACTCAATGGATCATGATTCCGGTTTTGTGGGATTGTCATAGTATACATTTTGAGGACTACCTCAATGCAAATCTTAGCGTAGATTAAAGGAATACATGAAGCAAATGAGCATCGCTGTTATGGTTAAAATCAACGATTTAGGGTTCCACCTTGCTCACCTGCTTTGGCCTTCTCGAACTATTATCTGTACCTAAACCTCAAGCATAAATCAAATAAACATAGATTTCCCAGTGCAATACTAATGTAGTTGAGCAACCCGTGACAGCAAAAGCACCGTCTGGTGGAGAATGGGTGCGTAAATGCTCCTAAAATGCATGCATAAAGTTGCCTGCGCATTTAACAAAACCACAGTAGCTAATGGAAAAAAGTACACCCGTTTCTCACTAGAGGTGCTGTTAGTGTCACCGTACAGTCGGAAATCTATGTTTATTTGATTTATGCCTCAAGTCATCTATGAGAAATCGATGTGAGTTTCGTTTTGGAATTTTAGACCGCTATTTCCGAAACCTGATACCGAAATCTGCATAGCCAAAGTAAATTTGTATGGCCATCAACTAATATGACCTACAAATTTTGAACATGTTTTCCGTTCTCCACGAGTCGAAGTAAGGGAGCTGGCTCGGACCACTTCTCAAAATCTATCACAAGTTTTGAGGAATTTTAGTGCTCTAGAAATGGGTATTTAGAAGGTCTCAGACATGTGTGACTGAAATGATATGACAGAGATGTAATACAATAACCTTATCTCAGTCACAGTTACACATTTTATTGAAATACTTAATACTGATAGTTCCAGTGGAAATGATTAAAGTGTCTGTTAAAAACGCGGACAAAAGGCGCACTGAAAATCATGTAGGTAAGCCCTCTACAGTAACATTTTTTTTTTAATCTGAGGGCCCCTCCCGAAACGAAATCCTGGGTACGGGCCTGCCCTTAAGTTATCGAAATGTCGGTAAATCATGACAAATTGATGATTAAGCGTAATTGAAATGTCGGTAAATCTTGACAGATTGATGTTTAACGCACACTGAGCAAAATACCATAGTAACCGTAACCTGTTTTCCATTGTCATTTCAACTATACGCCTAAATAGTAGCAACAACCATGATATATGACTATTCACCATCTGTACTGTATAAATTACTAGACAACAAAGACTACGACTTGACTAAACTATTTGTATTTATGACTTTTCTGGCATGGTCATCCTGACAATGGTAGTCATCTCAAATATAAGAATAGATAGTTAAAATCACAATTTCTAGTAAGGTGAAATTGCTCTCGAGCCTTGTATATATGAGGTGCTAAATAGTTATCGCTACCATGTAAATATGTCCACAGTTTAATAATGTTACCATAATTAGATACATGGTTTAAAAGACGATTATGAAGTTTGAAAACACTATTCATGTAGTCCATATCAACAGAATTTATGTAGTAAGCACATTATCGTATAGTGTTTTTCAACCTACTATGTATTACATTTGTGCTGACTATACAAATTGTCAATGAACGGGTGCACTGTTATTGTCACATAAAGTTACAATTTAGCAGAAAATGTCGTACCTGGGTAACACATCAGTGATGGATTTGAACAAAATATTCTATATTGTGACTGTGTACTTTGGTAGGTCTTGCAGGTAGGTAAAGTTTGTAGCCTTACTAGTTTCCGAGGTTGAAATTCAATTTTTCAACAGTTTTTCCGGCAACTGTTATGTTTTCCAGTGAAATCAATATCTCGTATACGGTTTATTATTCATTATCGGTCGCTGTAGAAACAACATCAAGCGATTGATGAAAAGGAAGATTATCATTTGATTCCCGGATTCAATTCGCTCGAATCCCACGGAAAGTCGCAGGTGAGTATCGAGGTTTGCATCTGGACTTGGCTAATAATTTCTTTCCTGCTTCAGGAAAAACTCCACCGGACAGAACCTTGAATCAACTGATGCTATCAAGCAATGCTAAGCAATATTTCACCAGGTATATTGTTATTTGATTTGATGCGAAAATAAAATAGAGTTTAATGAAATTATTTTGTTGTTCTTATTTTAGAATTTAAATTCATAAAACTTTTTAACATTAGCTCATGTTTTGCTGATCTTCAGCATTGTTGAATCAACCACTGCCTTTAGTTTCGAAATAACTAGAAGTGAAATGTCAAAAATACCATGACTCTGGTTATAGCAAGAACTACAATGTAAAAAAAATATTCGGTCATGGTTAGGCTAACCATCTCAATCGTATTAGTTATTCATACAATACACTGTTCAATATTACTATTCTAGAGCCGATACCACTCATAGTAAACATGAACTTGACCATTGTTGAAATCATCTGATTTCATAGTCGGCTGAAAACCACTATACGCTCATGGTCAAGTTGGCCCTCTATATAGTAACAGTTACCATTTTATTTTTCTGAGTGCAATGCTGTCGGTTTTTACTAAACTGATTATTGAATGTTTGCTATATTAATGTGCAGGGGAGAATCGACAGCCTTGGTCCATTTTTCATATGGATTTTTTTTATAAATGTAAATGAAAGGTATTTTAAAATTACACACTATGGAATGAGATTTTTTTCTCTCTCGAAATAATCAAATATTGTTGATGAAATTTAGATGGAGGTCACAGAAATTACTAACTTTACCTACAATTCAAAATTCTAATAAATTCCATCACTAGTTTCCGATAAAACACTAGTGGCCCAAGGTCATATGCCAGTTCAAAGCTGCCGACTCTCCCTTATAGTTAAAAATCAATTAAATTTGTACTTTTACGAACACTCCATATAGTAAATGTTGTAAGTAAATACAAACAACCAACCGTTTCCATAGTCTAAAACATGGCTAGATAAACGGTCGTTGTTTGCATTCATTAAAGCATTTTATTACAAATGATTCGAGCTGTTGTGGGTTGATAATGAAAATCTAATGACTACGAAGCAATACCTTGGGTTCAAGGGTTGGAGATCCATTCCAGCTGAAGGCCGTTGGAGAATAATGCATAACACTGCCGAGATCGTACAGTATTCCATGGGTTGTAGTACGCTCCTGTCGTTCCTTCCTAAAGTTCCCCATTGAATCCGGTTTTATGTTTTGGACTTTGACACTCACGTATCGGTCCCGGTCGTGACGAGTATGCTCGTGGAAGAATCCTAAAACGTGCATAAGTTCATGCAGAATGGTCCCCGTTCGACGAATGCAAGCATTTTTCTGTAAGTTAAGAATTTGCTTTCCTCCAGCCCGACCAACGGTCGACCAGCATCCGTTGCGTGAGCTTTCGATTGATATGTAGTCCTGTTGCCTTACTCGGGGGACAAATCGAACGCATGTTTTCTGGCTGAAGATTTGAAATGCGCTGCGGATTTTCTTCACTTCACTTGAACCTGAAAGCATTAGCTATTGTGATATATTCCGAAAATTTCTTCCGAAAAAGAAACCTACTAAACTCATCACTTATTTCATAAGGAATAACGGCTTTTTTCCACTTTTTACTTTTAAATTTAATGGCGTTTTTGGCAACATACGGTTGATAGATGTCGCCTTCTACGTAGTTTCCTGCTTCTTCTGGATTGGAGTCGTCATATTCCGGAACAATGGACTGTTCAAGTCGTTTCGAAGTATGGTTCCCACTTGCTGGTTCGTACAAACCTTCGCCTAGCGGTGTCAGATCAAACTCGAATAGGTCATCCTCGTGTGAATTTGACTGACAAACACAAAATAAAAACACCAGAAAACCTATTAATTGCTGCTGCACTGATGATGACATCTTTTTCGTGGAAGCTTTGACGGTTGATTGACGGCATCGAAATACGGTTCCAATATGATCTACTCGCACTTCCTACCGAAAACCAGGTGGGCGATGCTCGCCACGTGCGATAAAAGGGTTCAATTAATTTAATTTGATTATATACTGTCGCCAGTACACCTTGTGGCAAGATGTAGGCCAATGTAAGTTTGTTGTAACATTGATAGTACCTATTTTTGGATACAGAAAACCGCACCTACATTACGCATTACGTAGGAGCTTATCATACTAAGCAAATGATTAGTACAAAACGAAATGCAAAGTTTTTCTTAGGTATTCCAGTATTGGTTAGCTCGGCAAGCTACCTTCAATGATAATGAACCTTCAGTTTCATTAACGGTGCGTTCAATGTTAAGGTTTCGCTGAAACAGGATACAAAGCCATTGATTGTGATGATGCTATGGGATGCCACCGGTAAGATAAGCAGTTTAGCATTTACTGCAGTTGCTAGAAAAATAATTGGTATGGTTTTCGTTTTTTCATTTTGAATTCATACTTTTGAATTTTGTATGGGAGCATATAATTTGTTTGCAATATATGCTTACTTATGAAGCATCCCATAACCGGAAGATAAACTAACGTTTGCATTAAAAATAATGGACTTTTTTCGGATGGTGATAAAAAAAATGCTGCTTGGAAGCGAAAATTTCTACGCCCTTGAGAGCGGTCTTCCAGCAGTTACCTGGAACATTAGCCATGGCGGACGAAAAAATGCGTGTAGGCATGTTTTTGAGTTCTTTCTTCGTTGCGAAAACTAGTAATTGATAAAAAAAACTGTTAATTATTGAATAGATTTTACGCTAAAGGTTGGCCCAGAAATTTCCGATGTGACGCAGCTGAGGAACGTTGAGCAGATTTGTCGACTTGCTTAACACATCGATATTCAGTCACTCCATCTACATCAACGATCGCTTTGAGTATTAAGCTAACGCCAGATCCGCCCAGAACGCGACTTCCGCTTCCTGACATGTATGTTCATGTTCGCCAACTACTTTTTCACTATTTGACCGATTGTACCGACCTCCCAAGCCAAGTGCATGCAGGCGCCCAAGTAGCAAATGTAACTTGCTGGAATTTCAAGAGGTTTTACAATGATTTTAGAATTGTTATTTATGTTAGATATGTCCAGAAAGATTTTTAAATATATTAGAATCGGTTGTGCAACTTATAACTGTTAAGTTTTACAATACTAAGGAGTGTATCGAAAATAAACTATCCACATACATTTGTATTGTACGCATGTATTTGTGATGGTTTTTATGCTCAGATCGCAGCATGCTGTGCGTTTGGCTGTCATTTTTCGTTTGTTTACTTGTTTGTGCGGTTAAAATTCTGCGTTTTCAAAATGTCTCGTATTGAAAAGGAAGTGAAAATTAAGGTTCTGGACACATGGCTCAGTGAGAAGGGTATTACTATGCGAAAATTGGCGAAGCGGTTTGGAATTCATCATGCCATTGTTAAAACCATCAATAATAAATTTGGGGAACACTATTCTTTGGATGAGCTACCAGGAAGAGGTAGAAAACCCGGTTCTTCCAACCCGAAACTGGACCAGAACGTGGTATCTCTAATCATGAAGAACAAATCAAATACTTTACTGTCGTCGTTGGGGAGGATGTGAGTGATGCAGACAGGTCGATTCAAGTGGAGAAATTCGGTCGAAAGGTACTGGTATGGCAAGCAATATGTTACTGTAGTTTGAAGTGAACCATTTTTTACACTACCGGAAGTATAAATGCAGAAATCTATCGATCTGAGTGTTTCCAGAAGAGATTGTTGCCTTTATATAAGAAGCATAGTACACCTCCACTGCTTTGGTCGGATTTGGCGTCGGCTCACTATGCCAAAACCACTCTCAATTGGCTTGCGGAAAAGGGTATAAATTTCGTTGAGAAAAATATCAATCCACCAAATTGCCCTCAGCTTCGACCCATCGAACGTTACTGGGCAATCGTGAAGAGGGTCTTCAAGAAGACGGGTAAGGCAGCTGGGAACATGCAGGAGTTCAAAAAAGTTTGAGCTCAAGCGTCCAAAACATGCGATGCAACACTTGTCCGGGACTTGATGAAGAGCGTTCGATCAAAAGTTCGAAAACTCGTGAACTTAAATTTCATCCGGTTTTCATTATGCTCAAGTTTAACCTCGTACATTTAAGGATCAATTTTAACAGTGTCAATTTTAAGTTTGAATAAAATATCGTTTTTTATCATAATTTGAAAGAAAAATTTGTGGATAGCTTATTTTCGATACACTTCTTACCGAAAAAATCACTGTAGAACAACTTTAAGTACGAAAAAAGTCTTGTTTCAACAGGCTTCGCTGCCGATTCATTGCGTACAGAATCATTGCATGGCTAGTACTACGATCCTCCTGACACTATGAATCCTTCCAGGTCGGGGCTCGAACATATGACAACTGGCTTGTTAGACCAGCGCCGTATGCATTGAACCGCCAACCCGGGTTGCGTTAAGTACGTCCTCAACAATTGTGCAGCGAATCACCAACTTGTCTATGTTGCATTAGGAGTTGTAGAAGTTCTGCTAAAAATTTTCACACCGTCATGTAAAAAGTAAGTAACTATAACGATTGTGCAACAGGTAAAAAAATTTCCAAATAGCTGTCATAATTATATCGGACACAATATATGTCGAATCTATGTGTTATTATTTTTTTTTTGAAAAAATAGCGAAATGATGCTCTCCGCAAAAAGTTAAAAATTAAAAGCTAAAAATTGATGAGCCAAATTATAACCTTACTGTGCAAAATTAGGTTTCAGTTGAGTCTGCCTTATGAAATTTTAGGTCAGTGTGATTATTTTCTTCATTTTTAGAAAAAATAAACAATGATGAAATTCAAAGCTTACAAAAAAGTTGTGCAAGGTATATCTGTTTGAAATGAGCACAAAACTTGAAAACATGAGAATGTTATCATGAAAGTTGCAGAAATCCATTACTTACGCAATGAAAACAAAAATCTATCAGAAAACTTGTATTCGGTTTTCATCGTGCTGAAATAATCAGCAGACCCAACATCGCTGTTAACGATATTGAACGAAAAGCTAAGTTCATCATAGTTACTCTACTTACTATATTACCGCCTGAGCAACTTTTTTGTGCAACTCCAGCACATGGACCAAAATAATATCTACAGTGCATATCACAAATGTCGTGTCAGCTAAGATGAATTAATAAACTATATTGTTGTTTAAATCAACTAGTTTAATACGCTCTATGCCATACTGGAAAATATTGAAGAAAAATTCATTTCACGATTTTGCAGGTTTATTAAAACATCAACATGATTAGGATCGTCTGAAAAGGTGTATTAATGTTGGGTAACTTTCTTATACATGTTTTAAACACCATCCCGATCATACTCATTAAAAAGAATAGATTGTTGTTTTCACCGGAATTAATGTACAATCATAAAAAAGCGTACATTCCAAGGCGCTTGGAAATTTCGGGTGTACGAAGACATGTTTCACCATAAAAATGCAGTTCGTTGTCGATTTTCTATTTACAAAAACATGAAAGGTCAATTATTCGAGCAACGTTGTGGACTATTAGTTATGAAATAACAAAACATACATACTTAAATCCGATTTTCAAATTCGGCATTTTGAAATGCCAAAGTAGATCGTCAACACAACATTTGGCTGATTGCTCAGTAATCCACATGCTCTTTTCCGAAATTCGTTAAAGTAATATGCTGATTTCTCAGTAAAGCGCGTACTTTTGCCGTAGTTTGGCACAATATTATGATGAACTTGTCAGTCAACAACAAATATACCGAAATCAGCAAATCTGTTTGCCGAGATTTCGAACTGTTAGTTAGCTTTTAGTGAAACTCGGCGAGGCACTTGTCACTTAGAGTTTCTTTACGATTTTGCAACACACCACTTCGCCATTGCTCGTGTAGCTGGAAAACATATAAATTGGAAGATGGAAAACAGATTTTTTAATATTCGTGACAAGATAAGTGAAGTAAGAAAACTATCTGCTTCGCAAATATAATTATTAATATCTGCTTATTTCCAGGTAGAGACGTTGAGGAGCACTAGAAAATATTGACTTTTGGCGTGATGTTTTCTTTTTTGCCTTTCTCATATAGAAAGGCTATGCAATCACTGTGAAAATCGACTTTTTAACCGAGGCCCGGAGGGCCGAATGTCATATACCATTCGACTCAGCTCGACGAACTGAGCAAATGTCTGTGTGTGTCCGTCCGTGTGTGTGTGTGTAACAAAAATATGCACTCACTTTTCTCTGAGATAGCTAAACCGATTTTCACAAACCAAGATTCAAATAGAAGTGTTTATGGTCCCATAGCTTGCTATTTAATTTCATTTGAATGTGACTTTCGGTTCCGGAGTTATATGGAAATATGTGAAATTTTGAAAAAACAACAAGGATCAGCCCCTTGGGGTTGTTCGAACCGTTGATGTGGAACAAGGAAACCAAAATTTCCAATGATTGACATTTTCAATTAATCGTTACACTTTTGAATCCGCAAATGCACGAGAGTCTTCTTAGATTGATCTTTATTAGGAACCAACACCGAACACGCGAACCCAGAATATAGACTCTAATAGTCGTGATTTGTATTTGTTTTGAAGCCGACGAAATTACATCAATAGCCCAAATGTATGCAATTATATGTTTGTACATGCTTGCGATACGGATATCGATATTTAAGCTTCTCTTTGCCAAGCTTGTGTTCAAGTTTTGTATGCAAGCAGTTATTTTTATAGCATTTCTCTACCATTACTATCCTTCTGCGATTTTGGTTGAAGCAATAAACTTTATCTCATCATCAATCGAGTTCATCTTATATAAATTAAAAAATAATCTTATGCACTCAAAATTTACCCTGGGGTAGTTGTCATTTTCTCAGGCGAAACGACATAATATGGGATTTCATCCAATCTTTCATGACACAAGGTCAGAGCATAAAAATAAAAGCTTCAAATCGTTTTATGGCACTTTTTGTCTTGTTGTCTAGCAATAACCTACCATTGACCAATCAGAGTGATGCTTTCCCTTTGATATATCGCTTACTCCTTCAAAACCGTCGACTATGGCAGGGAAATCCGGTACACCCAAACCTCCTTTTACGAACCTTATATATGTATGTATGTATGCTTACGCACTCACTCTTCTGCATATATGTGTAAATATTTATACATATAAATGATCGCTTTTACTTCACCAATATTTATATGTTTTAAGAAATAAAAATATTTGCACACATGCGTACGTATATTAATACATATATACATATATAAGTTACGTAAATGGAGGTTTGGGTGTATGCCGGAGATTTTTTGCAGACAAAATAGGACACTGCTAGCTATTAATCAACATTTCAATGATATACAATTAAAAATACATGGTTATGAACATTCAAATCAATACGTAGAAATATTTCCAATCAAATGGTGATATAATATTAATAATTGATACAAAATTGACTGAGCAGTAATTGTTCAAAACTTGACCACATTTCTACGTGTATTTTTCTAGAGTTTCTAGTTTGCACCCCTATATAGAAAACAAAAACGTGTTCCACATTAAAAGTTTACACTCAATTATCTCTGGAACAACTCAACCGATTTTCGCAAACTGAGATTCAAATGAAAGGCCTTATAATATCCTAAAAACTTGTAGAACATTTTATCAGGATCCAATTTCCGGTTCCGGAAGTAAAGCGTGATAAGTGGAAAATTACCAAATTTATTAGTATTTTTCCACGAACGATGGTTAAAAACAGGTACAAATCCCATAAAACTGTCTGATAAATTCTTCTAGTTTGCAGAGCTTGTTAGTTTGCGGGCATGAAAACTTAATTCGGCACTTTTGGTCCCCTCTTTTCCTGTTCCAAGAGCACCGAAAGTGGAGAAGAAAAACTCCTAAAACTAAATTCACTTCGATTTCTTTGCGCTGTTTGAACCGATTTTCACAAATCTTGATTTGAATTAAAGCTCATACTGTCTTTAAAGCTACTGTGAAATTTCATCCGGATCCGACTTCCGGTTCCGCAGTTACAGGGAGATGAGCGTCAAAGTTTTCAAATCGCCATATAGAGTGACAGTACAACACCGAAAGAAGGAGAAAACACAAAACGAACAAGGCGTTCTATTTCGTATACGTTGTGTAGTGATGATAATGATAATAATGATAATGAAAATAATAATAATAATAATAATAATAATAATAATAATAATTTTTTTTTCATAAATACGTTTATTTCTTAAGGCAGTTTACATAAGTTTTTCTTCGCCGTAACATCACTTTTACATAATATTCTTATCCTAATTTAATTCTAACATAGTCACAACGTTTTGAATTTATTAAAACATATTCTCTTATAGCTTAAATATCATCTTAGGTAACTCGTCATTAATTATGAAATCTACTCGGAAATATTATTTGAACCAAACGATTAACTTCTATGAATTATAAAATAAGCTGTTATTTTCAGACATTTTGTTGATAATTTCATAAACTGTTTCGAGTTTGTTTGTATCATTACATAATTTTTATTCTAATTTAGCTATTGGTTGAACTCATGGACGCAGCTGGGAACAGAACTAAGTCTTAAAAGGGGCCTTTATTAAATTGAAACTCCAATTTTCTTTATGAAATGATAAATAAGTTTCATGTATGAAAGGTCACGACAAGCAAGAATGTCTCGAACTGGGATATTGGATAGTCTACCTTGGGTACGCAAAGAATTTATTAGTTGAGATCTGACATCACGATACTCCACGCATGTCCAAACGACATGATCAATATCCCGATAACCTTCTCCGCAAGCACAATGATTAGTCTCGGAGAGCCCAATTCGAAGGAGATGTGCATCTAACGTGTAGTGATTGGACATGAGTCTGGACATCACACGAATGAAATCCCTACTCACATCCAGTCCCCTGAACCATGCCTTTGTCGATATTTTCGGAATAATCGAGTGCATCCACCGACCCAGATCATCTCTATCCCAAGAAGCTTGCCAGCTGGCAAGTGTTCTTTGTCGAGACGAGCTATAGAATTCGTTGAAAGCAATCGGTCGCCCATAAATTTCACCCTCAATAGCACCACGTTTGGCTAAAATATCGGCTCTTTCATTGCCAGGAATGGAGCAATGAGCCGGGACCCAGACTAGTGATTAGATAATTATTGTTCAATATGTCGTTCAGGCACTGTTTTATTTTGCCCAGGAAAAACGGTTCAGTCTTGCCAGTCATGTTTGAGCGAATGGCTTCAATTGCACTCAGACTATCTGTGAAGAGGAAATAATGGTTTGGAGATAATGTGACGATTACACTCAAACTATAATAATAATATAATAATATTAATAATAATAATAATAATAATAATAATAATAATAATAATAATAATCCTATTACATGTTTTATGCTGTTTAGCTTGACTTACATATGCAGAAGTAACAGAAATGCTGGTTCGTTTCGTTTGTTAGATTTCGTTTAATTGGTTTAATCGAAATAGAGCATGAGATAGTAAGTATAGGTTTAACTGCGTTCAAAACTGTTCCAATTTGTAGGTCATATTTGTTGGTAGCAAGCGAACCAACTTCGGCTATTCCGTTTATCTGAATCCGGTTTCGGAAGAATTGGAAATAGTGATCAAAAACTGCAAAAAGGATCTCACTTACTTTTCTTGGAGATGGCCAAACCGATTTTCAAAAACTTATAGGTTCAAAAGAAAAGTCTTACAGTTTCATACGGAATTCCTTAATTTGTTGTGGATACTACTTTCGGTTCCGGAACTACAGGGAAAACAGGTTTTATAGAGTTTGTGAGATTAGATCCGAACAAATTAGCCTATTTCTATTAATTAACAGTTGTTTTTGCGAATTTCACGATTATATTTATGATGTAATGAGTAATATGAGAAAGGTATCATTACACCACTAGGTGGATTAAAATAGGTTTTTTGTTTACTCTTTTAACTTTCTAACTCAGTGAGCTCCGAATAATCCAGAATAGTTCTTATAAGCTAATGGATGGTTTAATGGCTGCTTTAAAAAAAAACAACTTGTGGTACATTAAGGTATGCTTATCTAGTGACCCACCAGTGTATATGCGGCCGCTAGTGAGTTCCGCATTATTATACGCATGGAAAAACATACCAATGCATATCACATTCTTTTGTATTTTCGACAACGCCGTCAATCAAAAAATTAATGTATGGTGATAAAATTGGATTATCTTGTTCTTCGAACCACAAGTCCCTAACCGCACCGTTGTAGAAACAGTATGCTCCTTCTGCTCCAGTTGTCATGTCTGATCTTTTTCTGATTAATCTGTTCAACAAACTGTTCGTGTCCTGTGTTTGCATAACTATTGTAAAAAATCGGCCCCAAGTTAATTACAAGGATGTTGTTATTAACTCCATGGTACCGTTGGCAGCTGCTATTGTAACCGGAGTATGTGGTTTGATAATCACTTCCAAGAACCCACAATTCTTCACAGCTTCCGTTGTCAATGTATGCAGTCTGCTACGGTACAGTACCGTAACACTGGTACATTATTTAAGCTATTTTCTGTTTCTTTCGAATCGGACCAAGGTCTATGCATTACTGAAAGGAGTTATTCGCTTCGATCGTGATTATTTGAGTATTCCCAACGCCGGGCATAATATAGAGAAAGTCATGTTTGTAAGAGCTCTGTTATTAATTTCTATCTTAACATATTCGGTAATATGTCTTATCCAGATAGTGATACTCGCGTTGTACAATTTTAGAATATATGATGCAGTAATTTTTTTTGGCTCAATGTTGATCGAGTTTTACTTCTACATCCAAAACTTATTTGTATTACTATTCGTCGAGCTTATCATGGTCCGATATCGAATGCTTCATAGAACAACACTAAAAACCCGGAACAGAAATGTACTACTGACTCTACTGAAGCTACATGATCACTTGGGAGTCATGAAAGAGCTAATCACCAAGGCTTTTGGTGCTTTCTGCATGATTACATCCGTAGTCGTGTTTGTTCAGAGTGCAATTATTGCGTACTGCTTACTTTGGATGTGGCAACAGAAAATATCCACCGGGTTAATTCTAATGGCTTCAATTAACTTACCTTTCAATGTTATTTTTTTCTTTGGATGGACCTACTCGTTTGATTTGCTTGAGCATGAGGTAAGTACCACTTAGTAGAAGGGGAATTAATTAACATCTATTCTGCTCTTGTTCAATTAAATGCAACATTTTGTCTTGCTGAACCATTGAAGCGATGCACAGATTTACATATTTTTTCTATTTAATAAAATATAACATCGTAAACAATTCGACAGTCCCACGACAAAAGGGCCTAACTGCAAATGACAGTTTCTCTTTGTTTACTTTTTCTTACACGATTTACCGCACTGATTTTATATTCGACGCCTTACTTTTCGCAAAACTTTCAAGGTAAAATCACAAGCTTTCGATTGATATTGGAAACGTTGAATAAATTGCAGTAATAGCTTCGTAATAATCAAAAGAGAAAGTAAACAAAGAGAGGCTCTCATTTGCAGTTAAACCCTTTTGTTGTGGGACTATCGAATTATATGCTTTTTCATGTCTTTGAAAAGTAGTTTGAATACTGACTAAAAGTAAATTGGTACGTTAAAAAATACATGTAATTCGTAATTCAAGAAGACAATTGATGGTTGCTTTACAGTACATTTATTAAAACTGTAAAGTTACAGTATTAGATGATTACATTTCTCCAGTTCGAAAGAAATTTCGACCCATCCTCTTGATGAAGCCCATTTTCGTCCGAACAATGGAAACGAACACAAAATCGGCGAATTCTTTTAATTTTTACCGCATTTACTGGGTATCCTTGATTGTCTTACCGCTTTGTCGAAGTCACTGCTTTGAAATGAAGCAGTATTTTTCCATTGTTTGAAATTCCGTGTAATAACTTGGGAACCAAACCGATATTGTTGGCACTATATCACTTTAGAAACACCAGAGTAGTGGCAGCTGTCCAAAACATAACTTATTCCCTGTGTTTGCAGATGAAAGGCAATACATCAATGAATGGTTTCGTTTTCAGGCTACAACTGTGAATCGCTTGCCGAATCGTTGCCTACTTCACGAACTTGTTGGCAAACACGAGCTTGAATTTTTGCGGCACATCTATAAATCCAGTCGCGATGTAAAAATTTTTTACCGGGAAGCTGATTAAAATTCAGTTTCACGTATGTTTCGTGATCGATCAAAGTGCAGCACTTGTGTTTCGTCAAAACACGGTCGTACCTTAAAAGTTGTAGAATCTTGTCCAACATTCGGACTCGGAATTCTGTTTCATGTGCCACTTCAAATGGTTACTGACTTTGTATGACTTATGTACTTCTATGGCAATGATGTTCCCCATCCTTTGGTGTTGTGTCTTCTGGCCAAATCTCAGATCGATAGACCGGGGTTGGCTTCTACACCTCGTTGCGCAGCTCATAATCCATGATTCCAGTTTTTTCGAAAGCCCGCTTATTCCTTTCCACACTCAAGGTTTTCTTTTGAGTTTTGTATACTCCACAAACTGAGGTTTTCGGCATTTCCAGATCTATAACCAGCTTGAAACCGGATCACTTCCGATGTTTGTGAACAGAGTGTTTACTTCTTCCGAGTTCTAAAGCTTGCTTCATTTAGAATTGGAACAAACTTTTGCTCATATTGTGGCGCTCCTGGTGGGCGGATTTGGAAGTTCTTGGCGCCCACGTGTCGGGAATTTTGTCAGCTTCACGTATGATTTTTGACATTCCGCAAATCGACTGTACTTTGTAAACAATCAACATGGAAGCCGAAAGAAGGGAAAAAACTGTGCACAGTTATTTGGAAAATTCATTGTAGTCTGCATCTAGGCTAGCTAAACAGCTGAAATAGCCCAGAAATACCGTATGGCGCGTTATCAAACGGTATAAGGAAACATTGACGACGATTCGGAAGCCTCAAGCCAATCGTCGGAGTGGAACTGTTGACCGGAAACTCCGTGGTAAGATTTCGAAGACGATTAAGAGAAATCCTATTCTGTCGGACCGTGATTTGGCCAGAAAATTCTGTGCGGCTCATAGTACCGTGAGTAGAACTCGACTCCGGGAAGGAATCAAGTCGTATTGAGCTAGCAAACAGCCAAATCGAACCATAAAACAAAATAGTGTGGTCAAAATTCGTGCTAGGAAACTATATGACCAGGTGCTGACCAAGTTCGACGGATGTCTTTCGGGCAAATTCCAGGTCAAAAATTTTACTTGCCAACGGCTCGGGGGGATGTTCCAGCCAAATTTAAATTTGTATTTGCCGAGAAATTTGCAAGAAAATTTATGATTTGGCAGGGCGTTTGAAGCTGTGGCAAAAAAAACGAAGGTTTTCGTTACAAATAAGACCATGACATCGGAACTATACCAAAAATAGTGTCTCCAAAAACGAATTTTGCCGGTCATAAGATCCCACGACCATCCCGTAATGTATTGGCCAGATTTGGCAAGCTGTCATTACGGCAAAGTCGTTCAAGAATGGTATGCAGAGAAAGGGGTCCAGTTTGTCCCGAAAAACCTTAACCCACCCAACTGCCCCCAGTTCCGCCCTAAGGCAAAGGGAAAGGTTGTCAAAGACATCAATCAGATGACGACTTGGTGGAATAAGAAAGCGAAAACGATAGACGAAGAAGGTGTGCGCCGCCTAATGAGCCGTGTTACAGGAAAAAATCGAGAACTCCTTCGAAACCGTGACGTATAATTTTATCCGTATTTTTTTCTTAAAAGTATGAAGAAAAGGCTACATTTGTATAAAAAAGATCTTGAATTCAATAATAAATAACTGAAATACAGGCAATTTTTTTTTATAATTTTTTTTTATTCAGGCCAATTTGCGTACACACTTTACGTGGCCGAATGAGCCTTGTTTTTATTACATAAAATAATTTTTCTACCGCTGGATCTCGTTGTCACCCTTTTTCTAGGGGGAGAAGAGCTTCCATTTTTATCTTGGGATGAGTGAGGGGCACTTTGTTCGTGGCTCGTCTCGTCCTCCATTGCCGTATCGGTGGTATCGTTGTTGGTTTCCGTTTTTTCTTCGTTTTCCTTGTAATTCGCATTCTTGGGTTGGTTGTTAGTTGCTGTAGACGCGCCTTGTTGTGCATTAATTGCAGTTGCTGGTGGGTTAGATGGTACAACAGGAGTACTGCGCTCACTAGTTTCCGTTGTTGGGTGGTTGTCCTTATTTTTGTTTGAAGATGTCGTTTTTGCGGTTTCAGTGCAAGGTTTGCCGTAGTGTGCAAGTTGTTCACAAAACTGACATGTAACCAGTTGATTTTCATACGTAATCAGCGTTCTACACGGATGTTTCCCGTCTTGATTACAAATGATGTAAGATGGAATTGCTTTACGTAGTTGCATACGTACCACTCGCACGCCATTCCGGATACCCGGAAAAAAATTCCGCCATACTTCCCTTTCGATGGAAAGAACTTCACCGTACTGCGACATACTTTCCCGAACATACTCATCGCTGGACTGCGGGGGAAGGTCATGCACGCGTACTTGTATGGCATTGTCCACCATGTGCACAGGAATTTTGTATTTAATGTTGTCACACTCAACGCTGTGCACCTCGTTGTTAACCGAAGCGAATGCAATTGCATCACTTTCACGTTTAAACATAATGTACACACAGTTAGACGCCTTATCGAATTGAATCTCACTTACATCAGTAACGTTTAGATGCATTCGTTCCTTAAGCAAGATTTCAATGCTGGTCTAACTTTGCATCGCTTGAAATCAATACAGATTGAATTTGGCCTTGTAGGCCAAGTTTCAGGCTTTGTTAAATCGTATTTGCCCATTTCGTACACTCTATTGTCCACTACACTGTATTGTCTTTGTTTTTATCGTCTCGACCGTAAGCAATTGTCGACTGTGTCTGATGAGATGCTAGCACGATTTGAAATACAGGCAATTGTCTTTGTTCCAATTCTATCTGAAGCAAGCTTTATTGGATGTTATTTTCAAAGTGCGATCTATTATTTTGATTAAACTTGCCCCAATTGTTTTCTATCGAAATGAAAACAAACCACAGCCAAAGATTTACTCTTAGCCTTTAGACTAAAAAAGAGGGTCGTATGAATAAAATGTAGTCAAGTTTGATGTTTGTAGTACCTTCTCAAAGTCCACAGAGTAAAATGCAGTAAACTTGAACGTGTAGTCGAATTTATGAACGAATTCAGTAGCGTACCAAATTTCAAGATACCCTAATGAGCGCGAAGAAAATGAAACCATGTTTGAAAGGATTCTCTGTTGATTCCAACCTTTCGTGAGACAAAATCCTGCCCACCGAAAATATAGGTACTATCTCAAAAGTTGACGCCCTGCTGTACCAAATAATTTATGATGAAATTGACCTTGGAGTCTTTATTGAAGGCTATTTGATTATTTTGTTACAGATAATTCACGTTTTGCTGAAAGTTTTAGAAAATCTAGTGTAAATAGTTTTGAATAAACGATATATAATAACTAAAATAGTTTCAATAGGTGATATAAAATATATTGGAAATATAAATATCAATATTTAAGTATGTTTCACGAATCCGTTCAGAATTTCAAGTCGAAAATCATGTGTCCGGTTGAGCCTCGCTTTTTCGTTCTAGTCCCGATCTCCCATATTTCATTCAAACAAAGGGTGTTTTGTTAATAACTAACTGATTTGAAATTTAAATGAAACACATGCCAAATTATGAAATTGCCATTTTTTTATTTAGTAGATCATTTCTTGGCATTGAACATTTAAATATGATTTCAGGCAAAAAGCCGCCACGACTATTTTTCGCAAAGGTCATTCTAGAGGTCCTATTTCCGACCACGTTTTTAAGCATTTGAGGGCGTATTTCAGCAATGACACGTTGAATATTGGTTTCCAAAGTATCAATCATTGCTGGTTCATCCACATAAACCAATGACTTCACGTATCCCCACAAAAAACTAATCGAGTGACATTTCCCGAAATAATGTTGTTATTGAGATGTTCTTTCAACAAGTCGATTGTTTCGGTAGCAGTATGACAAGTGGCACTATCCTGTTGAAACCACATTTCACACATCCATATCTTGAAGATTTGGAAACCAAAAATACGTTTTTTTTTAGTTTTTGCAACGACTGAGTGGAAACATATATTGGATAAGCCAAATGAATGAGAAACTCGTAGAAAAGATGATTTTATAGAAAAAGATACACTCATAGACAGGACTCGAACCTGCGTTCTTATGCAATCTGTGCATACGCATTACCATTTCCGACACCCTGAGATGTGGTAGACACGGCTCAACCAGAACACTGAGTTTGGTAAGCGTACTTCGAACATGGTCTGAATCTTAGCTGCCTCACGACCAGTATCATATATACATCTTCTCTGTTTATCAGACAACAAACACTAGTCTTCTCGCTCTATACCTAAATTCATTGATCAAAGTTCTGTAGCGATTTCTATTCCTTCCATTCGTCCTTCCTCATTTTTAAGGAAAAAAGGACCGATGATTCCACCAGCCCATAGACCACATCAATCAGTACATTTATAGAGATGCATCGGTAATTCTTGAACGGCAAATTTACTTGTTGACGTATCCATTCAACCAAATGGTTCGGTGCATCATCACTTAAGAGAATTTTGCGCTATAAACAGTTTTAATTAAACACTGATTTAAGGAACAAATTTCCACGATTTGGAAGCATTGTTCTGGAGTTCATGATTTTCCAAACAAGACTGCAACGTTACTTTACACTGTCAAAACAACTTTCAGATAATTGAGAAATCCCTGTTGGAAAAACAAACCTCCTAAAAACACCCGTTAGTAGCTTTCGGAAGCTAGGCAGTTTTTCAATCCAGTCGTGAAGCCATTTTCGACATCCTCAGAACTAGTGGAGTCAGCAAGTGCGTAAGACATCGACGACAACAAATGATAGACGGAAAGGGCCAGGTCTGGAGAGTGTGAAATGTGGTAAAACTTTCCCTTTTGAGTTCAGAAACAATGTTTTTGACTGCTTTCGCAGTGTGTGTGGGAGCAATGTTGTAATGCAAAATTGCTTTCTCGTATCTTGTGGGGCATTTGGGCGTGAGAAGCTCGCAGAACGAGAGATCTTCTTGATACCACCAAATGCATTGCATCATTATTTTCCAAAGCGATTAGGTTTTGGTGTTAATGTCGATGATTGGCTTGGGCAGACTCATGATTTTCTGCGCTTGTGATTCTTAGAACCAATCTATCCTTTTTTTATTTAAAAGATATTTTATTCAGGCATATTTGCGTACAAGCTTTACGTGGCCGATTTAGCTGAGATTTTAGATAACATTTTTTTTTGTATTGGATCTCGTTGTCACCCTTTTTATAGGGGTGGTATTGTTGTTGATTTCGTTGCTAGTTGCTGGTGATGCATCTTGTTGTAAGTTGGTAAGTTGTCCAACTCTTTATAGAACTGGATATAAACAACATTATTGATCTTATTGCATTGAAGTAAATGCACACGTTTAATGTCAAGATGCTTTTGCTCCTTAAGCAAACCTTCAAGTACTCGTATCGAAGGTCGAATTTTGCATTGCCTGAAGTCAACAACAATCGTATTCTTTCGTGTCGGTGGTAGCTTTTGTTCGTTTGGTTCACTCATTTCGGGGTCGTTATATTGTTAACTACACAATACTGTACTTGGTTTCTTCTGTCCCGAACGTAAGCGGTTTTGTTTTATCGACTGACTTGGATAAGATGTTAATGCGAACTGAATCTATCCTTTGTTTCATGTCGAAAAAGTAAAATTTCGAACACCGTTTTCCTCTCTCATACTGTCTTTTATTCCGTTCATGAGGAAACCATTTTACAACCTTCTGATTCTTTCCCATGATGTGTAGATGACCAGACGCTGGCTTATCTACTAACATTCTGTCTCTCAACCATTTATTTTGAGTTTCGTTATTGCCTTCAACAATCCTTACAATTCGGCATCTTCAATTGTTTTGTGTTAACATGTGCGTTCGTTTGGAGAGGAGAGATTTTTACATTTGTGTCATTCATATTACATTTCATTTGTACATTTCTTTTGATATAAGTGGGATGGATCGAGAAAAAAAGAGGGGGGGGGGGGGTTACATTTAATTGTTGGTTTCTTGTGAGACAGAGAGAGAGAGATGTAGAAGGGGTGAAGATAGAAGAAGCTTAGACTTGAGTTGAATCGCTGTGTGGGTCTGCTGCGGACGGTCCTGGTTGCGGTATCCAATGTGTGTGGCCACGGACGATGCCCCCAGGGGGGTCCCTTTGGTGGGCGGCTCACGGCTGAGATGACGGCAGTTATCGGTATCCGGGGTTGTGTTGGAAGGGTGTTGAAAGTGTCTGGTTTGGATGTTGATCGTGAGTGTGTTTGTGTGACGATGTGTTTCGTCTCCCGTTGGCGTGTTCGGCCGGCCTCTCGCAGTTCCTTGTTCGGTTCTTGGGTTGTCATCCTTCAGATGTGCAGGGTCGCGGAAGATATCTCCGGGGGCGTCAGCTCCCGGCAGATGGCCCGCTGGGGGTTGCTGGTCTCGGGGGGAGCCAGCCCCCCGCAGATGGCCCGTGTGGTTGATGCTGAGTCTTCGCCGGAGATTGAGAGATAGGATGATAAAAGGAGCGGAGAGTTAAAAACGCTTAAGGGGCTCGGAAACTTGAAGATCTAAAATTGTGTTTTCTTCTTCTTAACAACAACGTATTAAAAATTAAAAATACATTTGGTATGTAAATTATGTTGTTAAGTAAATGTTATTCTTTGATTTGCAAACAAACACAAATTTCAACATACAAATTTTTATTACACTTTTGCAGGAACAAGAGTTTAAAAATGCCATAAAATCCTTACAATATAGATCAACAGAAGACCAACCGGCATCATTTTCGGTATGCTGAATCAATGGCGAAAAATAAAAAAGATTGTAATATTCTTTTTGCAGGAATTTCTCGATATCATCGATCTGAAGCTACTTACGGAATCTCCCAAAATAACCGCATGTGGATTATTTTCGATTAATTTGACAGTGTTTTGTAATGTATGAAATCTTGTTATTGCTATTTTCATTTTACATATCTGCTCTTTTTACAGGTTTTCACGGCCATTGTTACTTACATTATGATACTGTTTCAGTTCAAAGATCTTGAAAAATGAGTTGAACTGTATCGTCAATAAAAATAATTGTGTTATTATTGAATAATGCACTATCCATAGTAATTGTGCACGTAGTCGTAATAATTCCAACCAGGATGCAGCTTTTGCCACTCTTCACGATATTTTCTTCTCCGTTCGGCTGCAGCTTTCTGTTTCTTGTACACAAACAGTGGACGAAAGATAATAGTCGTTTCATCGGCTACTAAATCAATAATATCATCCGTTTCAGTCATTGCCAACATTATTAGAGAGCACATTGTCGTGAGCTATGATGAAAACAAAAGTTTGAACTAAAATTATGCAATGTTCTTATGAAACGTCACTATTACCGTTAACAACGAGATGGTATATCGCATTTTTTGGGTTTTGGGAAAGGCTATTTGCAAACTGAACTCCAGTACTGTCCTGTTAGCACTAAGTCGTGATTTTCTCACATTTGGTCAGTACATTATTTGTCATAGGGTGTATCAATATTCATCTTCTTAGTCGAGGCTGCAAATATTTTCAATCAGGGCGTACAATCAACAGATTTCGCTGTAATTTATTCCAATATCATGGTTTTAGTTCTAGAAAACCCCTTTCTAATGCACCTAATGGGGTGATAATTGCCATTCCAATAGCCTCATTAAAACATTTATACGATTATATCTTTGAAACAAACAGTATTCGCCATGAGCATCATGGACTTATCGAATAACCTAATATAGTAGCTTTCGAACTCGTTTAAGATTGTCGAAATCGTCTCTCCGTGAAATTTTGCCGTATTGAGAAAGTTGAAGCAATAGAAAAATGCGGTTAGTCGGTTACGTCACTTATGCTCTTATATCTCCGAAGTAATAGCCATTTGATCTTTGAACTTTGATCAATGAACAAAATTTGTTTTTGAATAATCCTAAGCTTGATATATCACTGGAGAAAATAATCGCAAAATTCGAAAGTCGAACATCGATTATTCCGAAAAATAATGACATGTAAACCAACGGTAATGTGAAATAAGCATCACTCGAATAAAGAAAATTGCTAGAAAACGTAAAAGTCATTCGTTCGTTCTTTTGATAGTCAGTAGAACTTAGTTTTGTAAGGTTAAGCAAGCAAAAAAAAGGTCGCACGAATTTGAACTCGCTTTCTTATTAGAGAATGTTCTCGAAAAAGGAACTACTGATCACTCATTCTTTCACAAGAACTAGTTCTTTTGAACCGTTCACGAGCGAATTGCCCTAGCGTACACCGAAAAAACCACATCGTTTTTAGATGAAAAAGAATGTGTATCATGAATTCCTTCTACAAGGCCAGACCGTCAACAAGGAGTATTATTTGGGCGTTATGAGACCTGCGTTATGCGTGAAGCAATTCACCAAAAACGACCAGATTTGTGGGCAAACAACTCGTGGATTTGCATCACAGTAACGCACCGTCTCCCAATGCCATCGTTATTCGTGAACATTTGGCTAAAAACGAAACGAATACCATTCAGCAACCACCTAATTTACCTGATTAAGCTCCCTGCGACTTTTTTTCTATTCGGTCGACTCAAGAAACCGCTCCGTGGAACGCGTTTCAGCACCTGTGGATTATGGAAAAATCGCAGATGGCTTTGATGGCCACACCGAAAACTGAATATAAAGAATGTTTCGAGGATTGAATCAAGCGCTGGCATAAGTGTGTTGCAGTCGATGGGGAGTACTTTGTATGGGACAATATCGATTTTGATGAATAATCTTGTACAGGGTCCACCATCTAACATTTTTTTTAACTAGCAGTTATTTCGGCATTGGTAACCCTAATTTCACTTCTGATTTGAAGAAACTTAGTTTTATCCTTCCGCTGAACGAAAATGTTTGTGTATACGATTGAGGAACGCGTGAAAATAGTGCCAACTGGGCTTGTGATCAGCTTGCGATCAGCTTGTCTGGCGGCATCATTGGACCATTTTTCTTCGAAAATGAGGCAGGAGCCGCCGCCACGGTCAATAGCGAACGCTACCGCGCCATGATTAGCAATTGGTTCTTCCCGTTATTTGAAGAGGAAGACTTGGACACCATTTGGTTCCAACAAGATGGCGCTCCGTGCCACACAGCCAACGCTACGATCGATCTTTGCGCTTAGTCTTCGAAGATCGAATTATTAGTCTAAATTCGGATGTCGTTTGGCCGCCTCGAAGCTGTGATTTGACGACGTTAGACTATTATCTTTGGGAGGCTGTCAAAGATAAGTGTTATGTGGACAAGCCAGAGACAATTTAAACCTTGAAGGACAATATTCGTGCAGCCATAGCTGAAATAAAGCTGCGTACAATCGAAAATGTACTAAAAAACTAAACCGACCGTATGGCGTACTGCAAGGCCAGCCGAGGCAGCCATTTGAATGAAATTATATTCCACAATTAACCGGAAGGATTGTACTTTAATATGAAAAAATAAATTTTGAATTTTGAATGAACTGTTTGTGTTTTATTGCAAACGAAATTCAAATGACATTTGCTCGTAAAGAACAAATGGCGTAATTTTTGTCTAGACATCAAGGGGGCTTTTGACTTAGTTTCCATAAACATCCTATCCGAGAAGTTGCATCAGCATGGTCTTTCACCCATTTTGAATAACTTTTTGTATAATCTATTGTCCGAGAAATACATGTATTTCGCGCATGGTGATTTGTCGACAATACGATTCAGTTACATGGGTCTTCCTCAGGGCTCATGCTTAAGCCCCCTTTTATACAACTTTTACGTAAACAACATTGATGAATGTATCAACACATCTTGCACGCTAAGACAACTTGCCGACGACAGCGTTGTGTCTATTATAGGACCCGAAGCTGCCGATCTCCAAGGACCACTGCAAGATACCCTCGACAATTTGTCGACATGGGCTCTTCAAATGGGTATTGAGTTCTCCACGGAGGCAACTGAGCTGGTATTTTCAAGGAAGCGAGAACCAGCGCAATTATAGCTTCAACTAGGGGGTGAAACCATAGCTCAGGTCTTCACATTTAAATATCTCGGGGTCTGGTTCGACTTCAAAGGCACCTGGGGATGTCACATTAGGTATCTGAAACAAAAATGCCAGCAGAGAATCAATTTTCTTCGCACAATAACCGGAACTTGGTGGGGTGCCCACCCAGGAGACCTGATCAGGCTTTACCAAACAACGATATTGTCCGTAATGGAATATGGATGCAATCGACTCATACGATGAGTCTCGAAGTGCTCGCGAGCGTCTTACCATTGAAAAATCGATTCTCGGATCTCTCATATCGATTGCTTATCCGATGCGATATCTTGAATTCGATGGTGTTAAAAACTTCGAAAGGCTGGTCGAGCTCAATTCTCAAACCCGTTTTATGTCCTTGTATTTTGATTACATGGCTCAGAATATTAATCCTTCTTCTTTTGTTTCCAACCGTGCTCATTTCTTGGATACTTCTAATTCTACTGTGTTTTTCGACACATCCATGAAAGAAGAGATTCGTGGAATTCCGGATCACGTACGCCCTCGAGCGGCCCCAAATATTTTTTATAATAAATTTAGAACAGTCAACTGTGAAAAGGTTTTTTACACTGACGGATCAAACATCAACAGGTCCACAGGCTTCGACATCTTCAATCAAAACATCACCGCTTCTTACAAACTCAGTAGTCCGGCTTCAGTTTACGCAGCTATTCAGTACACCCTCGAGATCATTGAAACCTTGCCCAAAGACCATTACTTCATTGTGACGGACAGTCTAAGCTCAATAGAAGCTCTCCGGGCAATGAAGCCAGGAAAGTATCCCCCATATTTCCTGGGGAAAATACGGGAACACTTGCGAACTTTATCTGAACGGTCTTATTCAATATCGTTAGTCTGAGTCCCTTCGCATTGTTCCATTCCGGGCAATGAAAAGGCAGACTCATTGGCTAAAGTGGGCGCATTAGAAGGTGATATTTATGAAAGACCAATCTGCTTCAATGAATTTTTCAGTATCTCTCGTCAGAAAACTCTCGAAAGTTGGCAAACTTCATGGACGAATGACGAACTGGGACGATGGCTACACTCCATTATTCCTAGGGTATCGACGAAACCTTGGTTCAGGAGGATGAACGTGAGTCGCGATTTCATTCGTGTTATGTCTCGGCTCATGTCTAATGACTACACATTCAACGCACATCTCCGGCGTATCGGGATCGTGGAGAGCGGGCTCTGCACCTGTGGCGACGGTTATCAGGACATCGAGCATGTCGTGTGGTCGTGCGTAGAGTATCGTGACGCCAGGTCGAAGCTACTGGAATCCCTTAGGGCCCGAGGTAGAACGCCTGAGGTTCCGGTTCGGGATGTGTTGGCGAGTCGGGATAGTTTATATATGCTTCTCATATACCAGTACCTTAAACACATTGATATACAAGTGTAATGTGTTATTCCTCGCTCACTTTTTCGTTCCCCCTTCCCTGTCTCTTCACCATCTCGATGGCAACTAATTAGATCTCGGTCGTTTTCAGACATTTTGTTCCCACATCCCCTTTTTACCACGTTTTCCACAATATTTACTTCTCTTTCATTCTCTTCGGCAATATCATCATCACCGCCCACGGAAGACCGCTCCAGTCGATGACCACCATACGGGCCACCCGCCGGGCCTTCCTAGCCTGGGGGTGTTTCCCGCGGACCCACACGGACCGAAGGATGCGGCCAACATGGATATTCACCAACGCCATATGGAAGACCCTCATGCAATATTCAATTCGCCAGCTGAAAGCTAAATTCTCGAGAATCTGCTACCCCGATACTACATTACATAATGATACTATTTTTAGTTTTAAGTTAGTCGTAATTAGGATTAGTAAATACCCTTGGCATCTTAGAGCTTAAGCAGTGTGCCAAAAAATTATACTATAATATTGAATAAAAAAAACGACTGGGCATGTCATCAGGATAACGGATGCTAACATGTGAAAATGGTACTTCAATGTGATCCGGCAGGCGAAAAGAAAAGAGAAGCATAGCGAGCAAGGTGAATGAATGAAATGGAAGGTAACGCACGCAGTACACGAGTCTTGAATGGCTGGCGAAGAGTGGTCATAGTCTGAACTGTATAACAATACGATTGGGAAATTCCATAGAATATGATACAATTATGCGTAGAACGGCAGCGTAAATATTGGAAAAAGTACACCCATTTTAATAGCGCTGTCAGTGTCTCCGTTTATACAGTGAAAAATATACTGTTTACGGTAAGAACCCCAGAAAATATTAGTTCAGGACAGACTACTGTGTTTTTGCAAACCATATCATTTATTAAACGACACGAGTATGCTATTCCAAATGCGATGCATCCATTACTTATTCATAAGTGGTTGTGTTGATATATTTATTTTACACCTTAGTGCACCAGACGATTTATGATATAATTTGATGGTCTCACTGACCAATTTTACGTCTCCGTAACGTAAGCGGATGTCATTTGCTCAAGCTTGGGCCTGGAATGAATCGACTACGAAGTGAATCTAAACAGAAGGTAGAGTTCCACATAGAAATGTAGTACCTGGACATTGCAGTTATGAATAAGCATAACATTGCATACTCCTTGTTTAGTTTTTTTTCTGACGACACCGTCAATCAAAAATTTGATGTAATGTGATAAAAATAAACAAATTGCTCACTTTGTTCTTTGAACACAAGTTATTAACCACACCGTTTCAGAAACAGTATACTCTTGCTGCTTCAGTGGTCATGTCTGATCTTTATCTGATTAATCTGTTCAACAAACTGTTCGTGTCTTGTGTTTGCATAACTATCGTAAAAAATCGACCCCAAGTGAATTACAAGGATGTAGTTATTAATTCCATAGTACCATTGACAGTTGCTATTATTACCGGAGTATGTGGTTTGATAATCACTTCCATGAATCCGAAATTCTTCACAGCTTCCGTTGTCAATATATGCAGTCTGCTACGGCACAGTACCGTAACAGTAGTCAATTACTTAAGCTACCTCCTGTTCCTTTCAAATCGGGCAAAGGTTTACGCATTGTTAGAAGGAGTTGTTCGCTTTGATCATAATTATTTAGGTATTAATAATACAGGCCATAATATAGAGAAAACCATGCTTGTAAGAGCTCTGTTCTTAATGACTGTCTTAACATATTCGGTAATATGCCTTAGTCATGTGGTGATGCTTATATCATACAGCCTTGGAATATATGCCATAGTTGTGTTATTCGGTTTAACTTTCGTCGAATTTCACTTCTACATCCAAAACTTATTCGTATTACTATTCGTCGAGCTTATCCTGATCCGATATCGAATGCTGCACAGAACAGCACTTAAAACCCGGAACCGAAATGTACTACTGACTCTACTGAAGCTACACGATCACTTGGGTGTCATGAAAGAGCTAATCACCAAGGCTTTTGGTGCTTTCTGCATGATTACATCCGTAATCGTGTTTGTTCAAGGTGCAATCATAGCCTACTGCTCCCTTTGGATGTGGCAACAGAAATTATCCACAGGATTAATTCTGATGGCCTCTATTAACTTACCTTTTAATGCTATATTTTTCTTTGGATGGACATACTCGTTTGATTGGCTTGAATATGAGGTAAGTACCATTTAGGAGACGAATTTGCTTACACTTACTTTATGATCGGTATTTTCATTTTAAAATTCCCGCGCTTGTCCAAGCGGTAAACTATTATTCTCTTAACGTTGGCAACACTTTTATACATATTCTGTAAAATTTTGACGCATACCGTACGATTACTTTTTGTTTGGCGTCTATACAAAGAAGTTGAAAATTTTTCGTGTGGCGATTTTTATAATGGATGAAAATTTAGAACAACGTGCGTGCATCAAATTTTGTGTTGCAAATGGATTTAAGTGTTCCGAAACGTTGAAAATGTTAGAAAGGGCCTTTGGTGAATCGTGTCTAGGGAAAACACAGGCATACGAGTGGTATAAACGCTTCAAAGGTGGTCGTACAAGCTTGGGTCATGTGAGATCCCTGGCCGCCCGACAACATCTGTTACTGAAGAAAACATTGAATCGGCGAAGCAAATCGTGTTGCAAAATCGTTCTGTTCGCGATTTGTCGAAAAAAATGGGATGCCGGTAACCGAAATCGGTAGACATTTTAAAAATGATGAAAACAAACTTTGGCTGCGAAAATTTTGATAGCATCTGGTGTTAAATCACGAAATAGATCGATTTCACCTCATAATATTCAATGCACTCAACTTTTCGATTGATGCTTTTCAATTTATGATTCTATAAAAAAGTCATAAAAAACGTCAAAAGTTACGGTGGGGTGCTGGCAACCGAACACTGCCGGCAACTGAACATCTTCCCCTATATCATACACGCAGAGAAACAGAACACATTAGATTCTGATATATTGAATCTTTAAGTCAGCTTCGAACATTTGTTTGAATCAAATAGAACTGTATTTGAATTAAAATTTGAATCAAATGAAACTCTCTTTGAATTAATTGTTTTTTTATATCGTTTATTTACCGAATCAAATTTAGTGTAACAATGTATATTAGATTTAAATATATTAAGATATGTATTCAAATAAAAAAAATGTTCGATCCAAATGCTTGTTAAAGTACATTAAAAGTATTTGAATAAAAAAAAGTCTCAGACCTAACAAAGAGAACACGATTTTTCTGGTTCAAAGTTAACTTTATTCATCAATTCCAGCGCCGTTCTAACATTTCAATACCACTTTTGTAGAACGATTTATCTTTCGCCTCAAAATAGGCCTCAGTTTCAGCGATAACATCTTAATTCGTGCGAAATTTCTTACCGGCGAGAATTTTGTTCAGGTCTGCGAACAGCCAGCAGTCGCTAGGAGCCAAATCTGGCGAATACGATGGATGTGGGAGCAATTTAAAGTTGAATTTATGTAGTTTGCCATTGTTTTGATTGGCTTGCAACACAACAAAAAATTTTTCTTTGCCATAAGCGGTCGTTTCTTTGCAATTTTAACCTTCAAACGCTCCGATAACGCTGTATAATATCCAGTGTTAATGGTGTTTCCTTTCTCAAGATAGTCGATAAATATTAAACCACGAACATCCCAAAATACCGAGGCCATAACCTTTCCAGCCCGATTGTTGTGCTTTCGGGCGCTTTGGACGAAGTTCACCAGTTGATATCCACTCAGAAGACAATCGTTTTTCCGGAGTGAAATGATGAATCATCCATTATCACATATCGACTCAAAAAAAACCGGCTTTGTTACGTTTATTGTTTTTTTAAAGAACGGAGTTTCCATAACACTTTTCAAGCCATAGCTTTGTTTGAACGGTTTTTTTTTTCAACCAAGAAGCAGTGTAAAATTAAAATACGAAATTGTTCTGAAAATAACAAAATTAGCGTCACGGTGTCACTCTTAACACAATAACTCACAAACTAATGAATACAATATCATGAAAGTATAACAACAGTCTTTTAAAGGTTAGTTTCAACTGAAAAAGGGTGACTGCAATAAAACCAGCGCCATCTATGTGTTAGGGCCGAGACTTTTCAGCCCATGTGTTATGTCGTGGAATAGATTCAAATTTTAAATCATGTTTAAGTAAATTTGGGCACAATTTTGACTTGAATTCAACTGAATCAAATATACTGAGTCTTAGCTTCAAATTCATGAATGTTGAATAAAATATCTCGTTCTTGAATCAAATTCTGGAGAATTTTGATTCTAAAATATTGTCATTAAATCAAACATTGCTACTAGTTGATTGTGAGATAAAAACACTTCAAAGAATAATAAAAACGAACGCGTTCGAGTAAGTAATAAGTTTCGAAATAGTTGATGATTTTGAGCTGTCTACACTATTGAAATCGTTCAATTTGTATTAATTACAGAAAACGGTTTTACTGTAAGCCTTCTTGAGCTAGTTTTAAATATGATCAGTATCTAACGGGGAAATAGATTGGAGAATTGATGTGTGAATGCAATTATGTAAAGAAAACCGCGAAAATGTTACCGTAGAGACGGGAGTCGAGCCCGTTTCTAACTCCTAACCGGGAAATTGTTCTACCAATTAAACTACCCTGCATATGAAAACACATAAAGAGGAAAACCAACTGACTAGACGGAACCCAAGCATGCTTCGCTGTAGTTGGTTACTACGGCATTCATACCTTATGATCAAAAACGAACCGGAATTTTCATTTTAAAATTCCCGCGCGTGTCCAATCGGTAAACTTTTATTCTCTCAACGTTGGCAACACTTTTATACACATTCTGTCAAATTTTGACGCATACCGCACGATTAGTTTTTGTTTGGCGTCTATACAAAGAAGTTGAAAATTTTTCGTGTTGCGATTTTTATAATGGATGAAAATTTAGAACAACGTGCGTGCATCAAATTTTGTGTTGAAAATGGATTTAAGTGTTCCGAAACGTTGAAAATGTTAGAAAGGGTCTTTGGTGAATCGTGTCTAGGAAAAACACAGGCATACGAGTGGTATAAACGCTTCAAAGGTGGTCGTAAAAGCTTGGATCATGATGAGATCCCTGGCCGCCCAACAACATCTGTTATTGAAGAAAACATTGAATCGGCGAAGCAAATCGTGTTGCAAAATCGTTCTGTACCGATTAGAGAGATTGCTGTGTTGTTGGGAATCTCTTATGGATCAGCCGAACTCATTTTAACTGATGTTTTAGGTTTGAAACGCGTCGCTTCTCGGCTGGTGCCAAAAAAGCTGTATTTCATTCAAAAACAGCGTCGTGTTGATGTTGGTTGTGTCGCAGTTTTTGGCCAAAAACTCAACCAATATCATCAACCAAGCACCGTACTCTCCAGATATGGCCCCGTGTGACTTTTTCCTCCTCCCCAGACTCAAATTGCCATTGCGGGGAACGCGTTTTGAGACCATAGAAACCATAAAAGAGAATTCGCTGCGTAAACTAAAGGCCATACTTTCGGCGGCCTATAAAACTTTTATGGAAAATTGGATCAAGCGTTGGCATGCATGTATTGCCGCAGGAAGAGAGTACTTTGAAGGCGATAATAAAGAAATTTATTAAAAATTGAAATTTTGCGTTTTTTAATAAAATTCCGGTTCTTTTTTTATCATAAGGTATTACAATAGTCTAATATCTACGGAAACAAAGTCAACAGAGCTCATATACTACAACTGATCGCACGTCTATTTATTTCTGATTTCCTAATGGCTCCGTGTGTAAACTTCACACTACACCAAACTTTCATTCACGATTTGATTTGTTTTCACATTGTAATAAAAAGGCTCGTTTTTTTATAAATTTTAAAAATATATATATTTTTATAACACTTTTTCAGGAACAAGAGTTTAAAAATGCCATAAAATCCTTACAATATAGCTCAACAGAAGACCAACCGACATCATTTTCGGTATGCTGCATTAATTGAAAAAAAAACAAGATTAGAATATTCTTTTTGCAGGAATTTCTCGATATCATCGATCTGAAGCTACTTACGGAATCTCCCAAAATAACCGCATGTGGATTATTTTCGATTAATTTGACAGTGTTTTGTAATGTACGAAAACTTATTATTGTTATTTTCATTTCACTTATCTGCTCTTTTTACAGGTGTTCACGGCCATCGTTACTTACATTATGATATTGTTTCAATTCAAAGATCTTGAAAAATGAGCAGGACTGTATTGTCAATAAAAAAATAATTAGGGGTGACGTGCCACTTGAGTCAATTAGTTCTGAACGAGGCACGTTACCGTAATTATTCAAACAAGGATGCAGTTTTTCCACCCCACACGATACTATCTTCTCCCTTCAGCTGCAGCTTTCTGTTGCTTGTACACAAAACAAGGCGAAAGGTAATAGGTATTTTATTGACTACTAAATCAATAATTCGATCCGATTTATTCATTCGTCGTAAGCTGTGATGAACATGAGAATAGTTATAATGATCTTCTGAAACACCACTGTTACCGTTAGGAAAAATATATCGAAAAACGTACAGGTACGAAATAACTCAAACTACAGTACACCGAAACCTCCATTTACGAACTAAACGGGGGTTCGTAAAAAGAGGTAGTTCGTAAAAAAAGTTTACGTTATTTGGGATTTGGTTCGTAAAAAAAGTTTACGTTATTTGGGATTTGGTTCGTAAAAAAAGTTTTGTGTGATTATTGTGGAAACCGCGCATCATATGTATATTTCCGGAACGGATGTGAAGAGTAAGTGCAAGAAAATGATGTTTGGGTTCGTTTCAAAATCCAAGATGGCGGCTTCCGGTTTATTGAGATTATCTAAAACCCCTAACAATATGGGTATCTTCGGAACGGAATTGATGAGTAGATGTCGGAAAACGATGTTTGAAGTGGTTCTGAAATCCAATATGGCGACTTCCGGTTTCTTGATATTCCTTGAAAACCCTTACAATATGGATATTTTCGGAACGGAATTGATGAGTAGATGTCAGACAACGATGTTTGAGGTAGTTTTGAAATTCAAGATGGCGACTTCCGGTTGGTTGATATTCCTTGAAAACCCTTGCAATATGGGTATTTTCGGAACGGGGTTAATGAGTAGGTATCAGAAAACGATGTTTGAGGTAGTTTTGAAATTGAAGATGGCGACTTCCGGTTTGTTGATATTCCTTGAAAACTCTTGCAATATGGGTATTTTCGGAACGGGGTTAATGAGTAGATATCGGAAAACGATGTTTGAAGTAGTTTTGAAATTCAAGATGGCGACTTCCGGTTTGTTGATATTCCTTAAAAAATCCTTACAACATGGGTATTTTCGGAACAGAATTGATGAGTAGATGTCAGACAACGATGTTTGAGGTAGTTTTGAAATTCAAGATGGCGACTTCCGGTTGGTTGATATTCCTTGAAAACCCTTGCAATATGGGTATTTTCGGAACGGGGTTAATGAGTAGGTATCAGAAAACGATGTTTGAGGTAGTTTTGAAATTGAAGATGGCGACTTCCGGTTTGTTGATATTCCTTGAAAACTCTTGCAATATGGGTATTTTCGGAACGGGGTTAATGAGTAGATATCGGAAAACGATGTTTGAGGTAGTTTTGAAATTCAAGATGGCGACTTCCGGTTTGTTGATATTCCTTGAAAACCCTTACAATATAGGTATTTTTGAAACGGGGTTAATGAGTAGATGTCGGAAAATGATGTTTAAAGTGGTTCTGAAATCCAAGATAGCTACTTCCGGTTTGTTGATATTCCTTGAAAACCCTTACAATATGGATATTTTCGGAACGGGATTGATGAGTAGATGTCAGAAAACGATGTTTGAGGTGGTTCTGACATCCAATATGGTGTCATCCGGTTTCTTGATATTCCTTGAAAACCCTTACATAATGGGTATTTTAAGAACGGGATTGATGAGTAGATGTCAGAAAACAATGTTTGCGGTGGTTCTTAGTTCCAAGATGGCAACTTCCGGTTTGTTGATATTCCTTAAAAACCCTTACAATATGGGTATTTTCGGAACGGGATTGATGATTAGTTGTCAGAACACGATGTTCGAGGTGGTTCTTGAATCCAAGATGGTTACTTCCGATTTGTTGATATTCCTTGAAACCCCTTACAATATGGGTACTTTAGGAAAGAGATTTAAAAGTAGACGTCGGAAAATTATATTTGAGATGGTCTTGAAATCCAAAACAGTGACTTCCGGTTGATTATTATCTTTTGAAAGTTTTTGCCATTTTCCTTTAACTCTTTATTTCTTTAAAACACTATACCGTTCCGAAAATACCCATATTGTATGGGTTTTCAAGGAATATCAACAATCCGGAAATCGCCATCTTGAATTTCAAAACTACCTCAAACATTATTTTCTGACATCTGCTCATCAATTCCGTTCCGAAAATACCTATATTGTATGGGTTTTCAAGGAATATCAACAAACTGGAAGTCGCCATATTGGATTTCAGAACCACCTCAAACATCATTTTCGGACATCTACTCATTAACCCCGTTCCGAAAATACCCATATTGTAAGGGTTTTCGAGGTACGTAAAAAGAGGTTACGTATAAAAAGTGTTCGTAAACGGAGGTTTGGGTGTAGTATTGTCATATATACTTAATGAAGTCAATATGTCAAAAATCTTGCCAAATAAAGAGTATTTGTGGGAGGTGTTTGTTCATTACTTTGCTTTTAAACAAAGTTACTGCATCCCATCGAAATTTTGTTGAAGCAAGGGGAACATACCCTATCAATCGCGACTTGCTAACGTTGGTATAAACGATATCAAAGTGGCAATTTAAATTAGAAAGACAAAGAAAGCAATGCAACAAAATTGAAGAGTCCGAATTGTAAGGATTGATCAACGAAGACTCAAAACTCAAAAACAACTGGCGGAGAGTTAAACATTAATCGCCAAGCCATTTCTGATCGTCTACACGTCATAGGAAAGATTCTGAAGGTGGGAAGATCGATTCCTCATGAGCTGATTGATAGACAGCAGGAAAACCGAAAAACGGTGAGCAAAATTTTGTTTTCTTGAAACAAATGGTTTTCTGCACCGGATCGTGACTGTAGTTGAGGATTATGACAAATAAAGCCAATGTTGCATACCGTTATTCATACGAGAAACATGAATCGAAGAACGTTTCTCGTTCATCATCGATAAACCTCAACCATTAAATTTGGAAAACTGTTGTAATGAGCGACTTTAATAAATTAATTAAAGTTTGTTCAACGGTAAAATTTCACGAAAGGAATGTAGGTACTTTTCTTTTTCCTTTTCATACTGAATTATGACGCAAACAATTGATGTTGACAAATTTCATCAGTAACAGAGTATCCGAAACAGTAAAATTGGTCGAGTACAAATTTGTTGGATTCACCAGAAAATAATACCAGCGCCGTAGTAAGGATGAGGCGAGTAAGGCGACCGCCTTGGGCGCTAACATCCAGGGGGCGCCAAAACATGATGGAATTGGTAAAAAATGTGGTACAACTAGTTAATGAAAACATTAAATTCTTGCGGTTTTTTAGGAAAAACTGTTTAAATCGCAAATAGCTTAACTTTACGTCTGCTTAGCGGTTCAAATTGAACTGTTTAAGTTTATGCAGTGAGTAGTTCAATTTGAACTGCTCGGCACTGGCGAGTCGAAGACGAAATAATATTTAAATTATATTAAGTTTTAGATTAGTACTGTACTGCTTCAAACATCCGCTGGAAGCCCCCGTAATCGTTGCCATTGATATACATGAAGATGCAATTCTACCGTCATTTAGAAGACAGAACCGCCATTCAACGCCGGCCGTAACATTTAGTTTTCATGCTCATGAGACGCTCTCTTTCCGATTGTGGATGTACGCTTGGACCTACCAAGGAGGTCCAAGCGTACATCCACAATCGGAAAGAGAGCGTCTCATGAGCATGAAAAATAAATGTTACGGCCGGGCAAACCTGTTCACCTCTTGAAGAGCAAAAATTAGATTTTCCAAAGGCCATTGGGAAGGTTCCCCTTACTCCCTCAAAGGGATTGCCATTCCCGAGAATTAGAATTTGGGAGATCCAAATTTAAATAAATACAGGCAGATATCTTTACTACTATTCACTGCACCTTAATCGTACGTTTTGACGTAGGACTGCTCTTTGATCTATATAGGAAGGCGAATACAAAATATGAAAAAAACGTGCGAACAGTGGTCAGGTTGCATTGATTCGAATAGATAAAACAATGTATTTGAGATCGTTGGTGGTCCAAACTTTAATATATAATGAACAATGTATAATTTTCCATGTTTACCAAGCCGTACTCATAGCTTTCCCTAACGTAGACGACAATTTCGTTTACAATAAATCTTTTTGCATTTCGCATAGAATGGACGCAACTATTTAAACATAATCGAAATTAGTATTGAATCGACTTGCATTCTGTGCGTTTCGTTTGTGTCGTGAACCCATGTTATTCTCATCAGCTTTCTGTAGAATTTTATGCGCCGTTCACCTTGTATGAGAGGCAATGATTTTTGTCGGAGCTCTACTGATTTTACCCATTCAAGATGCTGAACGACCTCGATCATCGAGTGCTACATGATTTTTATCAGGGGTGACATTATGCATTCAAGTAGAATCGACTTGCCCGTACAAAGCAAAGCAAATGCTTCAACAGACTTTGTAGCATCATTGCATGACTAGTGCTACGATATGACTGACACTAAGAATCCTTCCAGATCGGGGCTCAAACATACGACAACTGGCTTGTGAGACCAGCGCTCTATGTATTGAACCGTCAACCCATTTCGTATTCGAACTCATATAAAACGTATTCTGTTTTCAATTGAATTTTGTTGTCACAACACCTCTCATCTCCAACATAAAGAAATTAACGGTACTTTTCAGGAAATTCAAAATTCGGGAAAAATGTCGAAAGAATATTTCGCCGTGCTGCTAATAAGAAGATGAGATAACTGCTTCCCAAATGTTCAAAACAGAAACTTCTACATGAAATGAGAAGTCCCGGGCCTAACAAAGATTATTTACCGTGAAAACTTTTCTATTCTTCAGTATAATCTCCATCTAGAGCGATACACTTGACCCATCGGTCCTCCAACATTTTGATGTCCTTTAAAAAAAAACTTTTGTCGAGGCCTTCAAAATAGGCTTCCGTTTCTGTAATGACCTCAGCATTCGACGAAAATTTCTTTCCCAGTAGAAATCTTACCAGGTTTGGAAATAAATAATAGTCGCTGGGGGCCAGGTCTGGAGAATACGGGAGATGGTATCCGTACCACTTTTATTCTAAATGCTGAATCTTTTTCCATAGCTTGATGAAAACTACAACTTGTCTGATACGATCAGCTGCTATTTAAACACTAGTGGATAGATTGTCAATAAATTCGGTATTTGACGATCTAGAGGCTTGTTCTCAACAGAAATATAGGTACACGGTTCGAAACTATTGACGCCTTTACTGTGAAAGGCCCTGGACTTTTCATTTCATGTAGTAACAGTGATTTTGGCAATAGTTATGTAGTCTTATGTCAATAGTTCGAACAACCCAAAGGACTATCCTTGTAGTGTTTCATGCTATGTACATTAGGGTGCCAATATTTTAGGGTTATCTCTAATTTCGTAAAAAGGTAGTATTCAAAAGTTAAAGCGCCTAAAAAAATCCGGATAAAAGTTTTAAAATTTTTGATTTTGAAAAATCACCATAAGGCGTAGGAGATATTTTCTGGTGCCAAATGTCTTAGAATTGTCTGAAACGTCGAGATCTAGTGTCAT
Organism: Malaya genurostris; assembly: GCF_030247185.1. Taxonomy (NCBI): domain Eukaryota; kingdom Metazoa; phylum Arthropoda; class Insecta; order Diptera; family Culicidae; genus Malaya; species Malaya genurostris. Next base: position 185,485,212 of record NC_080572.1, read on the forward strand.
TTCGAAAAAAAAATTTTTTGAGAAAATTCGACTCTGGGAATTTTGAAATTTCCGAGATCGTAAATATAAAGTTCCAGAGACGATTAAAAAAACTATTTATTCAATTTTAGATCTCGAAGTTTCAGGCAATTCTAAGACTTTTGTCATCAAAAGTTTCTTTTTGATTTCGGAAATTTCATGGTTTCATGACAGCTATAATCAATTCCTTTTTTTACAAGTAATATAATAGTTTTTAGGTCATTTTGAAGCTTTCATAAAACCTTTTGAATGGTCTGAACCTTTTGAATACTAACCGGCATCTGAGACATAAATAATCGGATTTAGAGGGAATGTCAAAACAAAGGTTTATTTATTCACTATATAATACGACGGCGGGTAGATTGCAAAACACAAGCAGAAATCTATAAGCAACAAAACCAGAAAATAATTTAATTTCCATTGACAAAAATTATGGTAAGGTGATTATCACCAAGTGATTACCACTTTTGAAAATTTGGAATCATGTAAAGTGATAATCACCAAGTTCTGTCACCACTGCTGAAAGGCTAACATCACTATCAAACGTTGGCCTTACGTAAGGTGATAGTCATCACGATTTAATCACCTTCATATCAAAATGGAGGTGATAGCAATTTAGTTATCACTCTCAGTAGTGATTTGATTTTTTGAGAAGTGGGATATATAAATTATTGTCCGTTAGGTGAATTTTAAGCCACTGATATAAACATAACCTACCAATATTGGTCGGAGAGGATAATTTTTTAATAAAATTTGTACTGATATTGTGTCAAAATTAAATACCAAAATGAAAAAAAAAACTTAGTTTATATAGTTTAAAGATTTCATAGAATGATCGGTAGTATTTATCAATTAAATCAATTCATTTATGTTGTAATTATTATTTGAAGGAATATCATTGGGGTATTCGTAGTATCAAAGATAAATTGCTTTCTGGAAAAGTGATAAGTTTATGAATGTAGACATCTCCTGTTGCACATAATGTAACAATATAAAACATCTATGCTAACATTTTCAGTAGAATTAGATGGCCGTGACTTAGTGAGCGACATATCAGTCTCGTTCAACTGAACGAGTAAAAAAGATTAAACTGAGTTCTTAATTTTCTTCTTGTGAGTTGAACTAAATAAGGCAATATTTTTAGACAATTAGTTGCTGCTAATCATAGTGGGTATTCGTAGTAGCGGTGGGTAAAATTTCCAAAATGCAACTAGCATTTGAAAGCTCTGAGAAATGCCATAATCGTAAAGTGTATGAAAACTATACAAGAAATTATTTAACGGATTTTTCTCATTCGAGAGGAATGCCATCCGTTGTGAAACATCAAGAAGATCTAACAATTCGTGTCATTTCAAAGCTAGAAAATTTATCCCAAAGAACTGACTGTGACATTGATTTCCATTGAAAAATAAAAATTGGCACTAAATTAAACCAACAAGTGATTTTTTTTATTTGTTTGTGCGCAGTTTGCCATACTCGCGAGGTAGATTTTTTCAACGTTACTCTTCGATCCATACAAATCATCATTGATAAACATGACTCGAATTAATGAAAAGGATTGAAAACTATAGGGACAAAAATTTAGATTTTAAAATATTATATGGGTATACGCCACTTTCATATGTTACTCCTCCTAATATTAACGGTATACGCCACATTCATATTTTACTCCTGAAAAATTGACGTTTCTTGACAGGTGATAAATGGAGTGAACCGGTGATAAATGGAGTGAACGGTCACCGGTGATGGTGATAGTAAAAGTGATCACCTTCGGTGATTTCAAACATTCTGGTGATCACCTCTTTATCCGCAGGAGATGATAGTCACTTATCACCTTACATGATTCCACCCCTGGTTTTTTTTGGACTCGTTTGGTGCGAATTTTGCACTGCGAAAAGTGCCCAAAACTAATCAAATTATTCTATATTTGCGCTAAACTAATGATTTTTATCTTCAATTTGCAAATAAGCAATCTTTATAGTTCCTTAGATAACATTTGGAGCTATTAGAAAGGCTGATTTTTTCACAATGTTCCCTATCGTTGTCCACTTTTCGTTGTATTGTGCTCTAATGCAAACGACCAGCAGCATGATGGCCCAATCGCTCTTGTTTGGAGCGAAACCGGCTATGCGAACGTCTTGCAGCAAAACTTCTCACAGTGTCGACTGATTCCATACTGAACTTTTTTTTACGTGATTTTTCTGAAATTTGAAATGAAATGTTTTTGATCGGATTAGTTTACCTGTTTGTTCCAATGTAATACTCCGATTGCCAGACGCTGTATACAGATTAGTATTGCCTCAGAAGATGTAAACAAGTCGTTGTTATGATATCGGCTACTATTACTTGAAAAATAACCGGTTCTCGATCCTCATTGACACTTACAAAACGCAACCTCCTCACATAGAATCGTTCAACTAATGAGATTAACCACTTTCACTATCAGGAAACAAATTTCGATGACCATAAGAAAATCTCCGAAGTGCGAATGACGGTTTATCTTTGGATTATTTCGCCATATTGTTGTATTTTCCAAATAAAAATGGAGTGCAGATCGAAAGTTGATGGTTTTGGTTGTAAATAATTATGGAGGACTTGCATTATTTGCAGACAGTACCGTAATAATTTTAGAAAAAGTAAAGATAACATACCATTTGCACTTAGGACCTTTTCTATGTTCGTCTTCAAATAACAGAGGTATATTCACAACACATTTAGAACAACATTTGGTTTTTCTCGACACTAACATCCGCCCGATTCTCTCGATCCCCGTCCCTGTCCACCATCTTCATTGGAACTAACAAGATCTTTTTTTTTGTCACTAATTTTTTCGTTCCCCCTTCCCTGTCTCTTCACCATCTCGATGGCAACTAATTAGATCTCTGTCGTTTTCAAACATTTTGTTCCCACATCCCCTTTTTTGCCACGTTTTCCACAATATTTACTTCTCTTTCATTCTCTTCGGCAATATCATCATCACCGCCCACGGAAGACCGCTCCAGTCGAAAACCAGCATGCGGGCCACCCGCCGGGCCTTTTTTTTTTTTTGTTTTTTTTTTAAAAGGTTTATTGGTTAACCATTTCAAAACCGAGTTACAATAAAATACATAAATTGGTATCTGATATAATGAGAGTGGGAGTTTAAAATTTTTGTGAAACCTCCGATGTGTGTTCCTAGCTGGGCTTCAATGCCGTGATGTTACAGTTGTATTTTAGCATTCCTCAGAAAATTTTGTATCGCTATCATTGCCGGAATGTTCATAGTACCAAGTATATCCCTCCCGCCGGGCCTTCGTAGCCTGGGGGTGTTTCCCGCGGACCCACACGGACCAACGTCATCTGGAAGACTCATGCAACACTCAATTCATCGACCACTGCCGCCATTACGATTTACGAGAACCCGAGACGACATAGTCTAATGATACTATTATAGTTTTAAGTTAGTCGTTAAGTAAGATTAGAAAAAAAACCCTTGGCATCTTAGAGCTTAAGCAGTGTGCCTAAAATTATATTACATTATTGAATAAAAGAAAAACATTTGGTTTTCTGATATACATAACGTGTTTATTTTTAATGTAATATGTTCTGCCATTCATTATCTCAATTACATTCCTTCCTTCCATATTCACTCCATGAATGCTTTTCGTTTGTAATTAGGTTTCCATGCCTCTGCCACTTGTCGCTTCATCTGCTTTGCTTCACTATCATTTTGTATGCAGTAAAAGTAGTTTCACTTAGTACTTAGATCCTTTGATACATCTGTTTTTTGTTTGTTAAATATTTCACTTAAAATCTTTCCGCATTTTCTTCTTCTATTTAACACATTGTTTCCATAACTTCGAATACTAACGCAAAAAAAAAAGTTGAACGAAATAAGAAAGAAAAACAATAACAATATTTTTATGTGTGTGTGTGTCGAGAAGAAAGATAGAATAAATCGTCATTCTCGAACTGCGCACCGTGTACTTCAGTTCACAATGTTTGAATACACTTTAGTTTGAATCGCGAATATTTTCAACCGCACACAGCTCATTAAACTAATATGAACTCCATTCTGCGTGAGGTTACCAAATGCCACTTTGCGCGAAGAATGAAGTTTTCTATCGAAGATTGCTTTAGTAAATTTTTCCTAAATTGGTGCTTACTTTGCACAACGGTGTTTAATTTTTGATTGTGTTTTTGTTTTAATATTTCTATTCGAACAATTGTTCATAGTTGCTAATGTTAGTGATTTTCTGATTAATAACGTGTAAGATAGTGTTGTGGCAAACAAGAGTTCACATATGTTTTGAAAAAAAAACAATCAAAAGATAAACACCGTTAGTGCGACTTTGATTTGCTTTACTGAATTAGCAAATAGTCTGCTCCGTAATGATTCGTTTGAAGGCTAGTTTTATGTTTAATGTATATGGGATATACTCAACCTGCTTTTTTAATACGAACAAATTCTTTTTTTTTTTAATTGTTGTCGAATTATTCCGCTAGATCAGTTTTCATGGGTGCTTTTCAGTAGCTGAATTTACACTACTCTCGAGCATATTCGAATGAGGGTCTATTCCATCAGAGGTTCTTCGAGTTGTTTCTGCTGTTTGGATTCACGTGGGGCGGCCTCAGGTTTTGTCGGTATCGTGATCGTGCTCGCATCCGGCACTGGGATAGGTTCCGTAGTATTGGAGGTGTCTTCTTCTATGGGGACACCTACGGTAGGTGTGCTGTTGGTATTATTATTGGCATTGAAACTTAAATCGTTAGCGTCAAACAACGAGGAAGTCTCCTCGTCCGTTGTGTGTGAAATAGACGCTGCTCCGTCGCCCGCTTCCCGGTGCAGATGTTGCTGCGATTGGGGTAGAGTCTCTTCATCCGTAGGGTCTGCCGTTACGGCGAGTTCGTTTGGTTTCAGTGCGGACCTACTATCATCACTGTTCGTTACCGCGTCGTCATTTCGCTGCCGAACAGCTGGTTTCGGTCGCATGTCTAGGAGAGAGTTAGTGTTCAGTATTGCTTCCGATGTACACTTTGGACATTACAATTATTATTACCTGACTGCGAACTATCCTCCGTGAACAGTCCCATGATTGGATTGTTTTCTTCAAGATTCTTCCCGCCGCTATTGTAACTCATGTCATCAACCAGCTCCTTATGCACGGGTCCCTGCCCAACTAGGTGATGAGGTATGTGGGGATTCGTGGCATTCGCTTGGGGCTGCAGCTGGGCACCACCCTGAGATGCCGCGATAGCTCCCGGTTGACCTTGAGCAGCGGCAATCGACGTCGCTTGCGAAGGGGTCAACGATTTGCGTGTTTTGTCCGCCTTACGCCAGAGGGTGATTTCCTGCTGTTTGAAGTATCGCCGATCTTCGGTGTCAATCAGCACCAAGTTGAGGAAGTATCGTACGGAGAATTTTTTGTTGATTTCACGCATCGTGAGGGTCAGATCATACCCGGCCAGAAACACCCGAATCGGTATGCTTTCACCTTTGACCGGTGAACCGTCCATGATTTCGTACTTGGCAATAATTTCGTTCTCGGTAAAAATATTGGGACCTGGAAATGGAAATGGATGAGATTCACTGGATATTTCCGACTTTTACATATTTTTTATAGATAATAAAAGCTTGGCAACTGTTATTTGATTTAATTTGATGCGGGTGCCATGGTTTTTATATCAGGTTTGCTCAAACCCTCGTTGCTAAATTCGAAATCAACACAGTTTCGTGAAAAGTGTTTGCTTGATAGAACTACCCTGGGTCAGTTTCAGTTTTCTCAAGCAAAAACGACATAAATAAACTTTAGTGTGCGCACATCGAATTAAGCTCGACATTACCACCTAAGAGTAAAGGACTATTCACACATATCCGGTCCGGTTCAGTGCCGGCACGACACCGTGCACGGATACTGATATTACTTTATTCGTTTTCTATGCGCGCATTCATATCTATCCAGCACCGTGCCGTTTCAGGGCAGCTCACCGTCAGTGTAGCGTCCGTCCGACAAACTCAAATTCGTCGTCACCGATATTTTTTATTTTCACTGAAGTCGGTATGTCACTGCATTTGCTGTGCCGGAACGGAAACAGCTCGGAAGCGGAACGGAAAGGTTCCGACAAAAAAGAACACTGACGGCGCACTGAAGGCACTTTCACTGAACCGTCACGGAACTGAAGTGTGTGAATAGTCCTTGAAACCTATTTCTTCTACTTCTGCTAAAATCAGAAATCGCTAAAAACATTAACTAATTTAAGATTTTTCTATTCTATATTGATTTGCGGTGTCCACTGTATCCCAGCGCAGACTAATCAGAAAGCAAAAAACAAAGTAGCATAGATAGAACCATTTTATAGTTGTAAAGCTTGATTCATTTAGAATTGGAACAAACTTTTGCTCATATTGTGGCGCTCCTGGTGGACGGATTTGGAAGTTCTTGGCGCTCACGTGTCGGGAATTTTGTCAGCTTCACGTATAATTTTTGACATTCCGCAAATCGACTGTACTTTGAAAACAATCAACATGGAATCCGAAAGAAGGGGAAAAATTGTGCAGAGTTATTTGGAAAATCTATTGTGGTCTGCATCTAGGCTAGCTAAACAGCTGAAATTACCCAGAAATACCGTATGGCGCTTTATCAAACGGTATAAGGAAACATTGACGACGATTCGGAAGCCTCAAGCCAATCGTCGGAGTGGAACTGTCGACCGGAAACTACATGGTAAGATTTTGAAGACGATTAAGAGGAATCCTAATCTGTCGGACCGTGATTTGGCCAGAAAATTCTGTGCGGCTCATAGTACTGTGAGTAGAACTCGACTCCGGGAAGGAATCAAGTCGTATCGAGCTAGCAAACAGCCAAATCGAACCATAAAACAAAATAGTGTGGTCAAAATTCGTGCTAGGAAACTATATGACCAGGTGCTGACCAAGTTCGACGGATGTCTTTCGGGAAAATTCCAGGTCAAAAATTTTACTTGCCAACGGCTCGGGGGGATGTTCCAGCCAAATTTAAATTTGTATTTTCCGACAAATTTGCAAGAAAATTTATGATTTGGCAGGGCGTTTGAAGCTGTGGCAAAAAAAACGAAGGTTTTCGTTACAAATAAGACCATGACATCGGAACTATACCAAAAATAGTGTCTCCAAAAACGAATTTTGCCGGTCATAAGATCCCACGACCATCCCGTAATGTATTGGCCAGATTTGGCAAGCTGTCATTACGGCAAAGTCGTTCAAGAATGGTATGCAGAGAAAGGGGTCCAGTTTGTTCCGAAAAACCTTAACCCACCCAACTGCCCCCAGTTCCGCCCTAAGGCAAAGGGAAAGGTTGTCAAAGACATCAATCAGATGACGACTTGGTGGAATAAGAAAGCGAAAACGATAGACAAAGAAGGTTTGCGCCGCCTAATGAGCCGTGTTACAGGAAAAATTCGAGAACTCTTTCGAACAAATAATTTTATCCGTATTTTTTCTTAAAAGTATGAAGAAAACGCTACATTTGTATAAAAAAAGATCTTGAATTCAATAATAAATAACTGAAATACAGGCAATTGTCTTTGTTCCAATTCGTCTGAAGCAGTTAGTTAGTTGAGTTATTTATGATTAAAGCCATAAATAACTCAAAAATTTAGTTATTTTTTTTTCAAACTTATGGAAACAATGTGCAAACTCATCACGCTTGCTTGCTTTTCTCGCACTCGCACAACGGTTTTGAGGCAGTCCGATATACTGTAACTGGATTCGGGAATTAAAATTTGGATTGGATTCTGTATTTTGGAACTAAATTAAGAAACTGAATGCCGAATAGAATTTCACAGATGTAGAATTCAATTTCAGAATTCATTACCAGTATTCTGAACCTGAATTCTAATTCTGGATTCTGGAACTTGATTTTTGGAACTGGTTTCTTGAGTAGTTTTTGGAACTACGTTCAGTTCCTTAACTCATGTTCAGAACTCGAATCCAGAATTTGGATTCAGAATTTATACTGCAAAATTCAAGAAAAAAATCCAAGATTTAAATTTAAGATCTGGTTTGTGCAACTAAATTTTATCTCTGAAGTTCGAGACTCAATTTCGGAACTGATTATTCGCTGCATGATCGACATAAATTTGGAACTTGGATTCTGGAACTAGATTTTATAATTGAATTAAGTTCATTAACTCAGGTTCGGAATTCTTGTTCAGAATTCAGTTCTGGAACTTAAATTCATGAACTGAATTATTCATCTGGATTCCGAACCTGAATTTAGCATCAGAGTTCTGAGTCTGTCTCAGGTTCCGAATTTAGTTCTTGAATTCTGGTCCAAAGGTACTCAACAAGTTGTAAACCACCATAAACTCTACAATATTCCCAGAGAACTATGCAAAGTTTTTTCTCCATCATATTTACAAGAAAAAAAACCATAACATTGTTTTCTGTATGTTGCATATGTTAGGACCGCACCTTCTTCAATTGTAGTTCAAAATATTTTAAGGTAAATAAGTCGTTACTTTAGTACAGGTGCAATGTATCAAATTCTAGTAGTGAAGAATGGATTATACGTCGTCAGTTCTATTCGTATTCACGTCATCGAGTTATGTCACTAACATTCCACACCGTACTTTTATACTCTCGTTGGTGCCGTCTTATTGACTGCAAACGTGCAATGACGCAGTATTTAAATAGAATCTTTTCAGTCAGCTAACGTCAGTTTTGATTCAATGCAATCTGTATGCAGCTCTGGGGGCGTGTAATTTTAACAGCACAAACTTCACATTCAAGGGAAACGCACTGAGTTTTGTTTAGCATGGAATCAGTAATCACAACGAATTGGCTCAAAGGGCACGTTCCCCTAGTTATTTGGAGATTTGTGCCTTAAATATTTGAAATTGAAATACGAGTGTCAGTATTAATTTTATTCGCACCCTGTGCGGTTCTAGAGTTGGGAAAAATTTTCGCACACTTTATTTAATTGTGTGTTAGTATATATTTGACGTGAGTAAGTCGTACTTTAGGAAGAAGTTCTATTCGTATGTACATCATCCAGTTGTGTCTTAATACTTAGAGTACAGATAGTCAAACGTAACACGAGCAACAGTTTAACTGTAAACCAAGACCGGAATAAATATAACCGAAGAATTACAATCTATTTTACCAATTTGATTATTGATTGACATTAACGCTATTATTTACGTGATCACCGCAGAACATTCTCCTATATTGTCATCATAGCATAATGAGCCCGAACGAACAAATGAATGAACACTTACCAGAACCCGTCTGCTCCCGTTTGATGATAGCAATTTCCATGTGTTTGATTTTTATGCGCACCAGCAGGAAATAGATTTTACCCACGATAACATCCTGAAGATGATATCTGGAAAGTGAATAATAGTGACAATAAAACAGTTGCTTCGGCATTCCCCCAGCGGCAGCTCATCACTCACTTGCTTTTGTTATACTCGAACTCTATATGCAGACAATCCTCGATGCCCACTTCCATCTTGATTGGGCTGTTTGTGTCCGGATAGCTTGACAGCGTATGCACGGCGATGTCCACTTCCCGAATAATGTCGCTTATGCGGCGAACAATCGTCACTCGAAGAAAGTACCTATTTGGAGCATTTAGATTGTAGATTTTTGTTAAAATTCTGATTTCCACCTAGCATTTTTATTCTAAATCGTTACCTCAAACGAACATTTGATCCGGCATAAACCTCGTACGGTTTTTCCACATTGGCAAACTCGAACGGATACGACGTGTTCTGGAAAAGATCCCCCGGTCGTGCCAGCTCCCGGACTAGGCTGAGGAAATCATGATGGTTTCCGCGGTCATAATAAAGCTCGATTTGACCTGAAAAATACATTCGAGTCAGTAACCCTGAACTTGTCACTCACTTCGCATCGAATTGCTCGCGTACAAAAACAATTCTACTTCAATTCGTTTGCATTAGCGCTAATCAATACAGATTCAACCACCTACCAATAAGTTCCACTTTGATACCCTGATGGTCCAATTTGCCACCGGGTTTCTTCAGCGTAATGTTAACCTTTCCACTGACGGTCTCACCGTCGTAGTACAGTAGATACTTATCCTTTTTGCCATCCTCCGTTTTGATATCGGCACTCTGTCGGTTCTCAGCCCCATCGAAGACGATGTCTATGTCCGCCGATTGACCGAAGCGCAAGAAGTTCTAGGATACAGAAAGAAAAAACAAAAACTTTATTACTATTTTATTTGAACACACACTAAGGGGCGGGTAGGGTCTAATACGTATGAAAAATCTTTTTTTTTCTTTGTATTTTGTACATTATACATTTCAAGAATATTCTGTGAAATCTTCAAATCTATCGGAACAAAACTCTAGAAGTTATGGGTCTTTGCTTATCTCCTGCTGCGAAGAAGCAAGAGCTCGGCGCAAAATCGAACAAGACATTCTTTCCCCAGAAAAATAAATTGTTTCTATCGATTTTACAGGCAATAAACTTTGAACGCGTTTTTCTCGAAAGCAGGTTTTGAAAGTCCGTGCCCATCGTCATTCGAAAACTACTTCACCAATTTTGCACACATTTTCTACATGTAAAATACCAGACTTCAACGTTTTCCTTTTCATTATTTGCTTCTTTGGGAAGGTTTTTTTCCTGAAAAATCGCATTTTTGACTTTAAACTACCACCAAAAATTCAAAACATAAAAAGAAAATCAAACAAAAACATTGGAGTCTAGAAAAACATCTACTTTAACTATGCTGTTTTGATTTGTTGACTTCTGATTAGTCTGCGCTGAAATACCGCAAATCATAATTTCCAAAAAGGCGTCCAAAATCCAAAAATCCAATGTTTTCTCTTTTTTTAGGTCTAAAAAAACCTTACGAAGTGATCTAAATTCTTTTAGTTCAATTTGAAATTGCAATTGAGCTGAAGATGCTCTAGAAATTTGAGCAGTGACAAACAAATAGTAGGCATCATTTCAAAAAACCAGTACTGAACTTTTCTGCAGTGAGTTTTTTGATCAAAAATTTTTTGTCGTGGATGTCGTGACTTACTTTACTATGGGGCGCCTTTTCAAAAATAGCCATATGGAAGAATGGGCAGAACTTAATCGTGAATATCTCGACTTGTATTAACGGCAGCAACATAATTCTTTCACTATTTTATCAAAAATATGATCAGGAATTTAGGATAATATTTTGAACAGTGTAAGATAACCACAAATAACTCAAAAATTAAGTTTTCAGAAAATTTAAAAACAACTCGGAAAACTCTTTACTTTTGCTTGGGTTTTTCGCGCAAGGACAGCGATTTTGAGGTAGTCAGGCACATATCTTCAACTGAACATTATAAAAGGGGAACCGTGGTCGAAAATCGATCATTTCTTCTTGTGCGTTGTATGAAAGCAGACGTCGGGGCGAGAAGACGCATTCAAACAGCGGCATCGGAGAGCGCGCCTTCTGCGTGGTTAAAAACCTCAAACCCTCAGGTCGTAGTTCTAATTTGCCTTCCGGTCGTCAAGGCGAGAAGACGCATTAAACCAGTTTCGCATCATTTGGCACTGCGAGTGGAGGTGTCGGTTTGTTTGCAAAGCTAGTTTCAATTCAAGCAAGAACGATTGCATCAGCTGCTGATGGTTTGCATTGGAGAGAAAAAAACAAGAAACGAAAAGTGGACAACATTATATAAAATCAGCCGTTCTAATGGCTCTAAATGTTATCTAAAGAACTATTAAGATTACTTCTTTGCAAATCGAAGGTAGAAATCATCAGTTTAGTGAAAATCCAAAATAATTTTATGCGCTTCGTGCACTTTTCGCTGAAAACCGTTCGAGATAAATGTTCCGAACTGTGCTAAATATCGTAGAGAATTTCTCAATTTGGGCCTTCGAAAAGGCAGAAATGAATCCTGTACAGCATCTTGATAGTTCTTTTCAATGAAATATGCAAATCCGAAATGAGATAATCGACGTCAAAAATCGTTGAAATTTTTAGTAGTGAAAAGGGGGAAAGTTTCGCAATTCACACAATCGATCAACTATCGATTCAAATTCGAAAGTGTAAAGAAATCGTGTCAGTTTTATTCGTATTCACGACATCCAGTTATGTCTCTGACATTACACACCCGTACATTTTTGCCTAAAAATCCCTTGTAAAATTTATTTTTTTTTTTTGATTTTCGAAATTTTGATTTTTTCTCAACACTGATCGGAGGGCCAAGCTTTGTATACCACACGAATCAATTCGTCGAGGTCGCCAAATGCAAGCAACATTTTTTTTTGTTGTGATCCCATACAAAGTTCTTGAATTTTATCCGAATTCGACTTCCGGTTCCAACACTACAGAGTGATATGTGCAAAAAAATAAATGAAAATATGTACACTAACTTTTGTCGGAGATGGGAGGACCGATTTTTAAAAACTTAGGCTCAAATAGAACTAATGGACTTAGTTAGAATCCTATCGAAAATTGCTGAATTAAATTTTTTATACAATTTTGAATTCCGAAATTACAGGATGATAAGTACAAAAAGAAAAACCTGTTTTAATCCACCTAGTGGTGTAATAGTGGCCTTTCTCCTATTACTCATGTTTCAATGAATATCACTAAAGGCGTCTTCGTTTTTTTTATAATTAGAACAAAAACTAGAAAGTTTACTCGGGAATAATGTCTTATAACCAAAAATTCAATTTTCGCCTCTAATTTTCTTGCAGTGTCAACAAATTAATCACGTTAAAAATCAACAAAACAGTTACTTGGATTTTTTATTGACAAATTCGCAAGATAACTTCTATCTTACCGAATCTTGAACTCCATTAAGGTAAAATGAAAGATTTCACACTGCAATTGAGTTGTTTATATTTGTTCATGAATATAATATACCTGATACTCATACTCATAGACTCATAGACAAGGTCTCTCACTATCACTTGGCAAAGTATGATAACATAAAGTTAAAATGAGGCAACATTGATTGGCAATCAATTTTCAGGGCGTCTAATATTAAAACATCTGTGGAAATGTTTTATAAGATTTCGTTTGATACTACTAATGGTCAAGTACCACTTAAGAGAATCAGGCGATGACATAACTCTAAATATCCAATTTGGTATAATGATCAAATTAAAAATCAGAAAAATCGAAAACAGAAGGTCCATATAAAACACATATAAACTGCCCGAGAAATTCCTTAAATTACGTAAAAAATAAATTGAAATCTAATAATTTTCCTTCAAAAATATACTTCGAGCGTAAGGCTGCTGAGAACTCGGAAGACGTTTGTACACTATTTGCAAATTACTTCCAAGAAACCTATACTAAGTTTCCGAAGAGAATCGAATTGGTGAATATTTCAATTTTTTTCTCGGAATATGTTGGTAACATTATCATTCATCACAGTAATGTCCAAAATATTATATTAAATATCTCTAAAAGTCCCGGACATGATGGAATTCTCCCCTCTATCTATGAAACAAATATCGTTGGAACTAACAACACCCTTGTTTTGGCTTTCCAAAAAATCGCTCATGACCCGGCATTTGCCCTGGATTATGAGAATTCCTATTTAGTATCGATTTTTAAAAGTAGAAAAGAATCAGATTTGTGTAATTATCGAAGAATTGTAATTATCTTCTGCATTCCCAAACATTCCTAATTAATTTAAAAATAGAATCACCAATCATCATTTTATTTGTGAACGACGTATCTCTTATTTTAAAACACATAAAAGTTTTAATATATTTATTAATTTCAGTAGAACACACCAGATATCACAATTAAAAACGTGATTAATCCACCTGGCAGTGAGATGATACCTTTTTTTTTCAATCCTCATGTGTTTTTTGCATGTATATTCTTAGGTGTTTTAGTTCTCATGACATTATTCTAATTATCGTCGTTTTTCACGGCAAATTGAGATTTTAATCACTGATTACCGATTCGAAACTGAAACCGGAATTCTAAAATCAGTGTAGTCGAAATCAGTTAAATTCATCTGAGGAGTCTGTAGACATCTTTGAGAAATTGTAGTGCGAAAAAAAATTTGAGGGTTCATTCCAAATCCAAAAACGAATACAGTTTAAACTGAAATAAATTTATTTGGTAATCGACTATCCCAATCTGAAAACCCGATAAACCTGATTAATTGATGTGAAATGGACATTTTTATACTAATCACCCTGTATCTTCTAAACCAGAAGTCGGATCTGACTAAAAAAGTAAGATTTTTTATAGGATTTTAAGACCTCTCATTTGAATCATAAATGATTTCCTAGATTCCATTTGAATCTTAATCGGTTCAACCATCTAAGAGAAAAATTAATTTCATTATTTTAATTTCGTTTCACATATCATCCTGTGGTTCCGCAATCAGAAGTCGGATCCAAACGTAATTCAGGAACCTTGTTTGGGAGTATACTACTTTTCATATGAATCTGAGTTTGTAGAAAACGGTTGAGTCATCTCCGAGAAAATTGAGTGAAATTATTTGTCACGCACGCATTTGCTGATCTCGACGAATTGAGTCGTATGATATATGGAAGATATGTTCTTCCAGCATTTATTGCTGTAAGTAGTTTAAATCAATATAATTATGGAATTACTTTCAACTCGAAAATGCTGCCATCTTTGCCATCATCTGGTTTACATATCCCATATTCGAACGATTATGTTGCCAAAAACGAACCGTGCTAAAATCGGTCCGAGGCAAATTGTCATGAAAAAGGATGCTGTACACAGTCTTTTTGGTACTTAGAAACAATTGTATGTAACAGCATAAAAAATCATTTTTCACGTTGCTGCCAAACATTGCTTTGTCATACAGCGCTCAAAACTCCTACTGCTGGAATAGGGGGAAAAGTCGCTTATACAAAAATGTCGATATCTCCGTTGAAATGGCCGGATTTTAACAATCTATGGCTTGTTGGATAGCTATTACCGTGTTGAATCTAAGTATAGAAACATATTCTGTTTTCAAGGTCAAGTGTGACAGATACTGTAAAAAAACTAAAAATTTTGACATTGTTCTGTCTAAATCTGGCGTCGGCCCACTACTCGAAACGATCGATGGAGAAGATGGAGCGGCAGAATATCGATGTGATACTCAAGTCGGCGAACCCGCCCAACGTTTCCAACTTGCGTCCCATCGAGAATTTCTGGGCCAGCCTGAATCGTAAGATCGACTCCAAAAATGTTGTCGCGAAAACTGAGGAGGTAATGATAAACAAAACGAAGAAAGAAATCAAAACCATGCCTACACGCAAGTTAAAGTTGAAGGAAGATCGGGGGGATTATCGAAAAATTGTGTTCAACGACGAAGCTCATTTCTGTTTGATTGGATACGCCAACAAGCAAAATTGAAGACCAGCCAGAATGCATCCCAAAAAAAAATCACTGTTTAGTGTGGATTATGGGCCGGTGGCATTATTCGTGATATACCGGACGATATGTTGCAGATAGTGTGTCAAAATTAAACCTTGATCGTTCTATAGATTCCAATAAAAATTTCATAAATGTTCTCAAATTTTGTGTGTGTTTTATGATTATCAAATCCTATACCTATTAAAAAATCACCTTTTATATAAACCGTACCTACTATGCAAAATTTGGCCCATTGAATCAAATCAAGTTAATGTATAATAAGCATTGCGATTGACTTTACAATAACAAAAATCCAGTTCAAACAATAGTTTAACTCAATACGATCTTGGTCCTAGATAAATGTAAATTATGTTGATTTTAGAAAGTATCACATGTATTAAAGAATGTAATCAATGTAATGTAATGATCTACAAAAGTTTGACGACTAAATAAAAAAAAAAAACAATGTGCCAACACGAAATTTACTCATCGATTTCAAATCAGCCTACGACATGCACGACTACGGATTCCCGGATTAACTGATACGGTTGGTCAAGGCTACGATGGATAGAGTGATGTGGCTCCGCAAAACGGTTCGATCTACAAATATCTACAAAACTATGATTACACCAGTTATTCTCTACGGGCCGTGGACAATGTTCGTGGAGGGTCAACGTGGACTGGGTGTTTACGAAGGGAAGGTGTTGAGAACCATCTATGGCAGAGGATGCATCAGCTGCTGGTAGAACTAGCTCTCGTCCAAACGGCCAAAATCGGAGAAAAACTCAATCATTCACCGAAATACCGAAAACAACGCATACCCAAATACGCAATAATATTGAATCAGTTTGGCCCCTCGCGTGAGAGTAAAAGTCGGTGTTCTGGTTAATTTACCAATATCGATTAAGGTCATTGTAAAGCCCCGGCCGGGGGGATTATAAGCCTAGCGTTCAAAAATTATAGAACCATAGTCACTTATTTCCATACCACCATTCTATTCATCCGGATGTTGTAATAAATCCCGATCGGAACCGTCAGTGGTTTCGTAACATAACACCTGGTTCAATTTCTGGGCGAGAGACTGCGAGTTATTTCTATTTTCTACCTGCAAATTCTTAAATATTTAATGTTGACATTCTCAAAATGGATCAATATAGAAAAATTCTTAAAATTATACTAAATTTTTAATTCGACTACGACACTAATGCACCGAACTATCAACTTTATATATCAGCTATCTCATAAAAACATGCAAACTGTTCTGTGATATCTACAAGCTACGTACCATTTTAGCTGCAGCGGCACTTTAAACCAATTGATTTGTATTATGTTTTCGCTTCTGGTTTAATCGGTGTCGATGACTCTTCACAAATGTCGCTATACAAACAACAGATCCACCTAACTCTCAGTATAAATCAGTCTTCCGAGCGGTCATAAAATGTTACTCAGTTTAACTCAGTGCTGACCACGGTCGCGTAGTCGTTTGAGCCACCGTCCATCAAAAATTACCAATCTGGAGGTAGGCAAAGGGCGAGTAGTGCACTGGAGCTTAGTGGGTAGGTTAGGAAAAACGGATGGAAGGAACTATTTTATCGTCTGCATATGGGAGGGAATTGCCTCCTACTTTTTTATATAATTTCACTATTTTCTTTCTGCTACCACTGACCAGGACTAAATTACCGCTAAGCTCTATCGGTTAATTGATACTATGGTGTTTTCCGGTGCTGGATAATTTTTTTTTTACAATATCCACGGAACCACTTTGCACTTTGCTGTTATTCCACTAATGATAAATCGTCGTCACTCGCGGTACGCCATCAGTGCTATGCAGTCTGGTTAGACTGGTGGCAAAGAACACTAATCAAAGTTCGTTGCTGTTCATTCCTTTTCGCACACTATATATTGTTATATAACACAAATGGCTTAAGCTAGGCACATCCACGTAAACAACGGAAATAGAATAGAATTGTTTTTGGAGAACAAAACGCAGCACGGATCAATTTTATTGATAAGCGAAAATTCAATTGCAAAGTTTCCTTGCACCGTTCTTGCACTGTTGGTTGACTCAATGAACGGAACGTCAGTTTCGTTCAATGTATTTGGCTGTCATTATAATTTGACGAAAACAACTGACATAAAGTTCTGAACTGGTATAAAGTTCAACCACGTACACATTTTAGTTTCCGAATGACATATATACACTAAAGATCAATTTTATCTGACTCCATTTGGTTGTTCTGTTTTCGTAACGTTAAGAACTTTATCCGTAAGTAAAAGTACCATTTGAACAGCGTGATAAACTATTCCATGTATAATCCATGGTACATATTTTGTATCGTTTGACGATATCTAGTATAATTAGTTTATGGGGTGTACGTTATTTGGCCGAATTTTGTTTGGCATAAATTTGTTTGGCATAACTTTTGTTTGGAATAAATCTATTTGGCATAATGTCGTTTGGCATAAAATAAAAAAGATATACTGTTTCATTTGGCATAATTGTTGTTTGGCATAATTTACATTTGGCATAATTTCAATTGTGCTTATTTTCTTTTGATTCGTTTTATTCTGGGATAAATTACTTGAAATACATAACGGCCTGATAACACTTGGGTTGTAGTATTTCCGATTAGTGATTGGACGACTCGGGCTGCGTTACCTTGGCGGCTTGGCGCCGCCGAGATTGCCTTGTCCTCGTTGTGGTCTAAAACTAGAAAATAAATTCTTGCGGTTTTCTAATGCGATGCCAAGGGATAGCTCCTAGCTTTAAATAGACCGGGCAAACGAGTGGATTACAGGTTTGTGTGCGGGGGCCGCCGCTTCCGACGGCGGGTCGGCCAAAAGACATTATGCCAAACAAATTTATGCCAATCAAAAGTTATGCCAATCAAATTTATGCCAAAAAAATTTATGCCGAACGAAATTCGGCCAAACAACGTACACCCTATTTATGCGGTTCTACTGGGCTTTTTTAAAAGGGAATAGAAGTTTTTTTAACGGCCAATTAATAGTAGAATTTACTCTGAGGAGAAACTGTAGATAAATCTTTGCATATATAGCATTATTTCGTCAAGGGCTAGCTATAATAGACGACTTTTCTTGAAAATGAATGTCGATTGGTGATTATTGACAAATAGAAAACAAATCAACTGACGGCACAACCCCCTTCAGAAAAAAAACAACGAAAAGTGTGCGTAACTCGTCCGCGGACGATTTCCAAATATAGGGTGATTTTTTAAGAGCTTGAGAACTTTTTTAAACAATAAAACGCATAAAATTTGCAAAATCTCATCGGTTCTTTATTTGAAACGTTAGATTGGTACATGACATTTACTTTTTGAAGATAATTTCATTTAAATGTTGACCGCGGCTGCGTCTTAGGTGGTCCATTCGGAAAGTCCAATTTTGGGCAACTTTTTCGAGCATTTCGGCCGGAATAGCCCGAATTTTTCGGAAATGTTGTCTTCCAAAGCTGGAATAGTTACTGGCTTATTTCTGTAGACTTTAGACTTGACGTAGCCCCACAAAAAATAGTCTAAAGGCGTCAAATCGCATGATCTTGGTGGCCAACTTACCGGTCCATTTCTTGAGATGAATTGTTCTCCGAAGTTTTCCCTCAAAATGGCCATAGAATCGCGAGCTGTGTGGCATGTAGCGCCATCTTGTTGAAACCACATGTCAACCAAGTTCAGTTCTTCCATTTTTGGCAACAAAAAGTTTGTTAGCATCGAACGATAGCGATCGCCATTCACTGTAACGTTGCGTCCAACAGCATCTTTGAAAAAATACGGTCCAATGATTCCACCAGCGTACAAACCACACCAAACAGTGCATTTTTCGGGATGCATGGGCAGTTCTTGAACGGCTTCTGGTTGCTCTTCACTCCAAATGCGGCAATTTTGCTTATTTACGTAGCCATTCAACCAGAAATGAGCCTCATCGCTGAACAAAATTTGTCGATAAAAAAGCGGATTTTCCGAATGGACCACCTAAGACGCAGCCGCGGTCAACATTTAAATGAAATTATCTTCAAAAAGTAAATGTCATGTACCAATCTAACGTTTAAAATAAAGAACCGATGAGATTTTGCAAATTTTATGCGTTTTATTGTTTAAAAAAGTTCTCAAGCTCTTAAAAAATCACCCTGTATTAAGAGATCCCTTAAGGGGCGGGTAGGGTCTAACACTTTTGAGAAATCATTTATTATTTTCTTTATATTTTATTATAGTAAAACATTTCAAGAATTCTCTGTGGAATTTTCAAGCCTTTTGGAACGAAACTCTGGAAGTTATGGAAATTTATCTATGGCTATCTCATTCTACGAAGAAGCAAGAGCTCGGCGCACAGGCCCAAAATTTCTACTTCGATTGACTTCAAAACTTGAAAAAACATTCTTGAAATATTTCGTTATAATACATTTTTTTTTTCTCCCGGGCCCTGTGGTGGAGGAGGAGCACTATGAGGGAAGCTGAGCTGCAAGCAACCGGGCGGGTCATAGGTGGTGGATAATGCTTAGTCGCGATAGCAACTCGTTGTGACTCGCGACCCGAACCATGTAGCGGGGGCTGACTGCAGGTGTGGGTAGGACGAGGTAGTGGGCCCTACACGTTCTAGGCCTAAAAACCACAAAACCTAAAGCAGTTGGCCCTGACAAGGCGAGTTGGCGCCGCCTTTCAATATGCACCTGGCCCAAATCTCTCTCTTCTCGCGGTCCTTCAGCGTTACTGCAAGGTTGGCGCAGGCCTAGCTAGCCGCCCATAAAAAGGGCTTGCTCAGGAAGTTCAACAAGAAAATTCGGATTGATCTAATCGGCTCAGACCTTTGCGACGAAAACGGACAAGAGATTGGAAACTCGGTACGTGGAACTGTAAGTCTCTCAACTTCATCGGAAGCACGCGTATACTATCCGATATAGTGAAAGACCGCAAGTTCGACATCGTAGCGCTGCAGGAGGTGTGTTGGAAGGGGTCTACGGTGCGGGTCTTTCGCGGGAACCACACCATATACCAGAGCTGCGGCAACACACACGAGCTGGGAACAGCTTTTATGGTGGTGGGGGAGATGCAAAAGCGTGTGATCGGATGGTGGCCGGTCAGCGACAGAATGTGCAGGTTGAGGATCAAGGGCCGGTTCTTCAATATCAGTATAATTAACGTGCATAGTCCCCACCTCGGAAGTATCGATGATGACAAAGACGAATTCTACGCGCAGCTGGAACGTGAATACGATCGCTGCCCAAGACATGACATCAAGATCCAGGCCAGGAGGTGGAGTTCAGACCGGTGGTTGGAAGGTTCAGCCCCCACCAGCAAACGAACGAGAACGGCCTAAGACTCATCGACTTTGCCACCTCCAAGAACATGGCCATAAAAAGCACCTTTTTCCAGCACCGCCTCCTGCACCGATACACCTGGAGATCACCCATGCAAACGGAGACACAAATCGATCACGTCCTGATTGATGGACGGCATTTCTCGGACATTATCGACGTACGAACCTATCGGGGCGCTAACATCGACTCGGACCACTACCTTGTGATGGTTAAGCTGCGTCCAAAACTGTCCGTTGTGAATAACGTACGGTACCGGCGCCCGCCGCGGTATAATCTGGACCGACTGAGGGACACCGAGGTCGCGACTGCCTACGCGCGGCATCTCGAAGCAGCGTTGCTAGCGGAGGAGGAGCTCAATGATGCTCCCCTGGAGGACTGCTGGACCAGAACTAAAACAGCCATCAGCAATGCTGCGGAGAGCGTCCTGGGATACGTGCCAAGGAGTCGACGGAACGAATGGTTCGACGGCGAATGCCAGGAGATGTTGGACGAGAAGAATGCAGCACGCGCAGCGATGTTGCGTCAAGCCACACGTCAGAACGTGGAATAGTATCGACAGAGACGAAAGCAGCAAACTCGCCTTTTCCGGGACAAAAAGCGCCACCTGGAAGAGTCGGAGAGAGAGGAGATGGAGATGCTGTATCGTTCTCAGGATACACGGGCGTTCTACAGGAAGCTGAATGACTCTCGCAACGGCTTCATGCCGCGAGCCGAAATGTGTAGAGACAAGGAAGGTGGCATCCTGACGGACGAACGTGAGGTGATCGAAAGGTGGAGGCAGCACTACGATGAACATCTGAATAGTGCACAGGCGGACAATCAGGCGTTGGAGGAGGAAGATGAACGAGGTCAAGGAGGCTATCCAACAGCTCAAGAACAACAAAGCAGCTGGTAATGATGGTCTAGGAGCAGAACTCTTCAAGAAGGGACCGGAGAAACTGACGGAATGCATGCACCGAATAATCGAAGAGATCTGGGACAGAGAACAGCTACCGGAGGAGTGGAAGGAAGGGGTCATCACCCCGATATACAAGAAAGGTGACAAATTGGACTGTGCAAACTACAGGGCAATCACAGTGTCAAATGCCGCCTACAAAGTGTTATCCCAGATCCTGTTCCGGCGCCTATCACCACTGGTAAATGGATTTGTCGGAAGTTATCAGGCCGGGTTCATCAACGGCAGATCAACAAACGACCAAATCTTCACTATACGGCAAATCCTCCAAAAATGCTGTGAATACCGGGTCCCGACGCATCATCTGTTCATCGACTTCAAAGCCGCATACGACACGGTAGACCGTGTAGAGCTATGAAAAATTATGGACGAGAACGGCTACGATGGATGGTGTACAGTGTTGTGTCAAGATTGCGGGCGGTTTCTCGGAACCGTTCGAATCACGTAGGGGATTAAGACAAGGTGATGGGTTGTCCTGCCTGCTGTTCAACATTGCACTTGAAGGAGTTATGCGAAGAGCGCGGCTCAACATGCGGGGCACGATTTTCACGAAGTCCGGACAATTCGTGTGCTTCGCTGATGACGTGGATATAATCGGTAGAAACAAGGAGACGGTAGCAGATCTGTATACCCGACTAAAGCGCGAAGCGGCACGAGTAGGACTGAGGATAAATGTGTCTAAGACAAAGTACATGCTGGCTGGCGGAACTGAAAGCGATAGGCAACGTCTGGGCAGCAGTATTACGATCGACGGCGACGAGTTCGAGGTGGTTGACGAGTTCATCTATCTTGGCTCACTGGTGACTGCGGACAACGACACCAGCCGGGAGATCAGGAGGCGCATTATATCCGGAAGTCGTGCCTACTATGGACTCCACAAAACATTGAGATCCAGGAAACTTCACCCCCGCACGAAGTGCACCATGTACAAATCACTGATAAGACCGGTGGTTCTCTACGGGCACGAAACGTGGACAATGCTCGAGGGGGACCTGCAAGCACTCGAAGTCTTCGAAAGGAGGGTGCTGAGAACGATCTTCGGTGGTGTGCAGGAGAATGGAGTGTGGAGGAGAAGAAAGAACCAGCGAACCAGAAACTAGCGCAACTCTACGGTGAGCCAAGCATCCGGAAAGTAGCCCAGGCTGGAAGGGTACAGTGGGCGGGACATATCGTGAGAATGCCGGACAACAGCCCCACCAAGTTGGTGTTCACCTCTAATCCGGCAGGTACAAGACAAAGAGGAGCGCAGCGTGCACGGTGGCTGAACCAAGTGGAGCGAAACCTGGATAGTATCGGGCGCCGACGTGGTTGGAGGCAAGCAGCCATAGATCGAGTTACATGGAGAAGAATTGTTGATCAGATAAAATCTTAAAAGATGTAATATCAGAAATATATATATAAATTATTTTAAAAAACGAATTTTTGAAAATGTCAGACCCTACGGGCTCCCTGAAGTAATTAATTGTTTCCATTGATTTTATAGACAAACAACTTCAAAAGCGTTTTTCTCGAAAGCAGGTTTTGAAAGTCCGGGTCCATCGTCATTCAAAAACTACTGCACCAATTTTTTCAAATTTTGCACACTTTCTACGTATGAAAAACCAGACCCCAACGTTTTCCTTTTCGATGTTTGTTACTTTAGGGAGGTTTAACAGCCACAAAATGGCGGGTTTTTAGTGAAAAATCGTAGTTTTCATTTTGAACTATCACCAATAATTTAAAAAAATAAAAAAATCAAACAGAAACGTTGGGGTCTAGAAAAACTTCTACTCTAACTATGCTGCTTTGATTTGTTTACTTTTTATTAGTCCGCACTGAGTTACAGTGGACACCGCAAATCATGATTTTTAAGAAGCGTTCTCAAGAATACCTCTTCACCGACTTATTTCTCAATATTTTTCTGCGAAAAATATACAAATTGTTGTTCGAATGATGCTTTTTATCATGCAAAACATTTGAATTTATTTTGTTGAACGATAATTCTGGAAAAAATTCGCAAAAATGACTATACTCCCACCCTCCCCTCAACAGGGAAATATAAAATCCTTGAGGAACACTGTTCTGGTTACTTTTTTGTTTACATGGTTTCTATAAGAATAAAGTAATAGGGTAAGATCCGGCATGCAGATCTAATTAGTAATCGAAAGAATGGTGGAAGACGGAGTAAAAAAAGAGGGTGTGTTTTCGAAAAGATGGTAGAGGAACGATGAAGAGAGGAGAATAGGAGATACAAAAAGATTAGTTTCAACGAGCGAATTTATTAGTTTTCAATAGGTATGGAAGAGAGACGAAGGGGTGGTCGAGCGGAAAGAATTAATATTAGTACTATAACTGCAAAAATAAAGAATCATGGAATAATCGTTGTACGCAATTACGAGAGAGATGAAAATCAAATTCATGTGAGCAACTATTGAATAAACGGCACATACTGGAAAAGGGTTCATTATATCCGTAATTGGTTCTAGCACGGGGAATTCGTATAAATGAATGAGAACGAAGACTACGACGATGAATGTCAAAATTGATCAATTATAGGAGATCAGGACAGTCAACACGTGATTGAATTAGATCAGCAATGAAGACAGCCTTGCAAACGTTCCTACGTACAGACAGCGGATCTAGCTCAATAAGACGACAGCGATCTTTGTAACTAGGAAGGTTGAATGGGTTCCTCCATGGTAGATTGCGGAGTGCAAATCTAACGAATTTGTGTTGAACACCTTCGACACGATCAATGTCAATTTGATAATGAGGTGACCAAACGATGGCTGCGTATTCTAATGTTGATCGAACTAGCGCACAATAAAGAGTCTTCAGGCAGTGTACATTGGTAAAGTACTTAGTGATCCGAAATATGAAGGCTAAGAGTTTAGAATCTTTCGAAATTACATTATCAACATGATTTTTGAAATCCAATTTGTGATCGAGAATAACGCCTAAGTCCTTTACCAAGGATTCACGTTTGAGGACATTTTGCAAGAGATGATAGTCGTACGTAATTATTGAGCATTTTCAGGAAAAATATATAACGGAACATTTGGAGGCGTTTAGTACCATCCTGTTATTGTGCAACATTTGGCGAATGTGTCAAACTGAGCTTGTAGAAAACGTGCATCTTCTAGTTTCTTTATAGGATGATATAGTTTGAGGTCACCAGCAAATGATAGTTTGAAACATTTCACGGAGAAGTTGAGATCATTGAGGTAGAGTAAAAATATGAACGGTTCTAAGTGACTTCCTTGAGGTACTCCAGAGCTAACAGTACCAGTCTTATTTTATTATGACCCAAGCTATCAAAAGCTCCACAATTATTTAAAATACCCGCTTTCTGGTTTCCTCAAATTATACGAGGGACTTTTGAGAACTTGAAAGTACAGAACAAGTTACGCATGAACTTTCTCGCTGCTTACGAGTACGGAATAATTCGAAAGTACAAAACAAGTTTCACGTGAACTCTTTCACTGCTGATCAATGTATTCTAGAAGTTTGTTCGATTCCCTCGCACAAACTTCCAACTGTGGATAATTACTTAACAAACGCGCTGTTTGATGGGGTACGATACGAGGTTGTTGACGAGTTCATATATCTTTGAACACTAGTGACATCCGAAAATGATATTAACCGCGATATAAAAAGGCGTATTGCAGCAGCTAATAGGGCTTAATACGGGCTCTGTAACCAACCGTAGCTTTCAGATACGCACGAAACTTGCTCTATAAAAGTCGTTGATACTACATATTGCCCTCTACGACCACGAGGCTGGTCGTTGAAGGAAACAGACATTCGAGTACTCGGCGTCTTTAGGAAAAAAATTCTGCGCTCAATACTTGGCGGTAAAGAAGAGAATGGATAATGACGCAAACACATGAATCACGAGCTGTACCAAGTATACAAACATGCGGATATTGTAAGGTTTATAAAACACGGAGTGGGCTGGACATATAGAACGAATGCCGGAAGTATGCCATTAAACTAAAGTAAGTATTTTACACTCAATGCAGAAACACTTTTGAAATAAATGTTTTCCAGCTCTTAAATTGATAGTTTTTACTCTCTGCAAAAAACTACCATAATATGAAAATGGAGAAAATTTCAAAAACGTAGGGGGGAGTCATTTATACCATGAAAGTATGTTCCAAGTTTTTGCAGGATCGTGTTCACGGACTTTGAGAAATCGGTTCTCAGAGAAACGCGTTTAATTTTTTTTCTCAAAAAGTAAGCAAAAAAATATTTACATCTAATTTAACTTGCACTGAATATTTTTGAAATGTTGAACTACAAGAAAATGTGAAAGAAATAATTTTCCGAAACCGTTTATCCCTAACTCACCTACCCCCCCCCCCCTTCTCTTAATATGAATCAATTATTTGTTCAATATAATCAATGATTCGTTTTAATGGGTGAACGTATGAAATATGTATAATGTATGAATGAAATAGTTCTTGTTCATCCGTTTTGTTTCACTCATCAGAGCATCAGTAGAGTTTTTACTGAACTGCAAATGCCACCTGAAATATTTAATAGAATTGGAGAAAAGCTTTAAATAAACATTTCTGCAAACTTCCAAATGTTTTCAAAATACGTAACCGTAACAAAATAATAATTTCAATAAATATACGAACATAAAATGGTTGCTAAACTCCGGAATGCAGAAATGTTTATTTGATTGAGTACATAAATTTCGAGAGACTAGCTCGTCTACTAGTAACCTTCAAATCAAAAGATACTGAAAACATGACGATTAGTGAATTGGTATTATAGAAACGTAACAATCAGTCATTTGAGTCAACGAAAATTCACAGTGCTAGCGAACTGTAGTGTTGATTGAAAACTACCCATCGATAGTGATATAAGATATTATCATCTCATTTGCAGAAACCTACATAAACAGCGTAACACAAACATGGTTATGAATTAGGGTTATTGTTCTAACCTATACCATAAATAAAATACATCTACATTCCCCAGTGTGATAGTAATGTAATTAGTCCGTGACATCACAAGCGACGCCTGGTGAAAAATGGGTGCGAAATGCTTCAAAAGTGTACATATAAGGAGGCCTGCAGATTTCACACAACCAGAGCCGTCGAGCGGGGAGGGGGAAAATGAGAAATCCTCCCGAGCCCGGGAATTCGAAGATCCAAAATTGTTTTTTTCATTCTTTATTTTGTTAAAATTCTGTATTATAAAATTTCTTGGTACAATGATATTCTCACGATCACAATGTTTTTTATTTCTCATTTTTAGGGGCCCGTAATATTACATTTCCCCCCATCCAAATTTTCTCTTGGCGGCCCTGCAAACAACCACAGTAGCTATTGGAAAAAGGTACACCCGTTTCTCACTAGAAGCGTACAGTGAGAAATCTAGGTTTACTACGACGACACGACCTGCCACTCGTCTATCGAAACTGTATCGCAAATTTGACTACCCCTCAGTAACTGGTAATGTCAAAATGAAATCGTTGGAAAAACTATTGAAACTGGCAACACAAGATGATGATTTATTGATTTTGAATAACAGTTATCATCACCTTGGTTGCTGCATATTGAAAACTTGAGAAATGTAAACAAATACAAACTGCCTCGAAGGGAAGATCCTTTTTTCGCGATTAGTTGCAAGTTCTCCGTTTTCATCACCTGTTAGAGCCATAGATCGATCAGTTTAATCAGATAGAGGCTTTCGTGAGCGCTGGCTGGGGCTCGAACATGCGAAAAATGGCTTTTGAAACCAGCGCTATCAGGTTGCCGTATATGGCCAAGATTTATTGTATTGGATACTTTCATTGTGTTGTCGGTATTAGGTAACGATGTAACGACTTAGATTTATCAACA
Organism: Malaya genurostris; assembly: GCF_030247185.1. NCBI lineage: Eukaryota > Metazoa > Arthropoda > Insecta > Diptera > Culicidae > Malaya > Malaya genurostris. The sequence continues at coordinate 185,512,665 of NC_080572.1, forward strand.
CAATCTGCTTTGTTAATGAGTTTTAGAAGGTGGTGAAGTTTGAAGTCATCTGTCCAATAATCAAAATTTAAATAAATGATAAAGCGGAGTAAAATCGGTATATCAATACCAAATCGTTCTCCCCTCGTTATCAAAAAGCGTACATGTTGTGAGACAACACGCCGTCATATTTTGGAAATTCGAGTTACTCTTCTACTTCTACTCTCAGTGATTTTTAGGCCTTCGTAAAGTGCGTGTGATGTTCATCTTTTAGAAATGGTTCAAGTCTCCAGTCATGGTTAACGTACAACTTTCACAACCAAACGATCTAGATTATAAATTCTTTTCTTCATACTACTTCGTTTTTTTCTGTTGAAATATTTTTTCTCTGGCGCCAATAGCATTTTTCATCAATTTATTGTCCATAAATTGTGTATTTCTTCAGAATAATTAGTGAGTTTTTATAAAATTTTGCGCTGATGAAAAAAAAATTAATAGAAATTTATAGAACCTCTTCAAATGGTTTGTTTATTTATTGTGGGGCTCCTAGGTAACTACTTCGTAGCAGCTTGAACAGTGTTGCTCAAGAACATTATTTTTATCATTATCAAGGAGTCGCAATATTTCTGGTAACTGACGGTAAATCGCTCACGATCACTATTTATTCTGATTGTTCTTCGGAGTGTCTGGTCGTGTCGTCGGTTACTATAGTTAAGCCTATACTGAATATAGTGCACTTCTGTTGCAAATGCCAGTTTTTTTTATCAAATATTCTATTCTAACGAGCATGATAAATTGAACAATATTTCTTCAATGTAACAGTTTTCCTAATCAATTTGAACATGTAAAATGTATTTTTCCACTTATTTGTTTAAATAATTTTTCCACTTATTTATTTAAACTAACACTATATATCTGCAAAACTGCTACTTCACGTAGAATAACAACAAATTTTTTTTCTATATGATGGTAACACCTAATTTTCACACTATTTTGCAAGAGAAAAGACAACAACAAACCGTTTCAGCAAACTGAACGAATATTCCGTTCAGTATGTCGTTCAACAAGCGCTCAACGACCAACAAAATAGAACCGCCTGCAGAGAGGGATCACAGCGCGACCACTGGGTCGATATCACATTCCATCGGTTCGATAATTGGACCGGTGCGGCCGGACAAAATTTACTGGGCTAAATCTTCCGACCGTTCTGTTTTGATCAGTGTGTACCCAGCTGACGACCCAAGCTATTTTGACACTTCATTGAATTATTTTCCGATGCGATGTGATTGCTCTCGCAGTCTCTCTGCAACTTTTCTCTTGATGGTCCCCGGTCGACCAACAGTGTTCGTTTATCGTTCAGCGGGTGTTAGTGGTTTTGCCAATTCGGTTGAATTCGCGACATAATTATTGTTATGCCTCGCGTTTTGATATTAAACTTTGTGTAGTTTCTTTTTCATGAATTAAAAGTTTCAATTCTCATGAAACTAAACATGAGTTTATCGTTAGCAAAGCAAAATCCCGGTGCTACATTCCGATGCGGAACTTGACCTTCTGTTTCGACTGGCTTTGCAGCCCATTCTCAGTGTACAAGATAACTACATGGCTAGGTGTTACGATACCTACTGACTGTATCTAGCGTTTATCTTTATGAAGTTTAATAGTGAATCTCAGAAAGAATATCAAGTGATTAAAATCTCAAATAATATAGTGGTAATCTTCATCCATTGTGAGCTATGTAAAAATTTGATAAAGTGAAATTTGAAAAAGTACAAAAAGGCTAACAAAGTGAGTGAGCAAAAATTTAGCAATAACATTTTTTATTTTACATTGATAGGATTCATGATTCCAATTTAAGTTTAGTAAAAATAATATCCGACCTCGTGCTTGCATGCCGATTAATTCTTCAGCCAGCATCCTTGATTTGGTATGAGAAAAATCTCGACCTGCTGGTTTCGGGAGCTCCAGCCACTGCGTTATTACAGTGTAGACATTGTTTACTTTATTTATTGCTCACCTATCGTTTGTGGAATGCGACTGGTTAGCATTCACCCAACCGAAAAGAAAATTGGAAAGTGATTCGCTATATTCGGCAGGTGGTGCCTATTGGTCGGTCATGGGTGATTTTTGGGTGCGTCAGCAAGATGTTTACCGTCACTGTGATTAAACTAGAAGATTACCCAGATCTGGTTTATTATTTGGAATTTGGTAGAGCTACAGGAAAATTTCGTTCAAGGATCTTGACATTGAATATTTAAGATCAGTCGAATTAAATTGGCGTATACGAGCTATCACTATAAGATGCATTTTTCATGTTTCAGCATAATTGGGATATTGCGTTTGGATCTGTTTCTTTAATGAAGCTATTGTTACTGGAGCTGATTTTTATTGCACAATAATATATTATGCAAACCTCTAATCTGCATTTAAGGCTATTAAAATTTGTGATTTTTTTATTGAAACACTAGTTTGTGTACGAAAGAACAAACAAACATTATTCTAGTTATAATACACCTAACTGTCTCATAAGCTCACCACCCAAAATTGATATGTTAACAAAAGTCTCTTTTTATGAGTTGCTTTTATACCTACAAAATTGTCAAACATCATTTCGAACATTTATTTTGAGCTCTAAATATAGCAACAAGATTGAATATTTGTGTTCGTGTGTGTGTTTAACCAATCTCAAACCCTTCTGTCTAGTAGATGGCTATAGAAAAAAAAAAGTTTCCTTGTGTCTTGTTTGTACAAGCAAATAACTTTAGTCCAGGACTAAGGGAGATGTTAACAATATCTTGGATTTTGATGACCCATTTCGTATGAAAAGCAAATCGTGTACCGAGGACGCCGTTCGATCGGCCAGCCCCGCCTTAATGCAATGTTTGCTTCAAATGGATTTAAACATATCAGAAAGACTTTCATTCCCCTGCCAATGTGCACACAATCGATGCATTTTGAGTTTACGTTAGTTTAGTTTTGTATAAGCAAAGAACATTTTCTGATCGTACCAATACTCCTGTTTGCATTCAATGTCCTATTTCTCACCAATCGTCCTCCAAACCTTCAGCCTACGGAGCCAACCAATTACACTCTTGGATCATAGTATGACGTTGCAGACATCTGAATAATTTCGTTATGGACGGTCCTACATAAAACACTAATACTAAGTATAGAAAGATTTTTTATATCCAAACAGATACTCTTACCCATAAGACGTATTTTGCTTTATAGTGTGACGGTAGCTCGATTCATCTCAGCTCCAGTAGTAATTTTTTTTTTCATAACTAAGTTTATTTCATAGGCAATATACATGAGTCTTTGCTCACCGTGGCATGCACAATACTTCAGGAATCAGAACAAATTGGCTCAAATGGCACGTTCCCCTTGATGTGTGCATGGCATGTTTACTCCTTCTGATCAACATTGACCCGGCCTGAATAAAAATAAAACAAATTTCTTTTAGATTTTAGTACATTTCTTTATAATCGCCCCTCAAAATAGGCTCCTTTCGAACCAATACAGGCATTCCAGCGGTCAATCCAATTTTTCATACACTTGCCATAGGCCTCGGCCGGGATGGCATTCAGTTTCTTCAGTGAATCACTTGTTGAATCCTCGATCGAGTCATGGCGGGTTCCCCGGAGTGGATATTTTAGTTTTGAAAATATTGAAAAATCACAGAGAGCCAAATCTGGTGAATACGGTGGCTGAGCGATGACTTTCACTTCGTGTTTAGCCAAAAATTCAGTTACAATCATGGCGGAATTCGAAAGCGCGTTTAGTTCTTTCGGTACGAACTTGGCATCGACGCGTTCCATACCCAAAACGTCAAAGAAAGTTGTACCAACCTAAGAAAAAAGGCCTTCTTTGCCACTTTCCTCACCAGGAAACTGTATCTTGTTTGTTTGCTTAAAACTGCATCTCGCTGACAACAGTCTCCTGGCTTCTTCTTGAGTTAGCACTTGACAGATGAAAAATTCTATCCTACCTGAGTTCGATTTCCAACCCAGTACATAGGGCCCGAAGAGACGAATGACCTCATGGTTGAAACCCCCCATTGGTTATTTCGATGCAACCACCCACTGTTGAACCTCCTGTACGAGCCGTAGCTAGTAATGTCCGGTCTCTGAACTACCGAAAGATCGATTTTTCAGCGTTGACAAGTTATTTACTCTTGCAGAAATGCTTAAAACGGTCATTGATGTCCCCCCTTTGGAAACCGAAAACGGGTTTTCAAATCTAGAGGAACCAGAGGACTCTGACTCTGACGAAAATAGTGAAGGTAATTCGTTTATCACTACCCAAGGGTCAGTTAAGAAAAAGAAGTCTTCCTCCAAATTACCAAAAAAGACACCTAAAATTTCATCTTCAAAAAAAGATCCCCGTGTTAAACAAAAAAAGTCAAAACCAAAGACTGTGCCTCCTGGTTTGTCAAATTCACAAACCAATCCAGGATCTAGTACAGAAAAAGATAATAATCCAGTGGGCTCCATTTCACAGCCACCAACAGGATTACTGAAGTTTTCGGAAATTGTTGAATGGATTTTCTCAGCATTCAATATATCTGAACCCTTAAAGACCCTCATAATGGCATTCCTTCCAATAGCTAGAACCTTTTTGAAGCAGTTATCAGCTCAATGGCCAATTGTCTCAGGTTTTGTATCTTTTGATGGATAATTTATCACCCGTCGCAAATGATACAATCACTGTCCTGCAGTGGAATTGTCGAAGCATCATGCCAAAACTTGATTCATTTAAAATATTATTGCATAGTCAAAAATGTGATGTATTTGCTTTATGCGAAACATGGCTTACTTCAAACATAGCTTTAAATTTTAATGATTTTAACATTATACGTCTCGATAGAGACTCTCCGTATGGTGGAGTGCTTTTGGGAATTAAGAAATGCTATTCCTTTTATAGATTAAACATCCCTTCAACTTCTAGTATAGAAGTTGTTGCTTGCCAAATAAACATTAAAGGCAAAGATATTTGCATAGCTTCGGTTTATATTCCTCCAAAAGCACAAGTTGGACAGCAACAGCTTAATGAAATGGTTGAAGCCCTTCCTGCACCACGATTGATTCTGGGGGATTTAAATTCGCACGGAATGATGTGGGGTTCCGTTTACAATGATAGCAGATCATCTTTAATACAAAACATTTGTGACAATTTTAGCATGACGGTATTAAATATGGGTAGCATGACACGGATCCCAAGACCTCCGGCACGCCCAAGTGCATTAGATCTATCTCTTTGCTCAACATCAATTCGACTAGATTGCACCTGGAAAATACTGCCTGATTTACACGGTAGCGATCATTTACCAATCATCATCTCAATTAGCAGTAGCAATTGCATTGCTACTTCCGCTAGTATTCCATATGATTTGACAAAAAATATCGACTGGATTAAATACCAAAGTAGTATCTCTAGTATTTTGAATTCAATGGAAGAGCTCCCTCCACTTGAAGAATATGACTTCCTCATTTGTTCGATTCTGGAGGCAGCAGAACAATCCCAAACTAAACGCTTTCCTGGGCCAACGACTAACAGAAGGCCTCCCAACCCCTGGTGGGACAAAGAGTGCTCAGAGGCTAAACTCGCAAAACAAAATGCTTGCAAGACGTTTCTAAAACGGGGAGGAGGAACTCCTCAGAATTTTGAAAAACTTATGGTTTTAGAAACCAAGTACAAGAGCATACTTCGAGCCAAAAAATGTAGCTATTGGAGACATTTTGTCGAAGGTTTGTCAAGAGATACCTCAATGAGCACTCTTTGGAACACGGCCAGACGAATGAGGAATCGTAACGTGGGCAATGAGAGTGATGAATACTCGAACCGATGGATATTTGACTTTGCTAGGAAAGTTTGCCCAGATTCTGTTCCTACGCAGAGCATTATACGGGAATCTCCTCCAAATAATGGTTTTATTAATAACCCATTTTCAATGATGGAATTTTCTATAGCACTCTTGTCTTGTAACAATAACGCTCCAGGGTTGGACAGAATTAAATTCAACTTGGTGAAGAATCTGCCCAACCTCGCAAAAAGACGTTTGTTGGAATTGTTCAACAAGTTTCTTGAGCAAAATATTGTTCCACCTGACTGGAGACAAGTGAAAGTTATCGCCATTCAAAAACCGGGGAAACCAGCTTCCAATCACAACTCATATAGACCCATTGCGATGTTGTCCTGCATCAGAAAATTGTTCGAAAAAATTTTTCTACGACGTCTCGACACTTGGGTCGAGACGAACGGTTTGTTGTCAGATACTCAGTTTGGCTTCCGTAGAAATAAAGGGACGAATGATTGCCTTGCATTACTTTCGTCTGACATCCAAATTGCCTTCGCTCAAAAGCAACAAATGGCATCTGTATTTTTAGACATTAAAGGAGCATTTGATTCAGTTTCCATTGATGTTCTTTCAGACAAGCTTCACCAAAATGGACTCCCAGCGGTTATAAATAATTATTTGCACAACCTTTTGTCAGAGAAACACATGCATTTTTCACATGGCGATTTGGCAACACTCAGAAATAGTTACATGGGTCTCCCGCAAGGCTCATGCCTCAGTCCGCTCCTCTATAATTTTTACGTAAATGACATTGACAGCTGTCTAGTAACCCCATGTACACTAAGACAATTGGCAGATGATGGCGTGGTTTCAGTTACTGGACCCAAAGCTATTGATCTGCATAAACCATTGCAAGATACCTTAGATAACTTGTCCGATTGGGCTGTTCATCTTGGTATCGAATTCTCTGCGGAGAAAACAGAGTTAGTCGTCTTTTCAAGAAAACATGATCCCGCGCAGCTTCAGCTCCATATGATGGGAAGAATGATCCAACAGGTTTTAACTTTTAAATACCTCGGGGTGTGGTTCGATTCCAAATGCACGTGGGGAGGACACATTAGGTTTCTGATAACAAAATGCCAACAAAGAGTAAATTTTCTTCGAACAATAACAGGATCTTGGTGGGGTGCTCATCCGGAAGATCTAATAAAATTGTATCAGACAACGATACTTTCAGTGATGGAATATGGATGCGTTTGCTTTCGTTCCGCTGCAAACTCTCATATTATCAAACTGGAGCGAATTCAGTATCGTTGTTTGCGAATTGCTTTAGGGTGCATGCATTCGACACATACAATGAGTCTTGAAGTTCTGGCGGGAGTTCTTCCATTAAAAGATCGATTTTGGGAGCTTTCATCACGCCTGCTAATAAGATGTGAGGTGCTGAATCCCATGGTAATTAATAATTTCGAACGACTAGTCGAGCTTCGATCTCAAACAAAATTCATGACAGTATATTTTAACCATATGTCACAGGAAATCAACCCTTCAAGATATATTTCTATCCGTGTCAGCATCCTAAGTGCCCCTGACTCAACTTTATTTTTCGATACATCCATGCAGCATGAAGTGCGTGGAATCCCGGATCATCTACGTTCGACGGAAATCCCAAAAATATTTTCAAGTAAGTTCAGGCATATTGACTCTGAGAAAATGTTTTACACGGACGGATCGCGAATTGAAGAAGCGACAGGGTTTGGTATGTTCAACAATAATGTTTCGGCCTCATTTAGGCTTCAAGAACCTGCATCTGTTTATATAGCAGAGCTAGCAGCAGTTCATTATAGTTTGAGTGTAATCGTCACATTAATTCCAAACCATTATTTCCTCTTCACAGATAGTCTGAGTGCAATTGAAGCCATTCGCTCAAACATGACTGGCAAGACTGAACCGTTTTTCCTGGGCAAAATAAAACAGTGCCTGAACGACATATTGAACAATAATTATCTAATCACTATAGTCTGGGTCCCGGCTCATTGCTCCATTCCTGGCAATGAAAGAGCCGATATTTTAGCCAAATGTGGTGCTATTGAGGGTGAAATTTATGAGAGACCAATTGCTTTCAACGAATTCTATAGCTCGTCTCGCCAAAGAACACTTGCCAGCTGGCAAGCTTCTTGGGATAAAGATGATCTGGGTCGGTGGATGCACTCAATTATTCCGAAAATATCGACAAAGGCATGGTTCAGGGGACTGGATGTGAGTAGAGATTTCATTCGTGTGATGTCCAGACTCATGTCCAATCACTACACGTTAGATGCACATCTCCTTCGAATTGGGCTCTCCGAGACTAATCATTGTGCTTGTGGCGAAGGTTATCGAGATATTGATCATGTCGTTTGGACATGCGTGGAGTATCGTGATGTCAGATCTCAACTAATAAATTCTTTGCGTACCCAAGGTAGACTATCCAATATCCCAGTTCGAGACATTCTTGCTTGTCGTGACCTTTCATACATGAAACTTATTTATCATTTCATAAAGAAAACTGGAGTTTCAATTTAATAAAGGCCCCTTTCAAGACTTAGTTCTGATCCCAGCTGCGTCCATGAGTTCAACCAATAGCTAAATTAGAATAAAAATAATGTAATGATACAAACAAACTCGAAACAGTTTATGAAATTATTAACAAAATGTCTGAAAATAACAGCTTATTTTATAATTTATAGAAGTTAATCGTTTGGTTCAAATAATATTTCCGAGTAGATTTCATAATTAATGACGAGTTACCTAAGATGATATTTAAGTAATAAGAGAAATGTTTTAATAAATGCAAAACGTTGTGACTATGTTAGAATTAAATTAGGATAAGAATATTATGTAAAAGTGATGCTACGGCGAAGAAAAACTTATGTAAACTGCCTTAAGAAATAAACGTATTTATGAAAAAAAAAGTTATTTACTCCATCTTGATTGGCAAACATTGTTTGGACCATCTGATATTGACACAATGACATTTCAATTTTGTAATGTAATACAAGACTGGCTTGCTGCAAATCTTCCCGTTACACGTAGACCGATTTCCCCACCTTGGAGTACACCACTACTGCGTTCTTTGCGCCGAAAACGAAATGCCTGTCAGCGTAAACTTTGCCGTAGACGTTCGACTGTCACTGCTCACGATTTCCATGCCGCTAGCATTGTATATCGGAATCTTAATGCTGCCTTATATAGGTCTTATGTTCTTCGAGTTCAGCTGCTTTATCGGTACCATTATCTCAAATCTTCAACCAATCGTTTAATGAGGCAAAGTTTCCCGATATTTGGAAACAATCCTACATGTTTCCTGTGTTTAAAAATGGAGATAGACGGAATGTCCAACAGTATCGTGGAATTACGAATCTTTCGGCAGGAAGTAAAATATTTGAAATCATCGTCAATCAATTTATTCTCCGTCGTATCGCTAGCTACATTTCAACTGATCAGCATGGATTTATGCCAGGCCGTTCTGTTTTAACGAATTTACTGCAATTTACGTCAACATGTATCGACCAAATGGGGAATAAATTACAGGTGGATGTTATATACACTGACCTGAAAGCAGCCTTCGATCGTATCTACCATGAAGTTCTTCTTCGCAAATTCAGTCTGCTCGGAGCCACACACAAGCTAACTACTTGGCTACGGTCTTACCTAACCCACAGAATCATTCGTGTAAAACTGGGTTCTTGCGAATCGTCCGCATTTACCAATGGATCAGGAGTACCACAGGGTAGTAATCTGGGTCCCCTGCTTATCATACTCTTTTTTAATGATGTAGCTTCCGTTTGGGGTACTGGATGTAAACTAATATTTGCTAACGATCTCAAACTCTATTTAGCAGTGAATTCGACCGAAGAATGCGTTCGATTGCAAACACTATTGAAAAGCTTCGTGGATTGGTGTCGAACAAATCAGCTGACCATTAGCATCGCTAAATGCGCCGTAATGACTTTTCATAGAAAGAGGTATACCGGTGATGGTATACCGTTACGTAGAGTCAATGAAATCAGTGATCTTGGCATTATATTGGACCACAAACTGAGCTTTAGCTCCCACATGGCTCATATGACTATAACTAAAAAAGCGAATCGACAACTGGGATTCATATCTAAAATATCCCGTGACTTTACGAATCCATGTTGCTTAAAATTTCTTTATTGCTCCTTAGTTCGGCCAATTCTTGAGTTTTCATCGCCAGTTTGGAATCCGTATTAGTTAACTTGGTGCCTAAAACTAGAAAGAGTTCAGAAATGATTCATACGATTAGCTCTCAGGAATCTACCTTGGCGTGACCCGCAGAACCTACCGCCATATCAAGATCGTTGTCAGCTATTAAATCTTGAATCATTGGAACGTCGTCGTCGTATTCAACACGCCTTAACAGTTGCGAAAATTCTAAATGGTGAAATTGATGCACCTGAACTACTATCCCGTTTGAATCTTCGAGCCACTAGAAGAACCCGCAATGTGTCGTTATTATCAACGAGGTTTCTTCGGACGAGCTATGGATATCACGAACCAGTCTCTTCAATGATACGTACTTTTTCACGAGCAGAGTGTACCCTCGAGTTTGGCGACTCATCAAAAAAATTTGCATCCTCTATACGAAGACTACAATTACTGTGATATTTATGTATACTATTTATTGGTGTTTGTTTGATTAACGATGTTTGTATAGTTTTATTTATTAACAACGACAATTTTGTATGTATTATGTGTAAATTTTAGTGTATTGGAAAAGATAGTGGTTTTATGCCTCTTTGAGAATAGTGCCATTGAAATGTTTTGGTACACTCAAACGGGCTTTTCCCCACTCATTTAGACTGTAATGTCCGATGATAATAAATAAATAAATAACCCCTTTACATCCGGAAAAAAGGCTGAAATTTGACATTTTTGCCTCAGTTTTCCCTATTTACCGACACCAGCTGTGGACTACATACGAGAAGGAACTCCATCCTGCTGAAAAAACGTAATAATTCTTTGATCTGAATGGCTTGCCTCGGAGATTGTTTCTGGTGTTTTCGGGAATGTCCTTGGACTTTGAGACCTTCTGCAGAACTAATCAGCTGTTTTTCAAAGAAGGACGAATCTTACAAAAGTAAACAAATCGAGTTTCTCTCTCCTACGAATAAATGTTTCAAAATCCTACAATTTTACCTACAAATTCGGATTTTACGAAAGTTTCGATCTTAGTCATACAAAGAACTATAAACGGCGAAACTGTCATTCCTTTTGTTTATGAAAGTTTCGTCCTCCGTGTTCCATGGCTACCAAACAGGGCGATACTTCAATTGCTGGAAAGGATAGACTATACTGTTTATTTTCGTTGTTTCAGATGGTTTTCGCACTTTTTACTACTGGAAATAGTAAATGAGACGATAAGATTACCCGCAGATTTGTCTTAGCCAGCCAATTTCACGAAAAACGCGCGAGCGAGGATGTAACTTCATAATACACACAGAGAGCATAGAAGTAAACAAATCGAAAAAGGGTGAAACTCTTTTTATGTTGATTTATTCAGAAGATATAGAGGAAAAGTATACAAAATTGCATACCTTCCTTAGGTAAACCAACAGTTCATTGATTTATTGAAAAATGATCCGATAATATACGATAATTTTTTAATAAAAATTGAAACAAGAGTCGAAACAAGTTTTTCTCCAGTTGCTGTCAATGTTATATTCGCCCTTCTTTGCAAAACAGCTGAAACAAGTTTCAATTTCAAGAGACTGTCCAGCAAACCGCGATAGTAGGAGAGATGCTCTTTCAAACCTTTTTTTCTTGGAAGATATCGAGACTTCGAGAGCTTCACATATTTAGAGAGAGTTCCGCATCCCAAGTTCGGTGTGATTTTAAGGAATAATTATTTTACGTACACAGCGTTGTGGTTTTTTTTTATATGTTTTCGTCCCCTGGAAGTCCTAATCACATGTTCTGTCCTAGCTGCACGTCTTCGGTAGGATCTAACGATTAATGTACGATTCAGACGGTCCGTCTAAATCGGTCACCGTCACCGGAACATGAGGTTCCGTCAAAATTAGTATAAAGTACGATTCAGATGGTCCGTCACCGTCAACCTTCGTCACCGTCACCGTCAAAATTAGTTGAATGCATTCTTATGGAGACATTCACACGTAACGTCACCGTCACGGAACGTTTTGACGGACGGAACGTGTGAACGCTCCGGTAAAGAAAGTATCAACATAATTTTAACGGACGCTGACGTTTCGGTTGACGGTGACGTAAGGAGACGGACTGTCTGAATCATACATAATACTTTCTTTACCGGAACGTTCACACGTTCCGTCCGTCAATACGTTCCATGACGGTGACGTGACTGCTCCGGTAGAAAGTATTATGTACGATTCAGACGGTCCGTCGCCTTCCTTCTCCGTCACCGGAGCGTCAGCGTCTTTCTGTTATCATCACCGTACTAAACGCCATAATGATTGATAAAAGATAAACACGGATTGAATTAAATGGCTTAGTGGCGCGAATAAAGATAAGGTAGACAACGATTTACCGTACAGATTGGCTGAATGACAAAATCGGAATTCACGATTCTGTCCACGGGTTGGTTGAAACTGGTTACGAACAGATAACAGATATTCATGATAACGTGTGTTTGTAGCGCTCCAATCGTTGTAGCTGAAAAAATTTCTGTGATAGATAAAAGTACATTGCATACATCGTTCCGGAACGAAGTGGAAAGATTTGCAAGATGGATGCGCACATTCGAGTAGGAGACAGTATTGTTTTCAATGCATAACCAAATTAACATTCACAGATTTTTGAAAATTTGTTTTCGAACCTGGATATCTCTCTTGTGTCTGTGATATGAACTATACAAATTCTAAAATTGCATACATTTTTGAACATTTCTGTGGCTGGTGATCTTTAATCAATACCAAATTTTATAATGACGCAATCATTCACCTTCGAGATTTTCAATACTTTATCGGATTGCACAACCAACCGAAAATCTTTTTCTAAATAATGGCAGCAGGTTAAAACAGAGCTCTGTGTCTTGGTGCCATAATACCCACCCGAATATGCAGTGCGGTGCATCCTTCATAAGCACCCGTTTCGGTGCTCGTCTGGCACCCTTCCGGTGTGATGTTTGCTTTCAAAACTGCCGTAGTTTTCAAGTACAACGGAAATGGCGATATATGCAGAAATAGTTCAAGGTCGATAATGGATTCGATACATGGTTCCGCTAGTTTTGTTTTATCGAATCAAATGATAGTAGTCATGCAAAACCTTTGCTCCTGCAGTATTATTTCATGATAAATAGGAATACAGATGAAAATATGCACGCGAAAATGTCTCAATTTCTTTTCAAACTGTGGTGAAATCGATAATTATGTTCACCATAATAAAGAAGCTAAATGTTTTGGAATCGTACAACAAAGCAGAATACTCGAATTTCAAAGAAGTGTTAAGTGTTGACGAATTCAATTCAGTCGAATATTTTTTTTTTATTCAATAACATATACAGGGTGATTTTTTAAGAGCTTGAGAACTTTTTTAAACAATAAAACGCATAAAATTTGCAAAATCTCATCGGTTCTTTATTTTAAACGTTAGATTGGTACATGACATTTACTTTTTGAAGATAATTTCATTTAAATGTTGACCGCGGCTGCGTCTTAGGTGGTCCATTCGGAAAGTCCAATTTTGGGCAACTTTTTCGAGCATTTCGGCCGGAATAGCCCGAATTTCTTCGGAAATGTTGTCTTCCAAAGCTGGAATAGTTACTGGCTTATTTCTGTAGACTTTAGACTTGACGTAGCCCCACAAAAAATAGTCTAAAGGCGTCAAATCGCATGATCTTGGTGGCCAACTTACCGGTCCATTTCTTGAGATGAATTGTTCTCCGAAGTTTTCCCTCAAAATGGCCATAGAATCGCGAGCTGTGTGGCATGTAGCGCCATCTTGTTGAAACCACATGTCAACCAAGTTCAGTTCTTCCATTTTTGGCAACAAAAAGTTTGTTAGCATCGAACGATAGCGATCGCCATTCACTGTAACGTTGCGTCCAACAGCATCTTTGAAAAAATACGGTCCAATGATTCCACCAGCGTACAAACCACACCAAACAGTGCATTTTTCGGGATGCATGGGCAGTTCTTGAACGGCTTCTGGTTGCTCTTCACTCCAAATGCGGCAATTTTGCTTATTTACGTAGCCATTCAACCAGAAATGAGCCTCATCGCTGAACAAAATTTGTCGATAAAAAAGCGGATTTTCCGAATGGACCACCTAAGACGCAGCCGCGGTCAACATTTAAATGAAATTATCTTCAAAAAGTAAATGTCATGTACCAATCTAACGTTTAAAATAAAGAACCGATGAGATTTTGCAAATTTTATGCGTTTTATTGTTTAAAAAAGTTCTCAAGCTCTTAAAAAATCACCCTGTATTAAGGCACACTGCGTTAACATTCAGTCGAATATGTTACCTTGAATTCGTTCTAAAAAAAAAAATCTTTTCTAAACTAAACGTCTGCAAGAATCAGTAGAATTTCAATTCGCATTTTTTTTCTTGATATACTGTAAATCGATATATTGACGTTTGGCTATAAAGAGTGTCTAAAATATGATAAATCGAAGTAATTACGGTTGAATATCGATACTGAACAGTTTACGATTTTCACTGAAAACCGAAAATGACTGAAAGAAAGAAATAAAATTTTAAAACTACTGTTCCGCTTATGTCGTTGACTGGACAGTAGAGATGGGCAATCCGTTCACGAACAGTTCAAAAAAACTAGTTCTTCTGGAAAAATGAGTGAACAACAGTTCTTTGTTCAATGACGATAGTTCTATAATCTTTTCGAAAGAAATAAAAGTAATTGAATTCAACAAAAAAGTGTATTAATAAATGTATATTTCGAAACCGTCGTAGTTTCTAAGAATGCAGTAGAAATTGTACTCGTATATATTAACGACCTCTGGAAATACCTGCAAAAAAGTTATTGCATTTTTATTAAAGAATTTGTTACCAACGAAATATAATTATTTGCTCTCGTTCGGTTTTTGTCGAAACATTCGAAATTTCTAACGAATGAATGAACAGTTCAGGAGAACTAGTTCTTTCGGTTGAAATATCAAGTTTTGAACGGTTCCTAACGGGTGGCAACCAAAATTTTGGAATTTTTTCGAGGCCTGTATGCTCAACAACAAAATAACATAGTATACGGTACAACATTTTAAAAGCAAAAATGTTGCGGCTTCTACAGTTTAGAATATCCTAAGATGCCCAACTACTGCTCGTAAGAAATGTAGTGGAAGACCAACCAAAATTATGGACGCAAAAGGACTTATTTCTCTTTCTCGTGCCTTCAACAACAAGGACTCACTGAGTCAAAGGGATGCCGCAAAAAAGTTCAACTGTTCTCACCAGTACATCTGCAAAACATTGAAAAGACTCGGAATAAAGTACCGAAAGGAGACACGAGCCCCGGGATATACTGACGCAGAAATTTCAACGCTGAATTCCCAATGCCGCTGGTTGATTAAATATTTTTCCGGAAAAAGTTTTGTTTTGGACGACGAAAGTTACTTCCCTCTTTCGAAGACGCAGATTCCCGCAAATGATCGATACTATTCAACGGATAGTTCTACTGTACATCCGAACATAAAATATTAGTTTAAACATAAGTTTGAACAGAAAGTGATGCTGTACATTGTCATTTCAGAGAAAGACATTTCTAAGCCATAGTTCAAGCCATCTGGGTTGGCAATCAATCAAACACAATCGTTCCTGAATACCCATTCAATCCCATTTGTACCCAAAAACCACAACCCGATAAATCTACCTCGTTTATACCAATTTATTTGCAAGAAAGCCTATGATATGGCAAGGTATTTACAGCTGCGGATAAAAAACAGGTTTTAGTAACAAACAACGTTATGGATTTTCAAATGTGCATGAAGAACTGCCTGACAAAGCCTATTCTTCGGTACATCAAAGCTCACTACCTGTAAAGTTGTGGCCTGATTTTGACAAGCCGTCATTACAGCAGATAAGTTCTCGAAAAGGACATCAATCCACCAACTGTCCTCAATTCGTGAAATGCGTTCCTCGAATAAGTTTTCCTCACTGTGTTAGAGGAACCTTCCCTTATGAACATGAACTTAGTGAAGCACCTATCTCCGACGATAATGCAAATTGGTGAGAAAAATAGTTGTGGTGTCTTTGAATCTGTTGCTGTTTTTTTCGAGTACAAAACCCGGTGAATAATTTGTTGCCAGTTAGTTACCAACTGGTTACGGTGGTTTTGAATTTGTTGTTCTCTCTCTTTTCTCTAGTTCATATGAAGCTAACGAAACATATTTCCTAAATAAACTTAAAAAAATTGAAACTCAGCAATCTGTGACGGTAAATTCAAATTGAAACTTGTCTGGATGGACAACCAAGAGTTGTTGATAAAATTGGACTTCAGAATCAATTCCTGATTCGAGCTAAGATTGGATTCTCTCGAACTAAAAATTCACTTTGTTTAATTCTGTATAGTTATCTTGAAACATTTGAATACACTCTTATGCAATGATTTACCTGTTCTGTTTCGTTTAATGATAAAAATTGAACTAAATACATATTATTACCTCGATGACACGTTCATTGTGACATCTTAGTTGGACTATGAGTCGAACACATCATAACTTAGCTGATGAGAAAACGATCCGTGTTTATCCTGATATATAATACGATCTAATAATTTGAAAACGCGATGTTCGTTACCTCATGAAACCGACCTCAAAACGCCTAACTCCGCGATATTTTAATGATATAATATTTTCATTTAGAAGTGACATGCGTCAGGTATAGCTCAAATACTCAGGACGGTAGTCAATCGATTTAAAACCAACCGAATCTCCAATCGTACCTTGAAACGCGATATCAAGTACAACTATTTTATAAGAATATTCTATAAAATTGAAAATGAACACTTATTCATAATAGGCGTCTGAATTATAATTACCGAAACCATTGGTAAATTTCTAACCAAATGTTAGTTTTGATACTTGTATCGGTTTTTCTTCAATCTCTAGGCAGCTGGTTACCGAGAGTGGAATATGGAGTTATTTTAATTGAAAGTCAATTAGTTTTAAACTGAGGCTCCATGATACGGATAAAATAAGATGATAGTTAGCTTATTTGAATTTATATTTGATTAATTTCAAATGAACCGATTCTTCAGAAAAATTATCGCTCTAGTTTAGTGATCCTCGGTTTGTCTCACATTGAACCTTTATGCTCTGTAGCTACTCTCATCCTAATACTTTCAAGACAAATTTTGAGCTTGTGTTGCCCTAATCCTCTATCTACAAATAAAAATATCACCATCCAGAACTTAGAAACTTAGAATATGCCTTAGAAAAATAAATTCAGAATTTAAGTTTTTTCAGTCAGTAATTTTTGATTTTTCGGTTTTTAACGATATCAAACTACCTAGAGATTATGAGAGGAGAAAGAATATGAAAAATATAGAGCCATAGTACTCAAGGAAGAGCAAGGATGTGAAGATAAAGTGCGGAAAAGTGAGACGAGACAAGGGTCATTTAAGTAAGCAGAAGGCTTCTCGTATCTAAACTTTTACCGCACTCAGGCATCTCAGCGATACGAATCATCCGAGTCTTTGATATGTCAGGATATAAGACAAATGTCGTTCTGGTAGAAGGTAAAAGTTCAAATACGAGAAGCCTTCTGCTTACTTAAACGACCCTTTCCACGTCTCACTTTTCCGCGCTTTATCTTCACATCCTTGCATTTCCTTGAGTACTATGGCTCTATAGTTTTCATATTCTTTCTTCTCTCATAATCTCTAGTTAGTTTGATATCGTTAAAAACCGAAAAAGTCAGAATTTAATTTATTAAAGAAGCGTGTGAAATAGCGAAAGCTACAAACAACTAAGCGGAACACTTTCAATGAAAGCTCCGCTAACGAAACACATCATGACAATAAGCGATGAGAAACGCATATGAATTGAGCTCACCACAACTTCTGGGGTTGAAGAAGGAGAAGTAACATGAATAAAGAAAAATGATTTATCACGTTTAGACTATTCTTAAACGATCGAAATAATAGATAAGAAAAAATTCATTTGAAAAATTAAAAATACTTCAAAATACTTCGTTGAACGAAGTGATAGTTTAGTAAAAAAGACGGGTGGGTAATGTCAGGGACATAACTGGATGACATGAATATGAATAAAACTGACAAGCTTTTCCACATTTAGAAAAAAATTTCTTTAGTTCGAGCGAATTCTATACCTATCTATTTTTAAAAACCTTTTTTCATCCACCTAGTGGTGTAATAATGCCTTTCTCATATTACTTATATTTTCAAAAACATCACAAGAAGATTCTGTCAAGTTTCTATATTTGAAACTTGAACAAAATCAAAAACTTTCTTCGTTATAAACTACCAGCACCTTTTCAATTTGTAAACAGTTATGTCAAGTTAATAAAGATTTAAATGTGGCAACCCTGCACGCTATACAAAATTGCGGTGCGCTTTCTTCTTCTTCCGTACCAGTACGTATCGATGCGTACCAATTTAGCATCATTTTGTATGACAGTTTGCAAGTTTCGATACTCATTCCCCTATAATTTCGGAACCGGAAGTCAGATCTGGATGAAATTGCACAGTATCTTTTAAGACAATGAGAGCTTTAATTTTAGTCGTGATTTGTGAAAATCGGTTTAACCGTTGCTGAGAAATCGAAGTGAGTTCCGTTTTTGAAGTTTTTCTTCACTATTACCGGTGCGTTCGGAAGCGGAAACCGGGCACTAGTAGTCCCAAAGTAGATTTATATATCCATCAACTAACAAAGTCTGTCAACTATATGAATTAACCAGTAAATTTTATAAAAATGTGCACCTCGTTTCGCCATCGCTTGTGAAAAAATCCTCATGAAATTGAAAATTTTTACTAATCTCACTGTAATACCGGAACCGGAAGTCGGATCTGGACCAACTTTTTGAGGATTTTTTTAAGAATCTTAAAACCTTTTATTTGCATCTTAGTTTGTAAAAATTAGTTGAGAAATTTCCGAGACAATTGAATGCGCATTTTCTCATAGATTTGCAAATATTGCCTAGTAATTCCGGAACCGGAAGTCGGATAAAGATAAAATTCAAAAGCGATCTATGGGACAATAACCCCTTTCGTTTGAATCTAAGTTTGTGAAAATCGGTCACGCCATCTCTGAGAAAAGTGAGTGACATTTATTTTCATTTTTTGGTGCATATCACCCTGTAATTCCGGAACCGAAAGTCGGATCGGAATAAAATTCAATAGCGATCTATGGGACCATAAGACCTTTCATTTGAATCGGAGTTTATGAATATCGGTTCAGCCATCTCTGAGAAAATCGAGTGACATTATTTGTGACATACACACATAAATACATACATACACACAGATATTTGCTTAGTTCGTCGAGCTGAGTCGAATGGTATATGACATTTGGCCCTCCAGGCCTCGGTTCAAAAGCCGGTTTTCACAGTGATTGTATAGCCTTTCTATATGAGAAAGGAAAAAAGGTAATCAAACATAATACAAATAAATTTATGCCGAATCTTACCAACAATTTGGAATAATTTCATTTTTCATGATATTGTGAGTAAAATGTCGGCGACAACTGACGTATAACATGTAAAAAACATGCTTCAATCCACCTAGTGGTGTAATGATGCATTTCTCATATGAATAATTTTCGCCTATATATTACAGCAAAAACTCACAAAAATACTACAATTGAAAAAAGTTTAAAAAATAGTTTTGAAAATTTTTGGTGTATAATACTCACACTACATTTGAATTTATGTTAGTGAAAATCTATTCAATCATATGTGAGAAAGTAAAGTGAGCTCCATTATTGTCGGTATTGCTGGAACCGAAAGCTGGATAAAGTCGGTTTTCACAGTGATTGTATAACCTTTCTATATGAGAAAAGCAAAAATCAAATTTAACCAAATAATTTCAATTTATAAATTTAATTTTGTATTTTCAGGGTTATTTTTCGGAATTGTCCAAACATAAATTGTTGTTTCTGAACATATAGCAATGTATGTTATAAAATGAAAATAAGAGGAAACAATAAAACAAAATTTCTTAGAATATGTTTGGTTTTGGCTGTTTGAATATGGAAAATCGAAATTCTTAATAATATTTCAAAAACAGCATTTTCGGAAATTCATGATAACTGATCGGATTCGTAAACTCATTAAATTGTAGTGTGTTGTTATGAATAGCCAAATCTGTATCTGAGTATTAAACAGTTTTTAGGGATTACAAAGATGTATAGGTGGCAAAATGGACCGTGAGCGATCTTAGTCGTCCTTATAGTGACACTACAAAGAAAAAAAAAGATGTATAGGTGATTAGTAGTCCACAAAAAATATCACAGTCAGCATCTCTAGCTTATGAACCGAATGAGCAGTACACGGCTCATGCTGAAGATATTGATCTGTAACCAAGAATGAACAATTTCGCTATAGACGAGAAAATAAATTATAAGAAGATTTTGATTACAAATTAAATGACTAAATTGACCATCTTAAACAACATGCACAAATATGTCTTCCTCATTTTAGTTTATTAAAAATACTCATAGTTTATGACTATGCATAGTTAGTGTCTGTTTTACTGGCGAACAAGACGTGTCGTGAGCCCACAGCACTCAATCACTGAAAATATTCCGTATTTCTATGTGTCGGTTTTTCACGATACGCTTTGTGCGGATTCGTTCAATTCATGTGGTTGAAATTTTGCGCCCCTTATTCTGGCAGTGAATTTTACCTCGTTCATACCAAACATTTTTTTTAGAAAACTTCAACTTTTAGTTTGTTTGGATTTATTTTATTCAAAAAATTTATTCAGGCCTATATGCGTATAAGCTTTGCGTGGCAGATTGAGCCGTTTTTTAAAATAAATTTTATCTTTGTCACCCTTTTTCTAAGGGGGAGAAGCTTCCATTTCCTTCCAACGATGATTGAGGAGCACTTTGTTCGTGGCTCGTCTCGTCATCCATTCCGTATCGGCGGTGTTGTTGTGAACCGTTATATTGTAAGTGTTTTTTCAATTTTTTTCTCACTGTTGTTCGTAGCCTTGTGCTCATTGCTGGTTGCTGTAGATACGGTTGGTTGGACATTGATTACAGTTCCTTACTGGTTTGATGCAGAAAGCATTTTTGAAGCAAAACTACTGAGTTCAATTGTTACCATTTCTGAACGTTGTCCTTGTCTTTCGTTGAAGATATCCTTTTCCCAGGTTCAGTGCAAGGTTTGCCGTAGTGTGTAGGTTGTTCACAAAACTGACATGTAATCAGATGATTTTCATAGGTAATCAGCGTTTTACACGGATTTATCCCGCCTTGACCACAAATGATGTAAGATGGAATTGTCTTACGTAGTTGGATACGTACCACTTGCATGCCATTCCGGATACCGGGGAAAACTTCCGTCACACTTCCCTTCCAATGGAAAGAATTTCACCGTACTGCAACATATTTTTCCGAACGAACTGATCGCTGACCTGTAGTAGAAGGTTATGTACATGTACTTTCATACCATTGTCCACCATGTAGACCGGGAATTTGTAGTTAATATTGTCACACTCAACGCTGTGCACCTCGTTGTAAACTAAGGCGACTGCAATTGCAGCTCTTTCACGTTTAAACATAATGTACACACAGTTAGACGCCTTGTTGAATTGAATCTCAGTTACATTATTAGCGTCTAGATGCATTAGTTCTTTAAGTAAAAGAAATCAATATAAATTGAAGTTGGTCTTGTAGGCCAAGTTTCAGGTTTTGTTAAATCGTATTTGCGTATTTGGATGAGATGCAAACACAAACTGAAGATTTTTTGGATATCTCATACAACTGAAAATTTTATTATAAATTGCTAAAAATATTTCCGATGAGCGCTATACTCAATAACTCAATGAGCGCTATACTCAATAACTAACAGAAGAGTACACCGCCATGCTTCAATAAAACTAATATCACAAAAGTATCGGATTCAAAGACTATATATAAATACTATATATAGCAAAAGTAAGCAAACAGGAATCTTATATTCTCACTAGACTATCGTTTAATGGTCAGTAACAATTGACAATGATAGAAAACTTTTTGAAGTGTGTGTCTATCAGATTGTGAAAATGTAACACTCCCGACGATCGTATATACTATATGATTAACTTTTTTTTTCTATTTCCCATTTTATCAATAGGTGGATTGGTAATACACATAGTAATACTACTACTAGCAACCGAACAAGCAACTAACCAACCAACCAACCAACCAACCGATGATCGACCGATGAATATGTAATTGAGTTACGACGGTTGTGATCAAACAACCTGCCGAATTACGGTTTCGTGTGTCGATTATTGCTCACTGACGCGCAAAAGAGCGTAAGATCGAAAAAAAAGTGAAACGTTCAAAATAGATAGCAGCAGCAGCAGCAGCAGCAACAGCAGAGAGAGTGAAACGAGAGCGGTCTGTGTGCGTATGATAATGAGATGTTCGGCATCGAGAAGATGTATGCGTTGGGTGTAGTAGAGTAGTGCAACAGTCAAGTTAAGTGAGTACGACGCAAGAGAGCAAATTTGTTCGATATCTGCTCCTGTCCACCATTGGGTCTATTATCTCCGTTCGATCAGTGCCCTCGCGCGAAGTGTTATAATCTCGAAAGTTATCAAGTAGCAACTCGCAACATGCAGTGGATATGATCTTCCATCTTTTCACGTGCCAATTCTGCAGCTGCGAACGTAGATGCCTATAGATTGTTGTGAATTTATCTGTTCAGGTAAGCTATGAACGATTCTCCCTAATAGCATTTTTAATTGTATTAAATGCTAAACAAATAAAAACAGTATTATATGTCGCTAACAATCGAACTAAAAATGTCGTAAACATTACTATCAACAAAGTTGCAATATTAGCACTGAAAAGCCACAACCCACTCGCTCCGCGTTTTGTGGTTTGTTTGATTGCCTGAAATTACTTTTTCGCGCGGTTCGGTGCCTTCTAAACTTTGCCAGTGCTGGATATGGTAGTGTTCGTTCAGGGTTATTACGTGACGATTTAGCGACTGAGGTGTTGCTATATAACCACCGGTTACTGCCAGTAGATTTAATTTAACGCGTGAGCCGATTTCGTGCTTGCTGTGGCCTTGAATTTATTTGGCTTCGCCAATCAAAATCTGACCACATTTTTTTGGTTAATAGTCGTACCGTTTTCACGGCACCAGTTTCATTTCGAGCATTGGCCAATCAACGTTGGGATCTACCATTAACCTATCGCTATAAAAATTCACCGTGATAAATATGATGTTTTTGAGGTATCCAGGCCTGAGTACGATTTCTAGTCTCCGCTGGCACCGCAAGTTTGCTGACGAAAAGGCGGCTTTTGATTCCGACCTGATACCGACTCCGTTTTACTCGGTCTAATATGGTCTGATGCATCTCTTTGGTGAAGTGGATTGAGAAGGGTGTCGCTTGAAACAGACGGTTAGTTAGTAAACGTTTTCAAGTTAGTCGTCTCATGTTTGTTGAAAGTGATCACCTCTTCGAATTGACTCGTACTGTACAGACCTATTGCTTCCATAGTGTAACGATCCTACTGACATGATTAATCCTTCTAGGTTGATCCTCGAACATATGACAACTTGATATTAAAATCGGTAGTTCATAACAGTATCCTAAATTGGGGGGTTTGACGTGAAAACGTCTATGGGACATCTTTTCAAATTTTACCCTCTTAGAGAGTGATAGGTTTTGCATCGTGACTATCTCTTGTTGTTTCTACCCGATCAAATGGTAATAACAGAATTATAACAACTGGAGTAATTTATTTCAGAAATATTTTGTAACAAATTTTGAAATATTTTTGGCTGGTAAGCTATTAAAATAACAAAACACTACAAAGATCAGCCCCATGGGGTTTTTCGAGCCATTAATGTGGAACAAGGCAACCAAAATTTCTAATGATCGACATTTTTAATCAATCGTCACACTTTTGAATCCGCAATTGGACGAGAGTTTTCTTATATTGATCTTGATTAGGAGCCAACACCACACATTGCTTGTTTTATAGCCAACGAAATTACACCAATATCCCAAATGTATGCAATTATATCTTTGTACATACTTGCGATACGATTTTGATATTAAAGCTTCTCTTCGCCAAGCTTGTGTTCAAGTTTTGTATGCAAGCAGTTATTTTTATAGCGTTAAGTTTCTCTACCATTCTGCGATTTCGGTTGAAGCGATAAACTTTTTCTCATTATCAATCGAGTTCATCTTATATTAGTTAGAAATAAATCGCACTCAAACTTTATCCTGGGGTAGTTGTCAATTTCTCAGGCGAAACGACATAACATGGAATTTCTTTCGAGCTTGCATGACACAAGATCAGAGCATACCAATTAAAGCTTCAAATCGTTTTATGGCACTTTTTGTCTTGCTGCAACAACCTACCTGTAGCATGCTACGCGTAGGACTGAAATGTTAGCTATAATTTCGCTTCTATTTATACATTCGCGTGCTTCCAACAGCTTCGCTTTTGCTTTTGCGTTGATTGACCAATCAGAGCGATGCTTTCCCTTTGATGTATCGCTTACTCCTTCAAAACCGTCGTCTATGACAGGGAAATCCGGTATGCCGGAGAATTTTAACAGACGAATAGGACACTGCTCACTACTAATCAAAATTTCAGCCATATGTAATTGAAGCCAAATGAATGAAAAACTTACATAAAAGATGATTTTTTGGAAAAAGATACGCTCAGAGACAGGGCTCGAACCTGCATTCTTATGCATTCTGTGTATACGAGCTACCATTTCACTACCCTAAGCCTTGTGATAGACACAACTCAAAAACACGACTAGGCATGATAAAGCGTACATCGAACATGGTCTACATCCTAGCCGTCTCACAACCGTTACCATACATCCAAACAATACTCTCTTCATCAAACAATAGTCTTCTCGCTCTATACCTATTTTCCACTCAAGCACTTAGTAGGAGAGTGTATTTAGATTCGCTTGTCACTTTTTCTACTGGTGCCAGTCGCTGGCTGGATATCGCCAGCGACAGACCCTATAAAGGTTGTATGATAGTCTGTCACGTTCGATGTGTGCTTTAACATGCCTAGTCGTGTTTTAGAGCTGTGTCTATCACAAGGCAGGGTGGCGAAATGGTAGCGCGGATGCACGAAATGCATAAGAATACAGGTTTGAGTCCTGTCTCTGAGCTTATCTTTTTCCAAAAAATTATCTTTCCTGTAAGTTTTTCATTCATAGCTCAGTGTTTGTAATGACTGAGTGGAAGCATATATTGGAGAATATTTTCTGCAAGTTTTTCATTCATTTGGCTTCTCCAATATATGTTTCCACTCAGTCATTGCAAAAACTGAACTATGTTGATACGTTAGATACAACAACAGATATTCACGATGCAAAACTTATCATTCTCCAATATATTTTGTGTCGGACCGATTTTAGCACGGTTCGTTTTTGGCAACATAATCGTTCGAATATGGCTTATGTTAACCAGATGATGGCAGAATTTTCGAGTTGAAAGCAATTCCATTATTATATTGTTTACAGCATTAAATGCTGGAAGAACATAACACCCATATACCATTCGAATCAGTTCGTCGAGATCAGCAAATGCGTGCGTGACAAATAATTTCACTTAATTTTCTCGGAAAATTTCTTTTCTACAAACTCAGATTCCTATGAATAGTCGTATGCTCCCAAACAAGGTTCCGAGTTCTGGTTCCAGAACTATAGGATAATATGTGAAACGAAATTAAAATTGTGTAACTCAATTTTCTCGCAGATGGCTGAACCGATCTAAGATTCAAATGAAATCTAAGAATCATCTAAGATTCAAATGAAAAGTTTTAAGATTCTATAAAACATCTTTCTTTTCGGTCAGATCCAACTTCCGGTTTCGAGGATACAGGGTGATTAGTATAAAAATGTCTATTTCACATAAATTAATCAGGTTCATCGGGTTAGCAGATATGGATAGTCGATAACCAAATAAACTTATTTCAGTTTTAGTGGTATTCAGTTTTCGATTCTGAAGGTACTTAAAAATTTAATTCGCACTACGATTTCTCAAAGATGTCTACACTGATTTTTTAACATTTTGAAACAAATGTAAACTATACAGCAGGTGAATTTATCTGACTTCAGCTACACCGATTTTCGAATTCCGGTTCCAGTATCGAATCATTTCTCAAAGCTCAATCGTTTTCTCAAAAAAGCCAAATCGAATTTCAGAAATAAAAATTCAAATTAAAATAAACTTATAGTCCCACACAAAATTAGTTAATTTTATCCAATTCTGATTCTGGAATTACAGGATGATGATTTTTTAAAATTCAAACCGATATAGAAGATGACAATTCCGGAAAGCTTTAAAGTTGGACTCAAAATTATTGCAATTCATTCGTCATATGGCCACACGAAACGGTTTGGGTTATGCTGGTTTCTGAATACCGGCTCTGGAAGAACCTTAAATTATCGTAAACTCTAAAGTGCAACTTACTTGGACATATCATGGAATGTTTAATCGATTGTCGCACTTTTAGATTCAAATTCGATCCGATTTGCAGTTTCGACATTACAGAGTAATGAATGATTAAAATCTCAAATTGCCGCTTAAAACGACGATCAATAAAATGATGTCATGAGAACTAAAACACCGAAGAATATTCATACAAAAAACAACTGCGGATTGATAAAAAAGGTATCATCTCACTGCTAGGTGGGTTAAGCACGTTTTTGACACTAAATTTGCTCGAGATGGCTTAAACTGCTATTGGTTCATTAAACACGCTCAAAGTTCAAATGGCTGTCACTTACGGTTCCGGTGATAAAATGGCATAAGTGACGTAAGCGTCAAAACACATTACCGCTCAATTTTCTTGTATATGAATTAACCGACATCAATAAATGACTAAAATTAGGCTGCGTTTCGAAGATATAGCATATTTATTCTATCCGTATAATTATTTCAAATTCTAATTGTATTATTGCTGATACGCTTGGTCTGAGAAATGTTGCCGAAAATGTGACATAATCGATGAAGTGTGCTTTTGTGAACTACCCGAAACAATCTGATTCAATTCGTGTCAAAAATAAGCGCAAATTAATGTTAGAAATTAACTTAATAAAAAGGCAAAAAATGTTTTGAATTTTATCAGGTTTAAATTTGATCAGGTTCTAACGAGTAAAACAGATTGAAAAAATAACATGCGGATGGAGCTATGTACTGAAACCCGAGAAAATGTTACCGCAGAAACGGGACTCGGACACGTAGCTAGCTCCTATCCGAGGAAAATCCGAGCTAGTTTATCCGAGGAAGACACTGATCCAATTTCAAATTAGCTCAAGATGTCTCTACGTCTTAACAAGACTAAAACATCAGTTCGTGCTCGCATCTCACCCGACACGGTCGAAACAACAGAAACAAAGACAATACGCCAGTGAACAATAGAGTGTACGGAATGGTCAAATACGATTTAACAAAGCCTGAAACTTGGCCTACAAGACCGAATTCAATTTGTATAGATTTCAAGCGTTACAAAGTTAGACCAGCAGCAAATGAAATTGAAATCTTACTTAAAGAACGAATGCATCTAGACGCTAATAATGTAAGTGAGATTCAATTCAACAAGGCGTCTAACTGTGTGTACATAATGTTTAAACGTGAAAGCGATGCACTTGCATTCGCTTCGGTTAACAACGAGGTGCACATCGTTAAGTGTGACAACATTAAATACAAAATCCTTGTGCACATGGTGGACAATGCCATAGAAGTACGCGTGAATGACCTTCCCCCGCAGGCCACCGATAAGTTCGTTCGGGAGAATATGTCGCAGTACGGTGAAATCCTTTCCATCGAAAGGGAAGTATGGCGGAATTGTTTCCCCGGCATCCGGAATAGCGTGCGAGTTGTGCGTATGCAACTACGTAAGGCAATTCTATCTTACATCATTTGTGGTCAAGGTGGGACACGTCCGTGTAAAACGTTGATTACCTATGAAAATCAGCTGGTTACATGTCAGTTTTGTGAACAACCTGCACACTACGGTAAACCTTGCACTGAAACTGCGAAAAGGACATCTTCAACCAAAGACAAGGTCAACCGTTCAACAACGAAAACTAGTGAGCGCAATACTCAACCAATGTACAACAAGGCGCATCTAAAGCAACTAGCAACGAGCTCAAGGCTACGAACAACAAGGAAAACGAAACGAAGACGGACACCAACAACAATACAACCGATGAGGCAATGGATGACGAGACGAGCCACGAACAAAGTGCCCCTCAACCCTCGTAGGAGGGAAATGGCAGCTCTTCTCCTTCTAGAAAAAGAGTGACAACGAGATCCACTTCAAAAAATCCTTTATTTAAAAAATCGGCTAATTCGGCCACGTAAAGCTTGTACACAAATAGGCCCGAATAAAAATATCTTTAAAAAAAGACTAAAACAAATCATTATTTTAATGAGACTGTGTCGATGAAAGAGAAAGGTATTATCACACCACCAGGTGGATTAGGAGTAGGTTTTTTTTTGTTTAGAAGTTCGCGGTGAAAGGCTTTGTTCAAAGGCCTAGTCCTTCCGAATGATTTTTTTTTTACAAATCTACAAACCTGCATCGTGTACTATTCTTTTGTGCTCATCGACTTTATTACCTCTAGGTTTAAATAATTCGGTCAAACTGGCTGTCGTTGCTTCTTGCTTATTGGCGAACGATTCCTTGTGTAATAAAATCCTAGAAATAAGACGGTGATTTCGCATAACATCTGTGGTATGTTTCGTCGTACTTGAGTTCTGAGAAACCAATGTTGCTCCACTCTATAGAATGAACAGTAAAATCGGTTTAAAAAAGAAAGATAAAATTTTGCTTAGAAGTGCAGTGCCTAAGTTTTCTCTTCACATTTGCTTTAAGGCGCTCAAGCATGGCAATTGAAACATAATCTCATAAATTTTGTTAACGAAGCAGTGAACATTTTTAAAATGTTTACTTAGAGACCGTAGGCATCTAAGTGTAAACAATTCCACCCATTGATTCTGAGTGCTTCCCACCCGGTTGCAGATTTGAAGCGTTGGCACTGTAGTCGTATGAAATTGCGGCTAAACACTCATTGAAAGCACTTACTCATCGTCGTAAATTAATTTTAGCTGGAATCTTCGTCCACAGTTTCCTCATAATATAGCCACCAAACGTAAAAACAATCGTTCTCACTCTCAGACGTATGTGACACATGCGACACTTGGATGATGCGTTGGCAGTGAATGAACTTCATATATCAAATTTCCCATGTGCTATCGTGTCGAGCACACGAGTGCCTAGCAAGCGGGACATGACAGATGATTTCCTGTCACACGACGGCCAAACACGCGGATGTTAGCTGTAACTCGACCAGAACGGTGAACCATACGATTCTATGTCGGAGGTCCCTTCCGCTGATTCCTAGAAATCACCATTTGTTTACTCAGTCACTTGATTCGGGATGGTTTGGCGTGAGATCGCACGCTTTCTTTAAATAAATATCCAATTAAAAGCACTGTGTTTAGATGATACAATCTGATGATTAGAGTGCATTACAGTTTAACTGAGTTCGCCGAAAGTGGGCGAGAGGTGATTTGTTAGTTTGTCAACCAATTACAAGAAAAAAAACGTGCCTAATCCACCTAGCAGTGAGATGATACCTTTTTTTATCAATCCGCATGTGTTTTTTTGCATGGATATTCTTAGGTGTTTTAGTTCTCATGACATTATTTTAATTATCGTCGTTTCAAACGGCAAATTGAGATTTTAATCACTCATTACCCTGTAATTTCGAATCTGCAAATCGTATCGAATTTCAATCTTAACGTGTGACATTCGATTGAACATTCCATGAGATGTCGAAGTAAGTTCCACTTTAGAGTTTTTCGTCATTATTTATGGTACTTCCAGAGCTGGTATTCAGGAACTAGCATAACCCAAAATGATTCGAATGGCCATAAATTAATACGCCAAACAATTTACATCTTCTATATCGGTATGCATTTTAAAAACTCATCATCTGTAACTCCAGAATCGGATAAAATTCATTAATTTTGAATGGGACCTTAAATCCTTTTATTTGAATTTTTGTTTTTGAAGTTCGATTTGGCCTTTTTGAAAAAATGAATAAAATGAATGAGAAACGATTCGATACTGGAACCGAACTTCTGAAATCGATGTAGCAGAAATCAGTTAAATTCACCTGAGTATTGTGTGGACATCTTTAAGAAATTGTAGAGTGAATTAAAATTTGGGGGTACATTCCGAATCGAAAACTGAATACCGCTTAAACTGAAATAAATTTATTTCTTAATCGACTATCCAAATCAGCAAACCCGATTAACCTGATTAATTTATGTGAAATGGACATTTTTATACTAATCACCCTGTATCTCCTAAACCAGAAATCGGATCTGACTAATTTTTATAGGATTTTAAGACCTCTCATTTGAATCATAGATGATTCTTAGATTTCATTTGAATCTTAGATCGGTTCAGCCATCTACGAGAAAAATGAATTGCATTATTTTAATTTCGTTTCACATGTCATCCTGTGGTTCCGAAATCAGAAGTCGGATCCAAATTTGTAAGTATACTAGTTTTCATATGAATCTGAGTTTGTAGAAAACGGTTTAGTCATCTCCGAAAAAATTGAGTGAAATTATTTGTCACACACGCATTTGCTGATCTCGACGAACCGAGTCGTATGGTATATGGAAGTTATGTTCTTCGAGCTTTTATTGCTGTAAGTAGTTTAAATCAATATAATTATGTAATTACTTTCAACTCGAAAATGCTGATATCATCTGGTTTACATATGCCATATTCGAACGATTATGTTGCCAAAAACGAACCGTGCTAAAATCCGTCCAAGGCAAATTGTCATGAAAAAGGATGCTGTACACAGTCTTTTGGGCATTTAGAAACAATTGTATGTAACAGTATAAAAAATCGTGTTTTCCGTTGCTCCCAGCATTTCTTTGTCATACAGTGTTCAAAACTTCTACTGCTGGGATAAGGGGAAAAGTCGTTTACACAAATATATTGATATCTCCGTTAAAAATGGACGGATTTTTAAAACTCCGTATAACTCAAAAAGTAAACATCCGATCTCAAACCCATTTAATAGCGTTTTTGGTGACGAGGAGACCTTTCATTTGCGACTAGTTTGATCAAAATCGGTCCAGCCATCTCTGAGATCTCGACCTCTTAGTTGACAACACACATACAGACACACACACATACACACTCACACGGACACTTGCTCAGTTCGTCGAGCTGAATCAATTGGTATATTTCATTCGGCCCTCCGGGCCTCGGAAAAATTTTCTAAAGTCATAGCGAATTCTATACCTATTTTTTATATATATAAAAAAGGTAAAAAGGGACAATCGATTAAACATTTCATGATATGTCGAAGTAAGTTCCACTTTAGAATTTACGGTAATTTACGGTACTTCCAGAGCCGGTATTCAGGAACCAGCATAACCCAAACCGATTCATATGGCCATATGACGGATAAATTGCAATAGTTTTGAGTCCAACCTTCAAGCTTCTCGGGATTGTCATCTTCTATATCGGTTTGAATTTTAACAATTCATTATCATGTAATTCGAGAACCGGAAGTAATAATTGGATAAAATTAATTAATTTTGTATATAAGTTTATTTTAATTTGAATTTTTGTTTCTGAAATTTGATTAGGCTTTTTTTGAGAAAACGATTGAGCTTTGAAAAACGATTTTATACTGGAACCGGAATTCTAAAATCGATATGGCCGAAGTAAGATAAATTCACCTGAGTAGCTGTATAGATTACATTTGTTTCAAAATATTTGAAAATCAGTGAAGACATCTTTGAGAAATCATAGCACGAATTAAATATTTAGGTGCCTTCTGAATCGAAAACTGAATACCACTAAAACTGAAAAAAGTTAATTTTTTGTATCGACTATCCAAATCTGCTAACCCGATAAACCTGATTAATTTATGTGGAATAGACATTTTTATACCAATCACCCAGTATCCCCGAAACCGGAAGTTGGATCTGAGTGAAGAGCAAGATGTTTTATAGAATCTTGAAACTTTTCATTTGAATCTTAGATCGGTTCAGCCATCTACGAGAAAAATGAGTTACACAATTTTGATTTCGTTTCACATATCATCCTGTAGTTCCGAAACCAGAGGTCGGAACCAAACATAATTCAGGAACTTTGTTTGGGAGCATACGACTTTTCGTATGAATCTTAATTTGTAGAAAAGAAGTTTTCCGAGAAAATTGAGTGAAATTATTTGTCACACACGCATTTGCTGATCTCGACGAACTGATTCGAATGGTATATGAATGTTATGTTCTTCCAGCATTTATTGCTGTAAGTAGTTTAAAACAATATAATTTAAAAAAAAATCTGCCATCATCTGGTTTATATATGTCATATTCGAACGATTGTGTTGCCAAAAACGAGCCGTGCTAAAATCGGTCCGAGGCTAAATGTCACGAAAAAGGATGCTGTACACAGTCTTTTTGGTACTTAGAAACAATTGTATGTAACAGTATAAAAAATCGTTTTTTCCATTGCTCCCAAGCATTTCTTTTTCATACAGCGCTCAAAACTTCTACTGCTGGAATAGGAGGAAAAATCGTTTACACAAAAATTTCGATATCTCCGTTAAAAATGGACGGATTTTAACAATCTATGACTTGTTGGATAGGTATTACCGTACGGAATCTAAGTCTGAAAACATATTCTGTTTTCAAGGTCAATTGTGACAGATACTATCAAAAAACTGAAAATTTTGACATAAAACTTCGAATAACTCAAAAAGTAAACATCCGATCTCAAAACCATTCAATAGCGTTTTGGGTGACGGGGAGACCTTTCATTTGCGACTTGTTTGATCAAAATCGGTCCAGCCATCTCTGAGATCTCGACCTCTTAGTTGACAACACACATACAGACACACACACATACACACACACACACACAGACATTTGCTCAGTTCCTCGAGCTGAATCGATTGGTATATGTCATTCGGCCCTCCGGGCCTCGGAAAAATTTTCTAAATTTTGAGCGAATTCTATACCTATTTTTTATATATATAAAAAAAGGTAAAACACACATTTAATTTTCTCAGTTTTCTTTCTTCAATAAACATATGTTTACCATCAGAAGCATATGTTCGCCATTACCACCACCACCACCACCGCCGTCTTTTTATTTAGTCACAGTCAAAAATCAGTGATAATTGACCGTTGGGGCACATCAAGTAATCACTGCCTGCATGATGGAAAGGACGTTGATGAACTCGATTGTTTCAATCAATTTTAATTTAACTACATTAATATGTTAGATGTCCCGCACCGTCAGTTCTGAGATGTTCTTTAGGTTTTTTTCTTGCATCTCTCCATTTGAGGTCTGACACTTACTCGACAATAACACATTCAACGTTTTTCTAGTATTCGCGTAAAACGGTCATCTCCACCTACCATCCTCAGTCCTTCTAACTTAGCATTTGTGGAGGAGGTAATTAGTGCACTTGCCACAGTTCGTCTATGGATGAGTAAGTGCAATTTCAGAATGGTTCAAAAGAATTCAGCAAATTAGTAGCAAGTATTCGGCAACGCAGTCAATTCCGAGAAGTGAGCGTGTCAAAATCCAACGAGCATGTTTTGTGTTTTAATGCGTTTCAATTCGTTCATGAATGAAAACAAATTTTTTTGTGGCATCGAGACATCCTCGTATGTTTTGCTAAGTCGGTGTTTTTTGTGTGCCCTGCTTGTTTAGTTTGCGACATGTTCAAATACTTTCTAAGGCGGTGTTCTGGTCTGGTGTTGCGATGTACGTTTTCCTGTTCTTTTCCTAACACACTACTGAGCAACTCTTTCGAGTTGTCTCATAAAACATCTCTTCTGATTGACATCACAAACGCAACAAAAATGGAACACCAGTAGCAATCATAAGTTAATTTGATTTAATATCGTCACAGTAGTAGTGGTTGCTTCGACAAATATCGCTTGGCGTGCCGGACCGAAACAGTGCCAAAATAATTATCCCTACAGTTCATGATTGAATGGCGTTTCTGGGACGGCGTAGAATCGGCTGTCTGTTGATCCTGTGTCACGTGTAAATGAAATTACACTTCCTGTTGTTCATCACTTAACGACTGGCAGGTGATATGCGGTTTGATTGATTACTCTAATTTATAGCTAACGTCAATAGAGTTTTGATGAATTTATGTATGAATACCAAATGTCCAATTAACGAGTAGTTTGTGCCATGCTCATTTTCAAATATAAAAACCTGTGTTTTATTCCACCTAGTGGTGTAATGATTTCTTTTTGTTATCAATCATACCATCATATATATTACTATGGCATTCTTCAACATAATTTTCTTCGATTCTTGAAAAAAAAATAACCCGAATCGGTTTGTTTGGCCTTCTACTAATAATGACTACCGATTGAAGTAGTGTTGAGGCCGATTTAGGATTTTTTTTACGTTTTTGTTTCGCCCCTTTAGTGAAGGTAGAGAATTTTTAAAACCATTCATTTGTAAAAATCGGTTACGCCATCTCTGAGAAAAGTTAGTACAGTCTGTTACATAAGAAAGTGGTCACTGCTGTGAGCAAGGAAGGCTTTTATCGTATCAAAGAACGCTCACTAGCAACTCTTCACACGATTGAATTCGTGCCATCAAAGAGAGACGGATACCATCGCAGCAACAAAAAACCGGCATGGTTCATTTAACATACAATAGACACCAGTGCGAGAACGAATTTCTCTCGATGACCTGTCCGAGAATCAAAGGCTAGCTCGCTGCTTTAAGGATTCTCTCTGAAGCAACAAACGGTCGGTTATTCTCGTTTCGCGATCCGATTCTGTATGGGCAGTGGATAATTGCGATAGAATCATTTTACTATTGCCGCTTATTCTAACTATGTGCATATAACCTTTGTATAAGTTGTGTCTATGAAAATGTCTGTGAATGCTCCACACAAGGGTTTTGAAATATTGCAACCTAGTATGAGAGTCATCAAATCGAATCATCGATTCGATTTTATGCGATAATTGTCAACTTGCGATTCTCTCTTGATAAATTCCACGCAGCACCAATCATTATCAGACTGTAATTTTTTAAGGGCCGTGAATTACTCAGAGTATGAAGTAGAACGAAGAAATGTAGAAAAATTCTCTCGCGGTTCATGCATTGAGAGACTCGAGTTTTTGTAGCATCTTCTACCGAATTAAAAATGTTGTATACAATATAGATAAAAATCGAGCAGCTGCTGTCAAATTTTCGGCAATCACCAACACTGGTTGTGAGAAAATGAAAAGACTCAACACGAAAATACTTTTGAATATTGTTTTACTAGATCACAAACTTACATGCACATACATTGATAGCAAGTTCAATCCTATTCAGCGTTAATAATGGCTTGACACCTTCGAGGCTTACTTTGAGCGAGCTGTTTCAAATTGTGTGATCGGTTCTTTCCAAGCTTCATCTACATTCGAGCCCAAACATTTTCAATTGGATTGGCATCGGGCGACTGAAAGGGTCAATCCAAGGTGGGACCTTTCGGGTGCGAGCACAAAAAAAACTGCGTATGCGGTACTCATTTCGAGAAAATGCTGAAATCGAATTGTAACCAATAGTCAGCTGATTTATTCTCGCATTGAAGGACACTACTGCCCTCTATGTTAAAAAAAATCCCACCATTCCACTTTACCGATCGCGAGTACTCGTGACCAGAGATGTCCATCTCCTCTGTGTGACGAAGAGCAAGAAAAATTTCTCCCCTCGCACTGACAACTTCAACGAGAGCTCTTCTCTTTCACATTTATACACCACTGTTGTATAAAGTGTGCACGCATCATGAGTGCGTTTGTTTATTTCCTTTTACCTCCTCCA
Source organism: Malaya genurostris (assembly GCF_030247185.1). Lineage (NCBI taxonomy): Eukaryota > Metazoa > Arthropoda > Insecta > Diptera > Culicidae > Malaya > Malaya genurostris. Next base: position 185,548,488 of record NC_080572.1, read on the forward strand.
CTGAATCGCACCAAAGTGCTAGAGCATTAGCTAATGAAATCTCTGAGGTGGATGCAGATACTTTCACAGAGGTGTACATGCCGGTGAGCACTCTGGTGTGTGGTTTGCGTAGAAGAAGCGTGTGCACGCAAAATCAGCAAAATAAAACAATTTATCGCTAAATTATCGGTTCTCATTGCAAATTTTTTATAGCAAGGCCAGATCTACTCTCTATCAATTGAAGTTCACAGAAGTGTTCGCTCACCATCACGCGCCAGTGATCACTTGGGTGTATTTAGGCGAGAGCACGTGAGAGCGATTCGTGCGAAGAGAATGTTATTCTCTCGCACCAGCTTCTTTCAACACAAGCACGCACTCAAAGTCTGTCTGTCTGGACACTGAGAAGAAGTGCGCTTTCCTCTTTGTGTGGAGAGAGCAAATGTATCCGCAGTGTATAATTGAAACCTACGCCCTGGTGTATCACTCTAGTGAAATGCCATCTCTGATCGTGACCACGCTCTTTTGTAACTGTACCTATATTTTCATTATTTTTCACATAACTCTGGCACCGGAAAATAGTGAGTGCATAGTTTATCCATTTTCTTTGCATATCACCCTGCATCTCCGCAACCGGAAGTTGGATCGGGATGAAAGTCCTCGGTTAAAAAGTCGGTATTGACAGTGATTGCACATAATCTTTCTATATGAGAAAGACATAAACAGATTCGTTGGGATTATAATCATTCATCATCTACTGAACCATTTAGCCATTGTTTGGTTGGTTAGAAAATAAGGGAGTCGAAGTCACAACCAAAGTTCTCGTAACGTGAGCAAAAACACGCTGAAAATCGGCATTCTCACTCTCCCTATTGTGTACATTTCGATTGGGTACCCGGATGATCCCTTAAAACTCTTTATTTGGAATATGTTTACGTTTTGTTCTTGACTTATCAGTGCATAGCAGTTCAAATCAGAATTTCACTATACAAACAATACACAGTGGCATAACATGAATAAAAAACGCGACGTATTTTTTTTCAAGACATGATTAGGTTTTTTTTCACGAACATCTCACAGAAATGAACAAAATTTGCTAATTTTGATAGCTATCAGTGATTTGTTTATGTGTTTTTTTTCTAATTTATATACGTTGTTTTCACATTTTATCACAAAACTCTGGCACCGGAAGTCAGATCCAGACAAAATGCAGAAATTTTGTATGGGACCATAAGAACTGGCAGGTGATATGCCATCTCTGAAAATGAAGTATGTAATTTGAAATTGGAATTGGAATCCACAACAAATTTAGGAATTCCGTATGAAACTGTAAGGCTCTTCCTTTGAACCTATAATTTTGTGAAAATCGAGCCATCTTCAAGAAAAGTGAGTGAGATCCTTTTTGAAATTTCTGATGAATAATTCTGAAACCGGACTCAGATCACCGGAATAGTTAAAGCAGCATAAAACATGTAGTAGGATTATCATTACTATTATGATTATTATTGATATCACAACACCACCGGCACGGTATTACTGCACTACCGGCTGTCTATTTATCAACATTTTTATCAACCGCAGCACCGTCTTTTACCAATATCACACACCAGTAACGGACATCCATAACCGTTTCGTTTTCTTTTTAGCGTGTACGAATTAGAACAAAGCACGCATCGTTCGTGTTGTGTTTTCTTCTTCCACGTTGCACGTACCAGTCCGTTCCGGTGTTGTATTGTGATTCTATATGGCGGTTTGAAAGCTTTGACACTCATCGCCCTCAGAACCGGGAGTCGGATCCGCATGAAATTTCACAATAGCTTTTGAGACATTGTGAGCTTTAATTTAAACTAAGATTTGTCAAAATCGATTCAAGCATCGCTGAGAAATGGAAATGAGTTCTATTTTTGGAGTTTATCTTCACTATTTTCGGTGTTTCCGGAACAGGAAAAGGGGAGACCAGTAGTGCTGAATTGGTTTTATATTATTTGGCAGTTCATTCGTGTCATCATTGTGCAAAACTTAATACAGTTGACCAAACGGCATTTTTTGTGTAAACTGGTCTGGAAAATTGATTCAACGTATTTAGAAGAACAAACCGTACAAATCGCTATTATGCTCGTTTTATTCCAAGTTACCTTTTGGTGCTGAATTGTATGCTAATTTTACTATATAACATAAAACCGAACTACCTTCAGAAGACTAAATCAAGTTTTTTGCTGGAAAAAACTTTAACCGTACAAGATTTTTACCGATTTACTTCAAGTTTTCTCTAGTAATAAAATTCAGTTGGACTTTGATGTGTAATACTGCAGAAGATCAAATATGACCTATCAATATGAGTTCATATTACGAAGAAAACACCAGGAGGCTAATTGCAATAATGAGCAATCTTGTATTAACTAAGCAGCATTTGCGGGCATTTTTTAGTTTTCATTTTTAATTGGAAGAAAAGTGCAGCTGAAGTGCATCAAATGCTTGTGGGTGTTTATGGTGATGATGCTCCAACTGATAAATCATGTAGGGAATGGTTTCGACGTTTTAAAGAATATAGATTTCAGCGTTGAAGACAGGCCTCTTACTGAACAACTAAAAAAATTGAAGACAAACAGTTATAGGCATTATTCGATGAAGATCCGAGTCAAACTCAAGAGGAGTTTCAATGATCGCAATGATCGTGTTATGCAATTTTACCCCATTTTATTCTTCAACTGCGTTTTAAGATGAATCTTGATCTATTATCTTGAAGCAGATTAAATCAACCTATAAAAATTAGTCCATATTACGTGGAAAACTTCAACGATCCGAGTACATGCGGTAGTAATTGCTGCACACTACCGATGAATCCGTTTTATCTCAATTCTTTTCATTATCCATATTTTTTACTTAAGCTTTCTTCCGCATTCAGAAACAAGGAAGATTGCAATTGATCAAAACTGATTTATGCGACGTAAAAAAAAAGTGTAAAAATTGATTGCAGTTGTTGTTCAAGTCAAAGTCGTATCTTAAACTTTTGAAAAGAATCGGGGTAAAACAGTATAACATGATTGGTGCGTGTTTTGAATTCATTTGTTATCGACTGTTCAAGGTTTTTTATGTTATATAAACCGATTTTGGTCAACTGCAATCAGTCTCCTTTCGGAATGCCGAAGAAAGTTTAACCTAAGATACGGATTAGCTACTAACAGTTACTCATTTAAATCTGAAATAATTTTCTTGTGCTCGCATAGTCCTAGGTCAAAATAACATCGACCACGAATTAATGGACAAAAACATGATCAGTTAACCAATCGATTCTGAACCGTTGCTAAATAATAATAAGACTGTGTCTTTTTCAAAACAAGAGATAGATTTGCCGAAGGTCTTCGATTTCTCTGACATTTCCAAAAACTTTGGATTTTTGCTTGAGTACTTTTGCAAGTTTGCGTGCAATTGGCAGGTTTCTTGGAACAAGGATCAGAAGGTGTAGTGCCATAAAATTCATAAGGTTAACAAAATGAAAAGATTTCTCTTCGTTACATGTAACGAAATGCGTTGATTGTAGACAGACTTTTCCAATTAATATTAATTCCTACTTTGAACATTTTCAAATGGTGATGGAAGTCATTCTTTTTCCAATCCAACCTACCAGTCCAGAGCGGTGTGGTCCTTTGCTTTGTCAAGCACACGTCTTCATACGACTCGATCTATAACCGTTTGGTTCTGTTGTCGATTTTCTGGTTCGTTCAATGCTTATAATTTTATAATCAACAGAGACAATTTCAAAAGTGTTGATTACATTCCGACATATTATTTAAAGATATTTCTCCGTCGAACCTACCGGTATAGCCCTCCTACAGCCAGCATCACTGAAGCAGTTATATACCATCTAACTATTCTAACGAACTTTGCCTCTATATGGCCTGGTTATAATTGAACCCACAAGCAATTAAAATGGCCATATTGGAGAGGTGTTCTAAAACTGCACATCATGCATCGTTGCACAGGCTGGGGGCATTCCCATAAAACTACGTACGGCACAGTAAACGGAAGGGTACGTACCATCCGTAGGTTCAGAGCCTTTTGTTTCATTATTCATCTGCTGCTGCTTTCTGACGTTATCTTCATCATCGTCATCACATTCCGGCGGCGTCATAGCACGGTACACGTGATGCACAAGCTCTGACATCCTGAAGCTCTGGTTGTGTGTGTCGTTTCACTCGTCTGCCATTAGCAGCAGGGATTTATAAGTCCCTGGAAATCAATTCTTAAAGGGTACCGCCTTATTGTACGGAATATACACATAGACTTAGAGTTTGCTTGTTGCAAGGATTCAGAAAGGAAAAGACCATTCGTTTCTGGTGTGATAGTGTACTATTCTGCCGTGATGTGTTACCATATTCAGACCTAACGTTGAAATACAAGTGACAGAGAATCGAGTTAACTTCAATTGAAAATATAAGTGCAGAGTTTTCAATCGTTATCTGAGTGGATGCAGAAAGCAATTGTTTTCCAAACCTGATCTGACTTTACCGCCTAGACTAGATCACTTGAGAAGATAGTAATCGTTTATTTGCGTCATGTAGTTCAAATCAGTGATGTCAATTAAAAAGTATACATAGTCTAGACAATCAATCCCGCCAGTCTCGCCCGTCTTTGCTCACCAGTAAAAATTATTCGGAGTGCTTAACCGCTATCGCATGACACCTGCGTCACGTGACACACTGATCACGTCATGCGGTCATCAATTACATAAATAATCGCCGCAAAAATCACATGCTTCGAATCAGTCCATACGTCACGTACACGGTAGAAACTTCATTCATACACGTAGTGCGGTTAGGTTCTAACGGTTTTAATCCTTACGAAATGTACCACTGACCCTTTGTGTATTGTTTGGAAATACATAACGGCAAACACGCCAGGTGCGTAGCGTTGTCGTAGTAGTTGCTGTCGTTGGTTCTATGGCTCGTGACAAAAATTTACATTACGAAGCGTGACTAGGCTCAGCGAAAATGCTTATCGTACTGTAGATTTTTTTTAAAGAATGTTACTAAATTATTATTATTACTATGTTACTTTATTTAGCCTCGGTTTTGACCATTTGTTGCCGAATGTATACACACAGACTTACGATGAGACACAACAGTAGAGGGAAATACTTTACCATGAATATTACTGTTCGTTGACTGTTTAGAACTGCAAAATATGCACTCGACGTTTTTCCGCATTATAATCAACAAGCAGATTGTATCGTACACGGAAAGAAAAAATGAAATATGCCGTGTACATTTCAATCAATAGTAACATGGAATAGACATGGGTTGAATCTAAATTTTGATTGAAAACCTTCATCGATGCAAAACTAAATTAAATTGCATTGAATTTTCAATGAATATAACTGTATCTTTCAACTAACGCTTTGCGATTGAAATATATTGAAACCTACAGAATTTGTTGATTTGTTTATTTGGAACAGGGAAAAGCCCGGCGGAGTTAGTTTATGTCAAACTTGTTCTCCAACAGGCATAAAACCTCCTCATGTTTTGCATCAACAGATTACAATCATTCAAATGATACATTTCACTCAAACAAAGTATTTCTAATCTAACTAAAACTAATTAGATAGTAACCCTAGGAACGATTTCTTGACAACGTTTCGTGATAGATTAAAGTCGAATAAATTGGAACAGTGGTTGATTAGTTCTAGGATAGAGGATCCTAAGAAAAGAATAGTGTTTAAGATTACGGCAATGAATATCTACTTGTAAAAACTGTAAGAGCTCGGAGCAGTAAATTCTTGATTGGAGGAGATCTGCCAAAAAGTAGCCTTGCTGACATCGCGACGGACAGATAACAACTCGAGTTCAATCAGTTTGCATCTGGCATAGTAACTTGGAAGGTTCAAAGGGTTTCTCCAAGGAAGCCGACGCAGAGGAAATCGAACAAATTTCCGTTGGATTGCTTCAATGCGTTGGATATCGTTTTGGTAGTATGGTGACCAGACAACCGAGGAGTATTCGAGAGTAGTAAAATTATTCAACTGCTCTTGTAGGAACTCTGCGTCAGCTGTGGATTTGATGACATGAAATAATTTGAAATCATCGGCGAACGATAGTTTCATGCACTTGATCGAAAAATTCAGATCGTTGAGATAAAGTAAAAATATAAACGGTCCAAGGTGACTTCCTTGAGGAACTCCAGAGGTAACAGCAAATGGTAGGGTTGTACAGTCTCCTATTTTCACTATCATTTCGCGACCAGTAAGATATGAGTGAAGTCAATTCCGATATCAACAATTTTAGACTCGTTAGTTAAGTTTATTTCGTCGGTCGCATCGAAATTCCATGTTTCGTGGAGTATTTAAAATTTAATCAGTAATACCGTCGTGATGGAGTAATATCATCAATAATAATATTAACATACATGCTGCGATGAATAATAATTATAGTGATAAGAAAACCATGTCTAATCACAAAACGTGCTACACAGTTGATTGCTATTACCCTTTTTAGCTTGAATATCATACACAGAAGTAACAGGAGTGCAGGTTTTGCTACAGCAATTCAAACGCGTGAATTTCAAGAATTCAACTGAAGGATCTGTTACATATGAGTATCGCTTTCTAATTAGATGCAACAATATGAAAAAATGATGTCTAAACTATTCATAGATTCTCAGCAAAACTCAAATGAGCATAGAAATCGAACTTTTCATATTTTTTGAATATATTCCTGATTCTGTCTATATATTCGACGTAGAAGGTTATTTGAAATGTGTGAGATCAGTTGTGAAGATTTATATGCTGGTTTTAATTTTTTATGATGGAGTTTTTCTGATCCGGAGAGGTGAATAACCATAATGTTAAATTCTCATAGTTCTGGAATTGCAGAATTGGAATCAGAAGTTGGACCTGAATGGCATTCAGCTAATAATACCTTTGTTTTTAATTTAAGCTCGTGAAAATCGTTCGATACCAGTTCCATTTTGGAGTCATAGACCACTATAATTTTAGATTTTTCATCGTGATTCAAATGAGCGACAAAAACAAAAAAGTTTTCTGCGGCCTAATACACATATTCAAGTTAACATGAATAGACATGAGTGAAACATTGATTTCCAAGGCATTTTATCGAAAAATCTCTGTATGCGATACTGTTAGAAACATAGAAGATTTCAAAACGTGATCGAGCATTATATGAACGGCTGATAAGTGCAACTTATCGATGGAACCTCCTTTAAGTAGTTTTGAATACGTAAACAGAATTAATATTTTGTGTGCCAAAAACCGTACTTGAACTTTCCAGAACAGAAAACTTTGAATATCCCATTCAAAACATTCAAATTAACCGGATAAAATCTTAACCGGTACTTTCAGAACAAATGTGTTGATTTTTGCATGGAAACTTTCTACGTGTTTCCCTTGGCTGCGGGATTCATTTCATATATTGTATGTTGTGTATTTGATCTAACAGATTCAAAGTTGTTTGATGTATTATTTAAATTAAATTTTCAATATTATCAGGTTTCGATATTATCAGGTTTGAAAAGTAGTTTAATCTAATTAAAATTACTAGGTCTTCGCCTGCGCATGGTTGTCTTCTGAGAATGAAGACAAATTTGTTTCAGCGCAATCAAAAGAGCACCTATGCATAAGGTCTGCTGCTACTGTGTGTAACATACAGTTACCACAATTGAAAAAATAATCGCTATTTTAGTTTTGTTACCCAATTTTTTTATTCACAATCGGTAATCTTGATTCACATTTTCGTTCGCAAAATGGGCTTATTTCCACCTCTGGTTTAAAGATCGTCCTGCATCCGTCGGACCAACCAGTAATCAGAAAGAGCAATGTCAGGAGAATACGAAGGGTACTGCAAAATGTCCCACTTGAGCGTGTCTAAATATTTTTACGACTTTTGCGACATGACACCGAGCTTTGTCATGCAGGAGAATAACTTTATAATATCTTTGTTTGTATTCCGTCCGTTCTTCTCCTAATGCACGGTTCAAACGCATCAATTGCAGCCTATACTGATCGCCCGATATAGCATCGCCTGGTTGTTCGGGTGCGACGACAAAAAGCTTCTTCGAAGCGCGTAGCGTACGCGGTACTCATTTTGGTAAAATGCTGAGATCGAATTGTAATTATTATTATCGGTACTGTATTATTGGTCTATATTCATAACAGCCAGAGTCATCTTTTGAAAATGGATCGAACTAATTTGTACTCTCAGTATAATTATACACTCGAAGCGAAAAATAACCTAGTTTTCAATATTAATCAGGCTCCTCTACGGAAAATTGTGGGGCAGTGTTTTTCATTGCGTTTTGTCGTTTACGTCACTTATACCATCATATCTCTGTAACCAGAAGTGACCACCATTTCATCTAACCAATGAACCAATCAGGGCCGCTTTTACAGATGGGCTGAGGGGAGGAGAGGGGAGGGGGTTCGCACCCCGAGCACACGGTCTTAGGGGGCTCTAGACGGGATCCACCGAATAAAACAAAGAATAATTCAGTTAGCTCGACAAATAAACCATCAGTTGATCCAATCGCTATACCCAATAGTAGCTTTCAAACAATTCTAAACTGGATGAAATCGGTTCAGCTATTTCCGAGTTAACTGCACGGTAAATACAAAGCGTGTTTTGTCGGTTGCGTCTTTTATACCATTATCTCACCGGAACCAGAAGTAACAGTCATTTGAAATTTGAGCTTGATCAATGACCCAGGAGTTACTTCCAAACAAACCTAAACTTGTTAAAATTTCGGCCAGTTAGGTGGATTCACCTCTTTCGCTTCATTCGCTTTATACTATTCCAATTATTCATTCTTTGGTGTAGTGACAAGATGCCAAATTCAGGCCAAAATAGCGAGGGAGCGTCATAGGTACGCATGAATGGTTACAATCGCTTTTATAGGCATTCTTCATGGTATATTTCCTTGCTTTCCGTTGTAGTGATGAAGCTTTGGCTTTATCGAACACAGCTGCATATTGCCTGCCAAACCAAATATTTTTTTGGGAAACTTGGCCGCTTTCTACTTCCTGAAATGCTCATATACACCGTTTGGTTGCATGGCAGTATAATATAGACATTCAGGGAAGCTGCCTAACGTCTTCTAGCACATAAGTTTCATCATCCATTAACTATCATGTAGGAAAACATCGTCGAATATTCGCGATTCAGTCTAAGCTTGTTGAAACTGATGAGAAAACAGGGAGGATAGAACAAATTTGGAAAGGAACACATACATACACTCACAGACATTTTCCGATCTCATTGAGCTGAGTAGAATGGTATATAACATTTTGAGTCTCGGAGGCTACGATCGAAGGTTGTTTTTTTCAGAAATTCTTTTATATAGTGAAAGGCAAAAAGACGAAATATTACTGTCATAGAAATGACGAGAAAAACCTAAAAACGATTATTAATTATATAGAGTGCCCTAATAAGTCATGATTTGAAAATAACTGTTTGTCTACGATTTTCGATACTTTTTTCTAGTCTTTTGTAACGGAAACAGTTGCCTTGACATGTTTTCGCAAATCTGTCTGTCTTAGTGCTCAAACAGTTTCAATTGGTCTGGTCTGGTGACAGTTTGGAGCTTTCATCTCCTCTGGTACGAATTTGACTCCATTGGCTTTGTATCAAGCCATTACCATGTCCATCGCGTAATGCACTAATGCCAAAATCGGACATCCACATTCGGACACATTGTGTCTGTTCTCATAAATGGATTCGAAGGCATTCCACCCTCATAAATTGCTTGTCTAACAATTATCTGCTGATTTTTTTCTGTGAAAATCGACTTATCGCCATCTTTATTACTTTGTCCAGTTCGAACCGTGTATAACGTTGGATTCGTCATTACGCATGCTTACAGACCCTTGATTTGTCAGATACGGATTGTTTTTCACTTCGCTTTCACTTTTTCTGCTTTTTGAAAGTCCTCATTTCGTTCCGTGTCTTTGACAAATCGACGGACCTCTGACGTTGGAAATGATGCATCATTTGTTCAGGATCTCATTACGCTTTTTCAGAGCTCACGTGATTCGGTAGTTGTTAACCTATAGCAATCATGATAAGTTTGACAACTTCAAACATTTTAAGTGCATAGATATTATTTTACAGTTACTTTTTTACATTTTTTTGTAAATATTTGTTATATAGGTATAGAATCCGCTCAAACTTTAGAAAAAATGAAAAATCGTATACTCCCAAACAAGGTTCCTGAATTTCATTTGGATCCGATTTCTGGCTTCGGAGCTACATGATGATATGTGAAACGAAATTAAAACAATGTAACTCATTTTTCCCGTAGATGGCTGAGCCGATCTAAGCTTCAAATGAAATCTAAGATTCAAATGAAAGGTCTTATGATCCTATAAATCATCTTGCTTTTTAGTCAGATCCAACTTCCGGTTTAGAGGAAACAGGGTGATTAGTAAAAAAAGGTCCATCACACAAAAATTAATCAGGTTTATCGTGTGTGCAGATTTGGATAGTCGATAACCAAATGAATTTATTTCAGTTTTTGCGGTATTCAGTTTTGGATTCGAAAGGTACCCAACAATTTAATTCGCACTACGGTTTCTCAAAGATGTCTACACTGATTTTCAAACATTTTGAATTAAATGTGAGCTATACAGCTCCTCAGGTGAATTTAACTGACTTCGACTACACCGATGTTCGAATTACGGTTCCAGTATCGAATCGTTTCTCAATGCTCAATCGTTTTCTCGAAAATGATAAAATCGAATTTCAAAAACAAAAAGTTCAAATTATAGGATTTATAGTCCCGAACAAAAATTTTTTTTTATTCGATTCTGGAATAACAGGGTGATGAGTTTTTAAAATTCAAACCGATATAGAAAATGACAATCACACAAAGTTTTAAAGTTGGACTCAAAAATATTCAAAATTATTCCTCATATTAATGTATGGCCATACGAGTCGTTTTGGGTTATGCTGTTTTCTGAATACTGGCTCTGGAAGTACCGAAAATAACCGTAAACTCTAAAGTGGAACTTACTTCAACATCTCATGGAATGTTCAATCGATTGTCACACGTTTAGATTCGAATTCGAGCAATTTGAGATTTTAATGAGCGATTAAAATCTCAAATCGCCGCTTAAAATGACGGCAATTAAATTAATGTCATGAGAACTAAAGCAACGAAGAATATACATGCAAAAACATATGCGGATTGATAAAAAAATGTGTCATCTCACTGCTAGATTGAGCATGTTTTTTGATTATACTTTTTTTTTTTTTTTTTTTGTTTTGATTATAGAGGTTTTAACCTTAAGGTCATTCGCCTCTTCGGGCCAGAAAAATTTTCTGACCCTATGTTCGGGGTTGGGAATCGAACCCAGGTGAGCTGCGTGAAAGGGCATCGACTTACCCATCACGCTATACCCGTCCCGCTTGATTATACTCACCTGGGTGCCTTTTCGAAATTTCACACTTCGAGAGCGTTACGAAATTATTCCAGGTTCATTTTTGTCTAAATTTTTTCTCTTGAGTATTTTCTTTAGTTCTTTCACTAAACTAATGGAAAAAATTGTAAGATGATTTAAATTTGATCAGGATCTAACGACAACATGCGAATGCAACTATGTAAAGAACAACAATGTAACAGTGAAAATGTTCCCACGGAGACGGGACCTGAACCCGTAGCTAGCTCCTAACCGGGGAAATTGTTTTGCCAATTAAACTATCCTGCATATGAAAACACAGGAAGAGACAGCCTAATTGACTAGAAGAACCAAGCACGCTTTGCTGTGCTTGGCCGCCACAGCATTCAATTCTAATTCTATCTTTATGGAAAAACATCCGACAGAAATACCACAACACACACCGCGCCACAAGTCTATATTCTTCACTCTCTGCTTTGCCACTGGTTTGAGATTTTGTTTTTGTTTCTTTTGCTGCCTATGGCGTCAAGGCAGAGAGTGAAGATACCCGAGTAGAGTGTGAGATCAAAAAGAAAACTCAATTTGATGTTGTGCTGTTCGTATATATCGATTACTTAATTTGCTATCGTTTTGGTCGTTTTAACGGTTAAAAGATCAAAATCGAAAGCAAAAAAAATGCTGTGTGAATTCAAACTGAAAACTAGTTTTGCTCTCAGTGAAAGCACATTGAAAACTTAATGTGATGTAGATTTTCTCGAAATGACACGTCACGAGCATAAGCTAAAAATAGAACAGCCAAAAAGGTCAGGGATAGTATACATTTAGGCGATATTACTCGCCAGCAAGAAAAAAGATTTTATGCAATCTCCATATTAGTCGCAAGCAGGAAAAAAATTTTTATGCAATCTCCACACTACCGCGGAGAGAATCCGGTTTCGAACTTAGATGATTTGGAATGCGAACTTTTTGCGATTGCCATGGACTGTGCCTAGCTATAGGGAGACGGAAAATGTTCGGTTATATGACAAGCAGTGTTGTTTCACAAAGTTATATGCAGGTTGTATCTGTCAATGCACACTCGTTGTGTCGCTTCCATCTCGCATCCTCCGTGAATAGCAGTGTGGCTATTTGAGCACAGTATAAAAATGTTCTCTTTGTCATTCTCATATCTGAAGCTCTAGTATTCGAACATTATAACATTAAATTGAGTTATCTACTTGATCTCACACAACTCGCACATGTAATCACTTTGAAACACGAATTTAGAAGCTCTGAAGACCGAACGTTTTACAGTGAAATCTTCTACAACACAGGGAACGTGAATTAGGAATCCGGCAATAAGGTATACCAGATCATTTGTTTTTTCGACTAATTGGGACAATGAACGATTATCTCGCTTCTGACCACAGATACAACCAGAATCTCTTCAGTAAATTTTTAGTTCTTGTGTAGACTTATAATTTACGATCATTTGATGCAGAATTAGTCCTGTGACTCAAAATTATGAAGATTTAGTTAGACGGTTTCTTTGGAAACGTGTATTAAAGTTTCAAGATCAATTAGATGATTGATAAAATACTTCTCATAGTATCTAGCGTTAGTGAGTGAATGAAGTTCTAAGAATTTATAACTATGAATGAAAAGTGTTTTGAAGAGTGTCACAGTTTGTGAACTACTTTGGAATAGAAAAATTAAACATATATTTTCTTGGTGGCTCCTATAAGCCACTAAAGTATTATTAATAATTGGCTGTAGGTTCTGAAATCTGAGACATTCAATGTTCGATGTTCGAACATCGTAAACAATAATGAAACTGTTGGATATAAAGTTATGGGTATTTTCAGAACGGGTTTGGCGAGTAGATTATTTTCGCCATACAGGTCCAGAAATCCAGGATTTCTTGATGCACTGAAAATAATGGTCTAAAAACTTTGGAGTGAACTTCGCGACGTCGTATGATTACAAATATCGAAACATTTTTTTAAAACTGAACTCAAAAATTGTTACAGGATCGGATACTTAACGTATCTAGAAGGAAATCGATGACGTCAAATATATTTCTCATATCAAATTCTGAAATAAACTCCTCTACGGCAGACGATCAGCGAGATGGGAATGTCAAAGCCACTATTCAGATTGACCTGCTTCAGACAAACGTGGTACCGATGATCGCCAGTTTATCTAATGCCTCCCAGACGTGTGGTTTGACACCAATATTCTCGTGGTTGAAAAGAAGGAGCATTATTTGCGTAAAAGTTGAAAAAATGTTGAAAAAATCGTTCATTCGCGGTTATGGTTGCGGTCAACTTCCATTGAAACTTAACTTTGTATTTTTGTGTTGCCATTTGAAATTTGCTCAATTTTAATTGATTCACTAAGTTGTTGATTTAAATATTTTCATTTTTTGAGTTTCACAAAACTTTTATCTTTAAACAGCAAAATGATAACATGATGTGATACCAATTGAAAATTTGAGAAATCGATATCATATTAGGATTTCAATCTGATGTTGCTATCATAATCAGATTTCAATTTGTTTTCATTTTGATGTTAGACTTTACTCGGGTATGGACTTGTGACGCGGTGTGTGTTGTATTTATGTCGTATAATCACCGTGGAAACCGACTTTTGAACCCGAAGGGCCAAGTTTCATATTCCATTCGAATCAATGTTTGTGTATGTGTGTGAGTGAAAGAGTAAAATATGCACTCACTATTCTACAAGATGGCTGAACCGATTTTCACAAACTTAGCCACAAATGAAAGGTCCTTGTCTTAAAAATATGTTTTTAATTTGGTATGGATTTGACTTCCGGTTCCGGAATCACAAAGAAAAATGTGCAAATTACACAGAATATGCACTCAATTTTCTCCGAAGTCCCTGAATTGATTTTAGCAAACTTAGGCTCGAATGAACGGCACTGCTTTATTCTTCTAGTATACAGGTCTTGTAAGTTGAAGGCCACACAAACTCAAACGGTTCCCGGAAAGCGGGACTGGAAGTATCGGAAATAGTTATCAAAAACTTCGAAATGGAACTAACTCGCTTTTCAGCGCGACGGCTGATCAGATTCTCTTAAACTTAATATCAAAAGATAGGACTAACGATCCTCTATGGAATTGCTGAATTTGATCTGGATCTTCCGGAATTAAAGGGTGATGAGTTTTCGAAATATCAAACCGTTGTTTCAGTACTAGTTTTGTCTTATATGAGAAAAATGAGTGACATTTGGCAAAAACATACACACGCACAGACTGAATAATGTTTACTAATCAATTTTTTATGTGATTGCATTTCTATGTGAGATAGGTAAAAACTATTCTTAAGGTCTGAGGACAGAGGGCCACGTGTTGAGTTTTAAATCGACCACGTGGCTCGCTCAATTCCCTTTGCGCATCGTATTTCTCTTGTACTCTCTCGTATATGAGCAAACTGTACCGGGTTGCCAGCATACTTTTTTTTATTTTGATGAGAAGTTTTATCACATTAATCTATCGTATGGATTGGACATTACATGGATTCCAATGAACAATGAAAAAATATTCAACTTTCACAAAGATTGAATGTCTGTGTGTTTGGCAGCCTTGTCGAGCCAATTTCATTTCTCTCTCCATTTTCAGAATGCTATCAGGAAACCAAATCGAAAAAAAAAGGTGAATGCATTGAAACTGACTTTGTTTCACAAAAAAATACAAGACTTTATTTTTATCGCGATAACATATATGTTTTTATGTACTAATCGCATCTAAACTAAATTATCTAGACTTTGTCACGGTAGATTTATGATACAAGCCTTCAAAGCCGAGATATTCGATGAACAAGTAGAGGTATGCATTTCCGAGCGTTCCAATTTTCAGCAATTCTTCAGTCAGAAAAAAATACAACACGACCACTAAACTCAATGAATCATCCTGAAAATTTCACAGAATATTCTCAACTAAATTTCGAAGACATTGTCAGGTGGGTTTTTCTATATTCTGCACCGTTTCCAAGAAAATTTAATTTGAATCGGGCAAATAGCAAAAAACCTACCATTTTACGGTACTGTCCTCAGCCCTTTGCAAAAAGTGTCTTCAACGTCTTCGTGAATCGTCAATAGTCTAACCTGTTTCCATAGACCATCCCTAATGAAGTAATGGCTTTTGCAAATTATTACCCCTTCATTCGCTTTGTGATGTTCTCAGCAAGCCGCGACTGGAACGGCCCGAATCAGGACAGTAACCGCCTCGCCACCAGCTGGCATATAGTTTTAGCTCAGCAGGAGTTCTTCATCAGACATTGCATACACTCCCTCGGCTCCTGTGACGCACGACGGGAAATCTTTTCTCTACGTCATGCGGTCTTTCTTGGCGTACATTGGCTTGCGGGATCACTTTTCCTCTTCCGAACCTCTAAGCGCATAATGCAATTGCAATCAGCCCGAATGCTAACAAACCACCTCGAGCGATGCCGGTCATGTGGCGCTGAAGCGATTTATGCAAAAAAAAACAATGAGAGTTAGGTTAGGACACAGCCGACTACGGGGCCAACGAAAAGTGTTTAGTTTTCCGTTTTCTTTTTCACAAATTTATGCACTTTTGTTGCACGTAAGAATTGCATGGCTCTGGCTCGCTGACGGACACTCAAAGCACCGGATTGGATTGTAACCGAAAGAAGTCGGCAAAATAGTAGGCTGCAACCCACCAAGGATCCCACCTTCCAACAGCTTGAGGTCGATCAAACGTTTTATATCGTTGACATCACATGGTGCTTTAGTATGCGATATAGATCTACTAATGCACCGCAGGCACTGTATGCAGAGCATTTCCTGTAAATATGTATATGCATAATTTACTCGTGCACTTTGTTCTCTATTTCTGTAACGCGAAGGACCTTTCGGCAAAGTCTGAAACACATTACATGTCGAGTAATTGCGAACTGGAATTGCACTGCATTATTTTAAAGTCTGCATTGCATTCGACTGTGAGACCAAATGTAAAAATTACAAATGAACACATAGTTTGTTCCAGTAGGTTTTACACTGGCTTTCAGTGGTTAACAAACAGTTCAAATGCAAATGAATTAACCGTCAGGTTATATTTTGGACATCTAAGCTACCTTTAAATGAATAGAGAATTTTCAAATGTCCCGTGTAGCCTGTAGTTACACCATTTTATCAAGATGATCAGTAAATAACTGCCACAGACCCAAAAAAAAACAACCATTAACCTACATGGCTGCCAAGAGACACGTTCAAATGTTTATTACGGAAATAAAATCTCTGCAATGTGGATGTTTATTTCCCGACAAACTGTCATTGACTTTGTTACTCACATCGTATTATAACTATCGCGCAGTGCTTCGTATCAGCACGTATCATTGTTAAGATAAAATGACAGTAAAAACTTAGAAAATTGTGTTGGCTTAAGGTGCAATTTACAATGTCAGGAAAACATACAGTGTTGAACAACGCAAAAGCAACTTTCTCAGCTGTCGTTGAGCGGGTAGTTTTAATCAAAAAGTCAGTTCCTTTGGTATACAGTTTTTTTTTAATTCAATAGTAACATATTTGAAGGCACACTGCTTAAGCTCTAAGATGCCAAGGGCATTTTCTAATTTTAATTAATGACTAACTTAAAACTAGGGTATTATCATTAGGGTAGTGGCGATTTCCGGTCGCAATAGTCGATTCTGGCAGATTCAGTCTGCAGCTGGCGATCGGCAATGGTCGGTGGATTAAATATGACACTAGTGTCTTCCAGATGACGATTATACGGACCCATTGATCCGCGAGAAACACCCCCAGGTCACAGAGACCCGGCGGGTGGCCCGCATGTTGGTCATTGAGAAGGTATACAGTTTTAAATACAATGATGTTATTTTTTTGTTGCCCTTACTATGTAAGTTGCCCCTTAAGTTGACTTAAGAAAAATTTGCCTATCTAGAACTGGAAGTATATTTCAAAACTTCAATTTCCTTATAGCACTTTTGTTTTCACCATACCACGACTTTAGCTCTCATGACACGAGTGTTTAGTTTCGGCGCGTCTTCATAATCGTTCAAGATTTTCAATCGCGCGTAAGTTATCTCAACTTATATTGAAAAAACCTGTTTTAATCCACCTAGTGGTGTAATGATACCTTACTCATATCAATCATACTATCATATATAATACTGTGGTATTCTATATTTCCGCATCCGGAAGTCGGGTCCGGATGAAATTCAGGAATTACGTATGGGAATACAAGACCTTTCATTTGAATCTAAGTTTGTGAAAATCGGTTCACCCATCTCCGAGAAAAGTTAGTGAAAAAAACGTAACATACACACACACAGAGAGAGAGAGAGAGAGAAAGATTTTGCGTACGAACTGAGTCGAATGGTATATGACACTCGGCCCTCCGGGTCTCGGTTCAAAAATCGGTTTTTACAGTGATTGTATAATCTTTCTGTATGAAAAAGACAAAACCGGTTTTAATCCACCTAATGATGTGATAATGCCTTTTCCATTACCATTTCAAGGGAAATCGATGCATGTTTAACATTGGTGTTTTGGGCAATCTGTTTCCGAAATTGGAGCTCGGAGACCGCCATAGTCTGTTTTGAGAATTTCGTACGTACTTATTGTGTGGGAACCAGATAAAATTTAGAACATATTTATAGTACTGTACAACTTTTCATTTGAATCTATGACTGTAGAAATCGGTTCTACTGTCACTGAGGAATCAAATTAATTTCTTTTTGGGAGTTCTTATTCAATACTTTCTGAAACCGGGAAACGGAAACTAGTAGTGCCGAAGTAAGTTTATATGTATGTATGTGTGAAGCCACCATCAGTTCAAGGCATTACCAGTGTATGCGGGTAGACTTACAGTAGATTCGAATTTGATTATCAGAGAGCTTTCATATAACTGAGGACCCGGCGCCTTCCAGCAAGAACAACCGGCTATACCAGCTTAAGGGGCGGGTAGGGTCTAACACTTTTGAAAGATCATTTATTTTTTTCTTATAGCAAAACATTTTAAGAATATTCTGTGAAATTTTCAAGCCTATCGGGACAAAACTCTGCAAGTTATGGGACTTTATCTTTGCTTATCTCATACTGTGAAGAAGTAAGAGCTTGGCACATATGCCCAAGACTTCTGCTTCGATTGACTTAAAAACTTGACAAAACATTCGTGAAATGTATCATTATAACAAATTATAAAAGAAAAAATATGATATTTTGAAAATATTAGACCCTACGAGCTCCCTCGAGTAATAATTTGTTTCCATTGATTTTATAGACAAAAAACTTTAAACACGTTTTTCTTGGGTTTGGTTTTGTTTCAGGTTTTGAAAGTCCATGTCCATCGTCACGACCCCAACGTTTTCCTTTTCGTTGTTTGTTGCTTTGGGGAGGTTTCACAGCTACAAAATGGCGGATTTTTTCGTGAAAAATCGTAGTTTTGACCACCATCATAATTCAAAAAATTAAAAACAAATCAAACAGAAACGTTGGGGTCTAGAAAAACTTTTACTCTATCTATGCTGCTTTGATTTGTTCACTTCTGATTAGTCTGCGCTGAGATATAGTGGACACCGCAAATCATGATTTTTAAGAAGCGTTCTCAAAATTGCTTCTTCGCCGTTTTACTTTTCCACAAAAAATTACAAAATTGTTCGAATGATGCTTTTTATCATGCAAAACATTTGAATCTTTTTTGTTGAACGATAACTCTGAAAAAATCGCTAAAATGATGTTTTTTTTCATCATTCAGACCATATCCCTCTCCCTCCTCTCCCGTGTCGATCGTCATTCAAAAAATACTGCATCAATTTTGTTCAAATTTTGCACACACTTTCTACATATAAAAACCAGACCGCAACGCTTTCCTTGTTACTTTGAGGAGGTTTTACAACTTAATAATAATTAATCATATAATATTAATCTTATTAATATTATATAAAATACAATGTAATATAATTCAATTCAATGTTTAATAAATAATGTAATAAACAACAGAATTATAGGTTGCAATATACTACGATAAACATTGCATTTTAGGATGGGCTTTAATTTACAAGCCATAAGCCATTTGGCACCCTCTCATTCTGCTACTAACGCAGAAGGCGATAGCCCAAGTAGCACACGTTATTACACTTCAATGACAGTAACTTATATGACACAAACTCATGGAACAAGTAGAATACTTTGCAACGTGCATTATAACTGCTATGTAACATGAAAAGCGTAAGAGGCGGAGCTTGTGTGACTTACCACGGGTTGCCAAAGAACTTCTCAGTAACGAATATTTGATTTGATTCAGCGCGCACATCAGTCACAATGCAACAGAAAATAAAAGCTTTGTCAAATTACAATTTGTTCATGTTTTTTCCATTCAACATTTACGACCAAAAATTGGCATCCGATAATCAGAGTTAAAATAAAGAATTCAATGTTCTTTAAACTCACTATTTCTACTCAAAATCTAAGTGCTATTCGATATTTATGGTGAAGTTAATCATTGTACTTATTGAAAACGTGCGCGCTTTCGATATTTTGGGTTTCAGAACATCGACAAACAAAATAATATTCATATTTTTATGCCTGTCATATTGAATTTACAGCTAAAAAGTCGAAATTTGTTCACATTGAACTTTTTTATGATTACTATTATTTTTTCAAATACCAAAATTAAAACAGTTGACCAATCGCAATAGTTAAGAATTGTAGTTATTTCAAATTTAATTAATGTTTCATTCCATGGTCATAATGGTTGCCATTGGCACTGCTGTGACAAAGTGTAGAAATATTTTCTCTGGTAGAGAGAATGTACTTCCCAAAACGAAACAAGTTTGCTTCGCACATGTACCGGTAAAATATTTGCGTATAAGCGGAGATTTAACTATAGCAATTTTTTTAGACTGAAGGAATGTTCTACTTATTCTACTTATTGATTTAATATTATTGCCCGGTAAAATGTACGGAAGCTTTCAACCGACACTGTATTTGTATTTCTTTGTTGAATCACAACGAATACGGTAACCGATATGAAATCATTACTTAACTTTGTCTTGTAGTGTGTCACTTTTTCATTGTCACATTTTGTTACGGTGACCAGTTGACGAGCCAAAAACAGTCAATGCGAATATGTCGTAAGAGTTAGATTACCAAAAAGTTACGTCGGAACTTATTGTAACTTAGTATGATGAGATGTAAATTCGTAACATTATTTTGACTTCATTGTCACCGTCATAAAACGTCTTGTTTCGTCTTGTATGCCATGCGACCATTATGCAGCATCTGTTTTGTTTTACTTTTTTTATGAACAAGTTACAGGTGCTACTTGGGAGCACCCAGTCGACGCCGTTCTATTAACCAAATGTCATCATAGACGCTCGGGGAGGCATGAGATAGGAACTTGTGAAGACTTAGTTATCTGACCATTTGACGACCAGTAGTTCCGAGGTAAGTTTATATGTCCACTAACCAATGTCTTGCCGCTTTCTTCACTTTTCGAATGAAATAATACGATGTTCAGACCGTTTTAGTCATTTCTCGATAAAGATGAACGGGTTCTGGGGATTTGCATTCGAAAACCGACCAGAATCCAATGGGCACAATGGAAATTCGGATGTCGTTTGGCCACCTCGTACCTGTGATTTGACGCTGGTAGACTATTATCTTTGGATGGCTGTCAAAGATAAGTGTTATGTGGACAAACCAGAGCCAATTCAAGCCTTGAAGGACAACATTCGTGCAGCCATAGCTGAAATAAAGCTGCATACAATCGAAAATTTACTAAAAAACTAAAACGACCGTATGGCGTACTGCAAGGCCAGCCGAGGCAGCCATTTGAATGAAATTGTATTCCACAGTTTACTGGAAGGATTGTACTTTAATATGAAAAAATAAATTTTGAAATCGGATGAACTGTTTGTGTTTTATTGCATGTTAAAAAAAATTTCATGGCGAACCCTGTATAAGAGTCGGGTTAGAGTTCTAAAGCGTTTCAAAAACCTACTTACTGTCTAACAAGGAGTTCTAGGCTATTTTGATGCAACATAGACGGGTTTTCCAAATTTTTGTGCAAAATTTGTTCATGCACTTGTTTTAGTTGCAACTTCTTTATTATCTTAATAACAAGTTTAAAATTAGATCATTAAAAAATTGCTTCTCTTAAAAAATTATTGTTTCGAATAACTTTCTAATTCTTGAGAAAGTTTTTAACTTTTTGCCTTTCCCATATAGAAAGATTATGCAATCACTGTGAAAACTGACCCGGAGGGTCGAATGTCATATACTATTCCACTCAGCTCGACGAACTGAGAAAATGTCTGTGTGCATGTAACAAAAATGTGCACTCGATTTTCTCGGCAATAGCAGAACCAATTTTCACAAACTTAGATTCAAATGAAAGGTCTCTTGGTTCCATAGGTTGCTATTGAATTTTACCCGAATCGGACTTCAGAGACCGCTTAACCGATTCTCTTGAACAAAGATTCAAGTTAAAGATCTTATGGTCCTATAGGTTATTTTTAATTTAATTTCATCTGAATCCGACTTCCGGTTCTGGAGTTACGGCGTAAAATGTACAAAATGAACTAAAAACGTGCAATAGATTTTTTTCAGAGACAGCTCATCCAACCAAATTTCAAACGGATACGACTTCCGGTTCCGGAATTACAAACTGATGGGTATAAAAATTTCATTTTCAGGGACGTGTTTTTATACATGACACGAAAAAATTCAAACACATTCAAATAGCCGTATAATTCTTGAGTTGGACAGATTTGGTTAGTTGATGAATAAATACATTAATTCTGGGTATACTGGATCAACGTTTTCTGATTCCGGAAGTATCGAAAAAAGGTGATCGTGTACTCCTCAGAGATGTCCATCTCCTCTGTGTGACGAAGAGTAAGAAAAATTTCTCCCCTCGCACTGACAACTTCAACGAGAGCTCTTCTCTTTCACACTTACACCACTGTTGTATGAAGTGTGCACGCATCATGAGTGCGTTTGTTTATTTCCTTTTACCTCTTCCACTGAATCGTACCAAAGTGCTAGAGCAGAGCTAATAAATTCTCAGAGGTGGATGTAGATACTTTCACAGAGGTGTACACGCCGGTGAGCACTCTGGTGTATGGTTTGCGTAGAAGAAACGTGGGGCACGCAAAATCAGCAAAATAAAACAATTTATCGTTAAATTTTCGGTTTTCATTGCAAATTTTTCATAACAAGGCCAGATCTACTCTCTATTGATTGAAGTTCACAGAAGTGTTCGTTCACCATCACGCGCCAGTGATCACTTGGGTGTATTTAGGCGAGAGCACGTGAGAGCGGTTCGTGCGAAGAGAATGTTATTCTCTCGCACCAGCTTATTTCAACACAAGCACGCACTCAAAGTCTGTCTGTCTGGACACTGAGAAGAAGTGCGCTTTCCTCTTTGTATGGAGCAGAACAAAATGTATCCGCAGTGTTTAAATGAAACCTACGCCCTGGTGTATCACTCTAGTGAAATGCCATCTCTGGTACTCTTAACCGGAAATCACTCTTAGAAGCGGATGAACCGATTTTCACAAACTCAGATTCAAATGAAAGGTCTTGTAGTCCTATACCAAATTCCTGAATATTATTTGGATCCCACATCCGGTTCCGGAAATATGGGGTAAAATGTGCAAAAAATTGTTGAAATAAGAGTACCAACTTTCCTCAGAGATTGCCAAACCGATTTTCACAAGCTCAAATTCAAATGAAAGGTTTTGTGATCCCATTCAAAATTCTTAAATTATGTTTGATTAGGACTTCCGGTATGAGGTAAAATATGTAAAAAATGGAAATAAGCATACTAATTTTTCTCAAGGATGGCGTGACCGATTTTTACAAATTGTTGTTTAAATGAATGGTCTTATGATTCTTTACAAAACTTGTGAATTTGAAAATACAATACAAAACTTCTGAATAAAAAAATTCTAAATCAACATCAAAACTTCTCCAATCAGTTGTCATTATCAGTAGACGGCCAAACAAAGCGATTCCGGTTATTCCTTCAAGAATCGAAGAAAATTATTTTGAAGAAATACCGCAGTATTGTATATGGTAGAATGATTGATATGAGGTGGACAGGTTTTTTTTTCAATTACCCAACGGATTTCATACAACTTTTTCTTAAACACCATTTTTGTATAACTAACAGTTTTGAATTTCAAGGATTAGAAGAAAGGGCATTGATATTTTCAACCGCCCTTTTTTAAATCAGTCTTGAGTCGAATCAGCGCAAAAAAAAATCAATGGTTAGTCATAATGAAACCGTGTGCAAAGTTTCATCCAAATCGAAGTACTTGAATGTGATCACTTGTTACCCATTTCTGCAGTTGCTCGGGTTTCTTCGCATGCCAAATTTTCAACCATTGTACAGTCATAGACCCCTTTTACAAATTATTCGTGTGAAGAAAATTTGAATATTGATATGTACAAACAAAAATGAATGAAAATCAAGACGAACAAACAAAAATGGATGAAAAACACAAAGTGTATACAGCCGGACTTGGCACCATTAAAATCTGTTGCATCCAACAAAAATCGACGGAAAATTCGGTAAGGGCGTTGCAATAGGTTTACAATTTTCACCTATTATAATTACGAAAAATACGACAAAAAGTCACAGCTATCATCTGAACATCTAACTTAAATCTGAACAATATGAAATCAAACCAGAAGTCATCACAATCATAAAGAGTGCTATATCTAAAGATATATACTGCAGCAATTACAATTGTTTTTCCATGAACGAGAAATGTTATACACATTATGCAGAGCCAAAACTCCTGAAACTATAAAGAATATTACCAGAGACCAAAAAAATCATCTCTGTGATTATATAAAAATGTCCATAAAGCTGTACGCACAGTACTGAACTCAGTAATGTTTCAACATTGTTGTTGCAAAAGCTTGCATCTGTGTTCAACTTTTGATAGGTTTAGGGCCAGTTGCCAAAATCAAATAAAAATCAATATTTGCAAAACAGTGCGCCATACCACAGTATTACCCCTCCCGTTAGCTGGTTGGGATCAATTCCATTACCTAACTCGTACAGCTAGCTTTAAGGACCAAACGATATCGGCGAAAATCCACTTTGCCTTCGGGAGGTGAAATGTGAATGCACACGTAATTACTAAGTATAACTGGTCCCAGCAGTTTTTGCAGTGAAATTGTGGAATAGGATTTTTATTGCATACATCATAATGATAGGTATAGTTAGTTGACTACAGCGAACGGTGGAAATCGAGCAGACGCCGGCACCTCCCATATCCAGCCCACAAAGGCCACCCATTAGGATAAGTGCAGTCAGAGATGGCAGCTGGAATCACTTTTATTGTGATTATTTGTTCGTGTGGAAGTACTGAAAATGGTGTGATTCAATTCAACCCTTCAAGAGGTTTTCATATTTCGACTGTTGAAACTGAATTATTGAGATTGAAAAAAAAGGACTAGCCTCTTTACTGACTTGCAGGACCAGCTCAATATTATGCATTCGGATTTTTTGTTCTACACTGTTGGTAGTGATTTTTACATACTGCATGATTTGGTGTTCATTGCGGTGAACTGTAGAGTAATCAAGCTGTATAAAAATGGATCCTAAAATACTTGCATAGTTTTTGGGACATCCTGCACGTTTGAAGTGCTTGTCGGCTATTGTTGCTGCTATCAGAATTTCTACAGAGCTTTTGATGTATGATAGACGGTATTTTTGTAGGACTTCCTTTTTGTAGAGCATCGAGTTTATGAACAATCATTAAGAAACGTAAAAACATGAAGGCTCCTGGTGATGATGGAATTTTTAATATTCTTATAAAAATCTTCCCGATATTGCCTTGATTAGACTCTTGGTTAACATTTTCAATAAGTGTTTTTCATTAGGTTACTTCCCTAAATGATGGAAAAACGCTAAAATAATTCCTATCCTCAAACCTGATAAAAACTCAGCAGAAACATCAAGTTATCGAAATAACTGAAATAACTTATCATTCCATAACTTGAAAATAACTTGTGTTCAAGTAAACTAGTTGAAACTTAGTCACCATCGACATTATAAACGATGAATGGATCCAGAGAACTTTTCTATCAGCAATAAAAAGTTAGTTAAGTACTTGAAATCAAAAACTTGATACAAGGTACAAATTTCACAACGATTTTAAAACTGTCGAGCGGAATTCAATTTTAATTAACTGTTTTTTATGAGTCTTCAATCTAAGATTGTTTATGAAGGTATGAACAATAAACAACGAAAAAACTTTTTCTTCAGAATGCTCAAAATTATTCCAAGTAAAGTGATTTCTCATTATTTTAAATTCATATATTGTAATATAACAATCGATGTTTAATCCATATATTGTTTTCTTCGTGTTTATGATAGTGCATAGAACAAAAAATGTTCAGCGATTTGAAAATAAAATTTTGATTTTTGTAACAATTTTTAGATAGATTTGAGTTTATTAAAAAAAGTTTGTTTACCCGAAAGAATTTTATTTTACGTTGTGATACAATGTTCAAGAGTCGAGCAGTTCGTTTTTTCAACTCAGAACGGCATGTATTACAAATTTTAAATTTGTCGTTAAGCAGATTTTTTTCAACAAATACTAATTCAACTAATTTGACAATATTACTTTCCGTGAGATTTCGGTAATTTTGGAACACTTTTTAGAAAACATCTTTACACAATCCCTGTAGAAGAAGCTATTCATTTTGTACTTCATTCTGAGCTTTTCTTTTATTTGCACTTGATCATTACTTGGCTGTCAATGGTTTCTCACTAGCTTGTTTATTCGCAGTAACAGTATAAACATGGGTTACCGTGTAGAACCAACAGGTGCATTTTTGTAACATCAGAAAAAAATACGACAGGCTTACCCTAAGAAAATAACAGGTATGTTTATATTAGAAAACTGGGAAACATATTTTCTGATTTTTTCAAAGGTATAGGATTTGATTTAAAAAAAATTGAAAATTGGTTAAATCATTATTGGAATTGATAAAAAAAAGATCAATATAATTTGATGTTTGAAGATGATTTTATACAAATCCACAATTTTGGCACTTTCTCTCCAATATATCGGACAGTATTTCACGAATAATGCCACCGGCCCATAATCTACACCAAACAGTGACTGTGGCATGCATTGGTAGCTCTTGCAAAGTTTCTGGCTGGTCTTCATTCCAGATGCAGCAATTTTGTTTTTTGAAGTATTTATTCAACCAGAAATGAGCTTCGTCGCTGAACACAATTTTCCGATAAAAAATTGGATCTTCCTCCAACTTTGCCAGCGCTCATTCATGATTGAATTATAGACCAAACAACGAGTCATGCTTAAATTATAAACCAAACTGAACAAGTTTGACAATGACACCACCCTTTATTTGCTTTCTTATATATTTGATATAGTCATAGAATCAATACTAGCTTTTGCTAAACAATTTATCTACTGTTTCAAGAAAATTTGTTTCTACGTTAACAAGATTCAAAGATCATTCAAAATCGTTACAAAAGTAAAAATTCCACGAATTGTTTTTCAAACCGCTGTATCCCGAGAACGGTAGCATATAGCAATATTTTGAGTAACATCTTTTTTTTTTTAAATTTCGCGTTCTTTCATAAAATTTTGTTGAAAAATATGAAATTTTTTCACGATTTTCAAAGTTTTATCATTATTTTGAAAATTTGCAACCTTTTCGAATATTATTTCTCCTAAAATTTGACAGTATTTAGCTTTGGACTTCAGCTATTGTTGATATGCAAATAAAAAAATCAAAAATACATTTTTTTATATATTTGAATTTTAAGAGTTATTTTTAAAATACAAAAAAAAAAACAAAATATATGTTGTTCAACAGTACTATTGTTTGCATAGTCCTTACAATAACCTAAAACATTGCAGAAGATATCAAATCTATTGGACCGTTTCTGAAATATATATTATTGAAATTTTTTTAATTTAATTGAAATATTTTTTTATTCTCTCTTAAAAGTAAGGCTAGAGTAAAAATGGCAAACTGATGATGTGAGTTGTCTCTTTTGTTCGTAAAAAATGCATATGCAAAATTTGAACCAAATAAAAAAATATAAGAAAAATCGACTTTCGACTTCGATTTTCGATCAAAAGCTATACCTCAAGAACGTTTTGTTCGATTGATTTGATGTTTGTTCTTTGCAATAATTTAGGTAAATATTGTAACTATATGGAGAAAGTATACATCGTAAACAAAATGTTGTGTTTTTATTTTGTACTAAAAATAAAACATGAAAATAAATTTTCTCAGAAAAAGTAGAATTGTTTTTACTTTTTGATATGTTGTTGCTGTTAACTTATGAAGTTTTTTGCATTTTAGCTCAAAATGGAGAAATAAATATAAAAAACCTGTGTTAATCTACCTAGTGGTGTAATGATGCCTTTCTCATACTATTTATAACATCATAAATATTACTATGGAATTCGCCAAAACAATTGAATAATAAAAATAGGAAAGTTTGTTCAGACTTAATCTAACCAAATATACAAATCCTGTTTATCCTGTAGTTCCGGAACCAAAAGAAGTATCCATAATAAATTTAAAAATTCCGTATGAAACCAAGAGACTTTTTCTTTGAACCTATAAGTTTATGAAAATCGATTTGAATCTTGAAGAAAAGTGAGTGAGACCGGCGCGGCATTACTGCACTACCGACTGTGAAAATAGCATTTTCATCGCGAAGCTTGGAATCCCGCTATATGTTTATTTTTTCAAATAAATTTCAATTCATTGACATTTTTTATTAAAATCAAACAACAGTAGCAGACATCTGTAGTCGTTTCGTTTTATTTATAGCGTGTACGAAATAGAACGAAGCACGCATCGTTCGTCTTGTGTTTTCTTCTTCCACGTTACAGGGTATTGTATTGTCATTCTATATGGCGGTTTGAAAGCTTTGACACTCATCGCCCTATAACTGCGAAAGCGGAAGTCGGATTCAGATGAAATTTCATAGTAGCTTTTGAGACAATGTGAGTTTTAGTTTAAACCAAATTTTCGCAAATCGGTTCAAGTATCGTTGAGAAATCGAAATGAATTCAACTTTTGGAGTTTTGTTCACTACTTTCAAAGCTTTCGGAACAGGAAAAGGGGAACCACTAGTGCCGTATTAGGTATATATGCCCACAAACTAACAAGTTCTGCAAACTAGAAAAAAATCTCAGACAGTTTTATGGAATTTGTACCTGTTTTTGACCAAATACTCACGAAACTGGTAATTTTTCACTTATCACACTTTGGTTCCAGAGCCGGAAGTCGTATCCTAATAAAATGTTCTAGAAATTAAAAGACCTTTCATTTGAATCTACACACACACACACACACACACACACACATACACACACATACATACATACATACATTCGGCATTCGGCCCTCCTCGGTTAAAAAGACGGTTTTCACAGTGATTGCATAGCCTTTCTATATTAGGAGTGTATCGAAAATAAGCCACAAATTTTTCTTTCAAATTATGATAATAAACGATATTTTATTCAAACTAAAAATTGATCCTTCATTATACTTGAGCATAATGAAAACCGGATGAAATTTATGTTATTCCTTCACGAATTTTCGAACTTTTGATCGAACGCTCATCATCAAGTTGCGGACAAGTGTTGCATCGCATGTTTTGGACGTTTGAGCCCAAATTGTTTTGAACTTCTGCATGTTCTCAGTTGCCTTACCAGTCTTCTTGAAGACCCTCTTCACGATTGCCCAGTAACGTTCGAAGCTGAGGGCAACTTGGGGAATTGATATTTTTCTCAATGAAATTTATACCCTTTTCCGCAAGCCAATTGAGAGTGATTTTGGCATAGTGAGCCGACGCTAAATCCGACCAAAACAGTGGAGGTGTGCTATGCTTCTTATGTAAAGGCAGCAATCTCTTCTGAAAACACTCAGATGGATAGATTTCTGCTTTTATAGTTCCGGTAGTGTAAAAAATGGTTGACTTCAAACCACAGGAACATATTGTTTGCCATACCAGTACTTTTCGACCGAATTTCTCCACTTGAATCGACCTGTCCGCATCGCTCACATCCTCCCCAACGACGACAGTAAAGTATTGTAGACCTGGAAGGGGTTTTGAGTCCTCCTTTACATAAGTCTCATCGTTCATCAAAACGCATGCATCCGGACACTGCAAAAGACGCGAATACAATTCCCGGGCCCTTGTTACTGTTCGCTTTTTCTGTTCTACATCTTTTTCGAGATTTTCAGCTTCTTGTAGGTCTTCAGGTGATTTCGCCTCTTGACACGCTGGATCATTCCGACACTCGTTCCTGCTTTTTTTTTGCCAATTCACGTATTGGCCGACGACACGACCTGCCACTCGTCTATTAAAACTGTATCGCAAATTTAACTACCCCTCAGTAATTGGTAATGTCAAAACGAAATTCCTGGAAACAATTTTGAAACTGGCAACACATGTTGATAAATTATTTATTTTAAATAACAGTTACCATAACCTTGGTTACTGCTTAGTGAAGACTTGGAAAATGTAAACAAAACAAATGGCAAAACGCGTATTTCATAACTAAAAAATAAAAATCCTCCATTGGAAGATCTCTTTTGTGCAGTAAGTTGCAAGTACTAACGAGATGATACATTAAATGATGATACTTTAAAAGAAGTCTATTTGTAGGAAAAAGACATACAAAAAACAACTGATCTAGAAATTATCAAATATACTGCCCTGCAAAAGCTCACTAGAGAATTAGTCACTATACATATCGTTCTCCTCCAGTATGAAATAAACGATGTCTTTAAATTCCCGTTTATTCATTGTTTCGGAATACACTGTATAATGTTACAAGCTAACACTTTCAAACTCATAGGAATACCACCAGAAACACCAGATATAAGCCCCTTCGAACTTTTATGGGAGGAACTTGATCGAAACATGTTAAGCCCAGGTGGGTAATTCCACGCAAAACGGAACAACCTACTATTACGAAGTATTCCAGTCGGTCTAGAATTTATGGAATCATCGTCAAACCGAGACCTATTATTGATGAGAATCGAGTATGATTATTCGTTTTTTCTACAAACGCATTTATTCGACTCATTCACTTTTACCGGAAAGCTGGGTTGGGGTGTGACTGTAGTTAGATTTGCTGCTGTTGTAGTATGGAACGAGCAGTCGCGACATTTGGACAGCACACGCTTCGTAACGACGCGGGAAAGCCGCATTGGGCATAGTTATTCTTGTGTCCAGCTTACGTAGAAGTACATTTGTTTTGGTGAAAAATTTTCTAGGAAATCATTTTCTGGAAGTTACTTCATTTTGGGATATGATTTCCTGAGGGTTAGTTTGTTCGGATAGATGATTTTTTGGTAGGAGATCTGTTCTGGACAATATTATATCTGGGATTGAATTCTGGTAAATGATTTCCTAGGGAACAGCATACAGCCCTTGTTGGCTGTTCATGTCCAACTCTAAGAGCATTTCTAAAGACAGCGAACTGCAAAGAATAGAACTTGTGTTAGCGAAATGAAAAAATGAAGTATCAAAAACATTTCTATGTTCATAGCTCACAAATGATACAATGAGGACACGAAATTAGAATTATTTGAACTGTTCCACAACTTCCTCAAATAGTTCGTTTATTTATCCTGGCTCCTTGGTTACTAGTTCGTAGCAACTTAACCAGTTTTGCTAGAGAAGATTACTTTTATCGTTTTCAAGGAGCTGCTTTATTTTTGGTAACTGGCGGTAAATCGCTCACAGACACTTTTCATTTAAATTTTTCTTCGGAGTGTCTGGTCGTGTCGTCGTATTGGCATTGATTTGTTCTTCATGATTAGAGATACCACCTTCTGGTCCAGTTTCGGGTTAAAAGAACCGGATTTTCTGCCTCTTCCTGGTAGCTCATCCAAAGAATAGTGTTTCCCAAACTGATTAATGACATGATGAATTCCAAACCGCTTCGCCAATTTTCGCCTAGTAATACCCTTCTCACTGCGCCATGTGTCCGAAACCTTAATTTTCACTGCCTTCTCAATACGCGACATTTTGAAAACGCAGAATTTCAACCGCACAAACAAGTAAACAAACAAAAGCTGACAGCCAAACGCACAGCATGCTGTGATCAGAGCAATAAAAACCATCACAAATACATGCGTACAACACAAATGTATGTAAATAGCTTATTTTCGATACACTCCTTAAGGTGAAATGTAGCGTCATAAAATGCGCGTAAAATTTTATCCGCTTCAGTTGAACGAACCGTCGCACAAAGCATACCAAGAAAAACGGACACATAGAAACAAGAACTTTTTTCAATGATTGAGCGCAGTGGGCTTACCTCTCGTTTTATTGGCTTGTAAAAAAGACTGGACGTAATGGATTTTTGAATCCTTCACACTTTGAATATATTCTAATTCAATCGTTATTGTTACACTAGAGCTATAAATCATGAGTAATTATGAATGACTAACATGAGGTTATATGTATATGTATTGACCAACTTGCTAACCATGTCTATGCCCGTTGTTTATCAATGTTATTCACATTGTTTGTATCACGATAATACTTGGTTTGTATTTCATTCAGTAGCTTGTCAATGATGAAGTTATAGTTTTGCTATAAAAATTGCTACAATCTAAAATAATACCTGTTATACGATATCACACAGCCAGGCTTTATTGCTTCAGCAACATCAATGCATTGAACTTAACAGAATTGGACATTATTAGCATTATAAATGACAGTTACTTAGAAAATAAACGTTTTCATACAATACCCATTTTATTGTATTCAACTCGTTTATTTCAACACAAAACCCAATGCTGCAGAAATTCGCGTCATAATTTTATATGTAAATTTTGCTCACGATATAATGCCACCGTGCCCACCGTGCATTTCTCACACCACCTCAATACGAAACAGCTGCGCGCAAGCAATAAAAAAAAATGCGGAAAAGTTTATGTAAACTTTTTCAAATTTCGGTTGTTTTAGCTAAAATTTTATAATTTGGAGTTGCATTTTCAAATTCTTTGTGAAATTCTGCTACAAACACTACTTTTCAGTTCTAAAATCATCCCCATGGAACGGAACAGTTACCGTTTATACATTTCAATAACCAATTACGGCTCGGCAAAGCAAAATTTCAAAATTCTAAGAATACTTAGTTATGATAAATTTGATTTCTAAAACTTAAGTGTTTTTGGTTTTTCGAAAATCGGTCTAGTTTTTGAATAATTGATCAAAAACGCGATATTCGCATTCCACCTTAATGCCCCGTTTACACTTCTGCTGGCTGCCAGCATGCTGGTGTCAGTGTACTGCCCTCTTAGGAAAAAAACGTTCAACGGTGGTCCTTCGTTGGTCTAATACTTTGGATCATTGGACCACAGTTGAACGTTTTTTCCTACGAGGGCAGTACACTGACACCAGCATGCTGGCAGCCAGCAGAAGTGTAAACGGGGCATAAGGAAGGTAAAAATTAAAATTGTTCAACATTTTTGTTAAATGTTTTTCGATACGATTTGTTGAAGAACGTAAAATCAAAATGGTGCTTAACAAAATACTACCGTGCTGGAGAAATGGCGAGTTTTTCGAGTCTTATTAGCAAGTTTTTTTTTGAAAGAGTAGATAATTGTTTACTTCTATACTTGTAGTAATTCTGTGATGGTCATGCAGAATACTCTGACTGCAACTACAAGGTAAACCCAGTTGAATAGCATTCGAATGCCAACTGTAAATGTTTAACACAACTGCACTAGACCACGAACCTTAGCCAAATTCAGAACTCACTCATAAGGTGAGTAAACAAACAGAGAGTAGGTGAAAGGCTTTGAAGTTTCCACAAGTGTAATCGAACTGAAACAAAAAGTTGTCCTAACGGAGCCGTGTGAGCAATTTAAAATGGGACTACCAGACGCCAGCAGCGGTTGTAATTATGCCAAAAACTGTATAGCCTCATGGAAAATTTTATTTTCTGGTGATGGTGATGGCAGTGGAAGCATATTCGCTGATGCATCGCCAAGGGAAAATGCAAATTCTGACCGCCAATGGATATCCTGTATCGATCGAAATTGGTAGCTAGTGCTGTTGGTAGTTAAATATTTTACTTGTGTAACATGCGGTTGCATTAAAGTAAGCAAGTCTATCTACACATCCTAGCTGGTTGGTGGAAAATTGCCCTCACCATTAGTTAAATTTGCTAACAATTAATTCATGTCTAACAAGAAACAGTGTGGTGTGGAGGCAATACATTATTAATAATGAAAATGGCTTATGTGAAATAACCGAGCCCCATTCCCAAGGCCTCTTGCCACTTGCTAGTCTCTATGCCAACACATACACACGAACACACCGGGTCCGAGGTGAAATGTTTTGCATATCACCACTCAAGCGTGCGAATCTGGGAATATGTTCGATTGGTGGCTTGTTATTGTCTGGTTTGGGGTTGGTTGAGGGGTACGTTTCCATCTATCGATATAATTCACTACTTGCACGTGTGTGTAAACATGCTGAGTCAACATTTCCCGAAGTTTCCGCTTTTATATGCACCAATAGATTTTTTTTCTTATTAATTTTTCATCAGTTGGAAAGAGTTGAGTATGTTTCCTAATATCAATTTCTATATTTGGACATTCAAAAGGATCAATATAATCATATTTTTCATACTGCCCTCATGAAGGTGGTTTGTTACTGCAATCCTTTTCGGAATTTCCACTTCCCCTTTTTCGTAGGGGATTCTTACGCACGATAAGATATTCACAACCAATGCTACGATCTTGCTGACAGTATCAATTCATTCTAGTTGGATTTTGTATTGCGTCCTTTCCCCGTTTATTCTACAGAGATACTTCAAACCAGACTCCCGGACACCGTCGAATGTAAAGTCTCATAGGATGTTTGGACGTATATTCAAAATCATACTGCAGGGGTATTTGGTTGTCGTACCCAGTAGCCAGTAGCGTGATTCACACATTTTTTAGACTATGCGGGAAATTTTGTGAGTGAAATAGAGCGTAACTTTTTCAATTATCAAGAGATTGAGAAATAGCAGTGTTTTTTCATTAATTAATTAAATGAATCATTTCGTTGAAGCCCAAATCACCAAATGGTGTAGAGCTTCCGTGCTGATGGTTTTCTCACCATTCCTCTTGAAAGCTTGAACTACCCGGTTGCAATCCTTTTCACTATACGGAGATCCATTCTGACCACTTGTTTTGTTCCTATCAACAGCTAAGGATTCGTTATTTCTATTCGATTTAAAACACGAGATACCGTAAATTGTGCCATTCACAGTTTCCTGTAAATACACGGTGGGGAAAAAGGATAGAAAATCTGTTTAATCCACCAAGTGGTGTAATGATGCCTTTCTCATAACAATCATTATATCATATATAATACTGTGGTAATCTTCAAAAGAATTTTCTTTGACTCTTGTTTGACCTTCTACAATGACAACCGATTGAGGTGGTTTTGAGGCTGATTTAGTATTTTCCTACGTTATTTGATTTGTTTCTTTGCACATTTGACGTAGAGTTCCGGAACCGACAAGTTCAGGAATTTTGTATGAGACCAGAAGACCTTTTATTTCCCTGTAATTCCGGAACCGGAAGTCGGATCCAAGTGAAATTCAGGAACTTTGTATGGGACCGGCATTTCATTTGAATCCAAATTTGTGAAAATCGGTTTAGCTCTGAGAAAATTTATTGACATTATTTGTCACATACACACATAATACACACACAGACATTTTGTAATCTCGACGAAATGAGTCGAATGGAATATGATACTCGGCCTCCGGGTGTCCGTTCAAAAGTTGTTGTTTTTTCAGTGATTGAATAGCCTTTCTATATGAGAAAGGCAAAACGCGACTTTACTCATTAATTTCATAGAAATCTATGTAAAAAAGACCGGTGGGTAATGTCAGAGACATAACTGGATGCCATGAATACGAAAACAACTGACATGTTCATTAACACTTCCGAATATCAATTAGTTGGTCAATTGTATGAATTATGCAAGCATTCCCCTTTTTCACATTTTTCTCAAAAAACAAAAAAGGCTTCACTTGATCTCGATTACTGTGAATTTCACACAGCGAAAAGTGCACAAATCTAACCAAACTGTTCTAGATTGGCACTATATTGAGGATATTTACCTTCGATTTGCGAACGACAAATCCTAATAGTTCTTTAGAAAACTTTTAGAGCCATTAGAACGGCTGATTTTGTGTGATGCTCTCCACCGTTGTCCAATTTTCCTTGTTTTTTCACCAATGCAAACAACTGGCAGCTGTGACGTAATCGCTGTTGTCGGAAGCGAAACTAGCTTTGCAAACGAAACAAAATACCTCTACTCGCAATGGCGATAGAATCCAAACTGATCCAATTTTTGTTAAGAGGTTTCTTTTTACATGATTTCGTCTGTAGCTTTTTCACTAATGGGCGGTCCTAACGGCTATAAAAATAGCAGCATATAGAATTTAAATTTCGATTATTTCATTTCGGATTTGAATTTCATTGAAAGAAACTATCAGGATGCTGTACGGGATTCATTCCTGCCTTTTAGAAGGACCAAATTGTGGAACTCACTACGATATTAAACACTGTTCCGAACATTTTTCTCGAACGATTTGTTGTTCAGCAGCAGATATTTTGTTCTCTTCTTGAGAACGCGTTCTGATTGGCTGGTGTTGAATGTTTTTGCTATACACGTTTAAGTTGAAAAATTTCGATTCTATTGGTAGTTAGATTATATAAATCCTTTCACAGAGCTATGAGCTTTCAAAATACGAGAAAGGCAAACCCGCCTTATGAATTATCCTCTTTGACACTCGTTTGTACCAAACATTTAAGAAAAGTTTAATTTTGAATTTTTCGAGATTATGTCACACAACTGAAAATTTTGTCATAAAATTGTGATCATATTTCCGATGGCATGTAGCAAAAATTATGTTGATTCGTTAGATACAACAAGAGATATTCACGATCAAAAACTTATCACTCTCTCAAAGGGTAAATTTTGAAAAGGCACCCCATAGTAAAGTAAGTCGTATTCACGACAAAATTTTAAAAGTGGATATTTCTTATGCAAAAATTATCGTAGAATTGATTAATGATAATTAGTCGAAAACTTCACTTTTGCCCCAATTTCTCATTACTTGGCTTTACTTTGAAGACTGACTTTAAAACTCCGAAAAAAAACTGAATTCGAATTAGTACACACAATGGGAATGACAGTATTAGCCCATTCAACTCGTTTTAACCTAATTTATTTTATATTTGGTTCAACTTTGATCGCATTCCGAAAGTAGTAGGCTGATTGTCATTGAATCTATTTGTAATCTACTCTGTAGGATTTTCTACGTAATATCAATCAATTTTAATCAACCGCAATCAGCCTCCTTTCGGAATGCGGAAGAAAGTTTAACCAATGACACGATTTATGGGAAAAACAGGGGTAGCATGGGTTAAACGGTAAAAGCTAGTTTCACATTGTATGTACTTGGATCGCTGAAGTTTTCTACGTAATATGGATCAACATTTTTAAGATCGTATTGAATCTCCTTTTGGATTGTAATTCAAACTTCAACTGAATATTATAACAAGGGAAAATGGGGTAAAACGTTACGTTATCGATTTGTTAGAGTTTTTTACTTTAGAAACTCTTTATCCAGTCTTCTGCAAGTAATTCGGTTTTATGTTACATAGTTAAACTTGAATGCAATACAGTACAAAACTTAAAATATTTAAAAGTTGAAATTTCAGTCCGAAAGACAAAGAGCGTAGAAGTCAACCAAAAACAAATTGAAGATCATTTAGGGGTTTAGCCAAAGTAGCAGAAACTTTACGTCTGCTTAGCGGTTCAAATTGAACTGCCGAGTTTAGCACTAAGCAGTTCAATCTGAACTGCTCTGCACTGATGAGTCAAAGACGAAACGTAAAAATAATGAAATTGAAGATGCCGAATTGCAAGAATTGTTGATCGTCTGCAAGTCATGGGAATGATTCAGAAGGTGGCAAAATTGGTTCTTCATGAGCAAAATGATAGACAGCAGAAAAAGCTGGAAACGGTGAACGGATTTTTACTTTCTCGGTTTGGGATTTTATTTGCCTTTTTTATAAATATTAAAAAAAGAATCGAATACGCTCAAACATTGGAAAATTTTTCCCGATAGGCCGAGTCTCCTATACAAATCAATTCAGCTCAACGAACTGAGTAAATGTCCGTGTGTGTGATGTTTACAAAGAGGTCGAGACCTCAGAGATGACGGGACCTATTTTGATTAAACTAGCTTTTTATCGTTAAAATCCATTCTTTTCTACCGGAGATATCGATATTTTTGTGTTAGAGACTTTTCCCCTTATTCCAGTAGTAGGATGATAAAGTAATGCTTCGGAGAAAAATAAAACACGATTTTCAATACTGCATTATGCAATTGTTTCTTAGCTCATAAAAGAATATACACAGCACCGTTTTTTATGACGTTTCGTTTTAAGCACGGTTCGTACTTGGCAACATAATCGTTCGAACATGACATATGTATTAGAAAGATGGCAGTATTTTCAAAGCAATTTCATATTTATATTGATTTATACTGTTTGCAGCAATAATTGCTGGAAGAAAACAGCTATTTCACATCAATATACCATTAGAAAAAGTTCGTCGAGGTAAGCAAATTTGTGTGTGAAAAATAATTTTGGTAATTTTTCTCGGAGATGGCTTAAAGCCATCGTCCAAGTACCATGCGCGCTGGTGGTTTTAGGAAATTTTGAGCAATTTTCCTAAACCAAAAACCATTTGCAGGACAAAAATGGCCACAAGATTTGGAGGATTTTCCGAGTCTTATCAAAAATAGCTCTGAAAAATGAGTGTTTGTGACCTTTCACAATTATTACTGAAGCGGATTTTCTTCAATTCATTGAAAAATTGATCTTATTCTGTGAAAAACTTAGAAAACTTTACAAAACTAATATTATTCCGTTTATAAATTGAATTAGCATCGTTGCAAAACAATTTGTATATCATTTAGTACTTCCAAATCGTCAAAATACGACGACATCGGTTGTATGATATTCATTGATTCTCCATGAAAAGCATGAAAAGCTTTTCTAAAAATGTGTCGGAATGTAATCCTTGTAACCAGCATAAGGTTAATTTGAAAAAAAAATCATGTCATCGCATTATTTTTCCAAATAATTGTGATAGAGAACAAAAACTCTCATTTTTCAGAGCTATGTTTGATAACACTAGGAAAATCTTCCGAAATTTTCAATGATCTGTATGTTTTTTGGTCTTGGCAAATTTTACAAATTTTTCATCGAAAATTTCCTAAAACCACCCGCGCGCATGGTACTTGGACGATGGCCTTAACTGATTTCTTAACTTAGAGTCATATGAACAGCTCATATGCTCCCATATAAGGTTTCTGAAGTTCATTTGGATCCGCCTTCTGGTTCCGGAACTACATGATGATATATGTAATGAAATTAAAATAATCTCACTCATTTCGCTAGTAGATGGCAGAACCGATTTCGTCTATCTAACATTTAATTGAAAGGTCTTAAGGTGCCATAAAAACTACTTGATTTTTTAATCAGATCCGACTTCCGATTCTGGAGATACAGGGTGATTAGTGTAAAAATTTTACATAAATTTATCGGGTTTATCGGCTTCACAGATTTTGAGAGTCGTAGATCAAATAAACTTTTTTCAGTTTTACCGATATTCGGTTTTCGATCCCGGAAGGTACCAAACACTTTTTTATTTTGAACGCACTATGATTTCTATTATCTATAAGATGGCTACACTGATTTTCAAAAATTTCGAATCTAAATGGTTTACAATCCATTAGGCAAATTTAACTGACTTCGGCTAAACCGATTTCCGATTTCCGTGTCCAAAACTATCGGGAATAGAGAAGCTAAAAGAAGGTCAAAACGAAATTATTCAACAAAAATTAAAATAAACGTATGGTCCCATACAAAATTCATGAACATACGAACTATGTTGGTTTATGCTGGTCTCTGAATACTGTTTCTGGAAGTACCATGAATAATGGCAACAACTTTAAAGAGATACTCACTTCTACATCTCGTGGAATGCTTACTCGATTGTCACACGTTTAGATTGAAAGGAATAATTTTAAGGTTTCAGACAGTTTCTATCTTCGATTCGTCTTGCAGTTTAAAAATTACAAGATAATGAATGATTGAAATTTCATATTGTCATTTAGAAAGTTGATTATTAAAATGATTAAAACATCGAAGAATATGCACGCAAAAAACACATGCGGATGATAAAAAAGGTATTACACTGGGGTCTCTTTGCACGCGGTTTTTGTATACGGTTGCTTTTTACGTGGCTTTTTTAAGCGGATTTCCGAAGTTACGCGGATTTCCAAAGTTAGGTGGTTTTTTATGCGGATTTCCAAAATTATGCGGTTTTTTTTGCGTGATTTTTTTTGCCTTTCTCATATAGAAAGGTTACCCAAGTAGCAATCCGCAATTAGTTCTGATAAGACAAAGTCCAAACTATGTTGCAACAAGAGCACGAATATGTTTTTTATGTTACACTGGTTAAAACATGGTGACAGCAATGTTTCATCATAACATAACTAGTTACGAAATAGTTATTTAGGTTTCCAATCATAGCATCTTTGTGTCATATTGAATTAAATATAATTTATAAGCTATCGTTACTTATTCCTAACATATCTTTAATCACAACAATGCTTCTAGCTACTAGTTGAAAATAAGTTTATTTGACTTCAACAGTAGCAACCCGTAACTAGTTTTGATACCACTTAACCCAACTGTGTTGCAACAAGAGCACGAACATGTTTTTTATGTTATACTGGTTAAAACAAGGTGACAGCAGCGTTTCTTTATAATGTAAACATTGAACTACCTATCACTTGTAAGTTATCGTTACTTAATTCTAACATGTCTTTAATCACAGCTATGCTTTTAGCTACTAGTTGAAAAAAGGTTTATTTTCCTTTGCGGAACCATTATAAATACGTTAGCGTATATGTGAATCGTTTCTGTGAATTGATGTAGCAATAATTTAGATATTTTAAGATTATAACATACAATTTCTGCGTTTTTTTTTTTTTATTATTCAATAATGTAATATAATTTTAGGCACACTGCTTAAGCTCTAAGATGCCAAAGGTATTTTCTAATCTTACTTAACGACTAACTTAAAACTATAATAGTATCATTAGACTATGTCGTCTCGGGTTCTCGTAAATCGTAATGGCGATCGGCAGTGGTCGATGAATTGAGTGTTGCATGAGTCTTCCAGATGGCGTTGGTCCGTGTGGGTCCGCGGGAAACACCCCCAGGCTACGAAGGCCCGGCGGGTGGCCCGCATGCTGGTTTTCGACATGAGCGGTCTTCCGTGGGCGGTAATGATGATATTGCCGAAGAGAATGAAAGAGAAGTAAATATTGTGGAAAACGTGGCAAAAAAGGGGATGTGGGCACAAAATGTTTGAAAACGAGAGAGATCTAATTAGTTGCCATCGAGATGGAGAAGAGACAGGGAAGGGGGAACGAAAAAGTTAGTAACAAAAAAAAAGATCTTGTTAGTTCCAATGAAGATGGTGGACAGGGACGGGGATCGAGAGAATCGGGCGGATGTTAGTGTCGAACCTGTAGGTGGATATTATACTTTCTGAGCGAGGAATAACACATTACACTTGTATATAAATGTGTTTGAGCTACTGGTATATGAGAAGCATATATAAACTATCCCGACTCGCCAACACATCCCGAACCGGAACCTCAGGCGGTCTACCTCGGGCCCTAAGGGATTCCAGTAGCTTCGACCTGGCGTCACGATACTCTACGCACGATCACACGACATGCTCGATGTCCTGATAACCGTCGCCACAGGTGCAGAGCCCGCTCTCCACGATCCCGATACGCCGGAGATGTGCGTTGAATGTGTAGTCATTAGACATGAGCCGAGACATAACACGAATGAAATCGCGACTCACGTTCATCCTCCTGAACCAAGGTTTCGTCGATACCCTAGGAATAATGGAGTGTAGCCATCGTCCCAGTTCGTCATTCGTCCATGAAGTTTGCCAACTTTCGAGAGTTTTCTGACGAGAGATACTGAAAAATTCATTGAAGCAGATTGGTCTTTCATAAATATCACCTTCTAATGCGCTCACTTTAGCCAATGAGTCTGCCTTTTCATTGCCCGGAATGGAACAATGCGAAGGGACTCAGACTAACGATATTGAATAAGACCGTTCAGATAAAGTTCGCAAGTGTTCCCGTATTTTCCCCAGGAAATATGGGGGATACTTTCCTGGCTTCATTGCCCGGAGAGCTTCTATTGAGCTTAGACTGTCCGTCACAATGAAGTAATGGTCTTTGGGCAAGGTTTCAATGATCTCGAGGGTGTACTGAATAGCAGCTAATTCTGCGACGTAAACTGAAGCCGGATCACTGAGTTTGTACGAAGCGGTGATGTTTTGATTGAAGATGCCGAAGCCTGTGGACCTGTTGATGTTTGATCCGTCAGTGTAAAACACCTTTTCACAGTTGACTGTTCTAAATTTGTTATAAAAAATATTTGGGGCTACTCGAGGGCGTACGTGATCCGGAATTCCACGAATCTCTTCTTTCATGGATGTGTCGAAAAACACAGTTGAATTAGAAGTATCCAAGAAATGAGCACGGTTGGAAACAAACGAAGAAGGATTAATATTCTGAGCCATGCAATCAAAATACAAGGACATAAAACGGGTCTGAGAATTGAGCTCGACAAGCCTTTCGAAGTTTTCAATCACCATCGGATTCAAGATGTCGCATCAGATTAGCAATCGATATGAGAGATCCCAGAATCGATTTTTCAATGGTAAGACGCCCGCGAGCACTTCGAGGCTCATCGTATTGCTCTCGTCGACTGCATGCAACCTAAGGCAATACGCAAACAACGATACTGAATTCTTTCCAGTTTAATCAATTTCTGCGTTGATTCAGATAGCTATCGATAGGTTTGTCCAACGTAACGCTAACGAAAATGCAACCAAAACAACTTTTATTGGCTTGAATATGGCGAACACAATATGGAGTCAAGAAGTGTATGAAACATAAATAAAACCAGGATATTACTTTTTTCAAAACTATTTTTTGCCGAAAATAGGGAAAGGCAGAATAGTCATTTTTGTTCTATGCACTGTCATAAACACGAAGAAAATAATATAGGGTTTGAACATCGATTGTGATAATATTATAATTATCATGATATATGAATTTGAAATAATGAAAAATCACTCTACTTGGATTAATTTTGAGCATTCTGAACTTAGGGTTTTTTCGTTATCTATTGTTCATATCTTCATAAACAGATTTTAATTGAAGGCGCATAAAAAACATTTAATTAAAATTTATTTCCGCTCGACAGTTTTAAAATCGTTGTGAAATTTGTACCTTGTATAAAATTCGTAATTTCAAATACTATACTATCTTTTTATTGTTGATAGAAAAGCATTATGGATTCATTCAATGTTGATAATGCCGATGGCGACAAAGTTTCAACTAGTTTACTTGAAAACATGTTATTTTTAAGTTATGGAAAAATAAGTTATTTCAGTATGGCATTACAACGTAACGACAACTTATTTTTAGCCGACATAGAAACTAGTAGAAACTGCGCTTTTTAGGTCACGCAAGTGGTTAGATGTTAGTAACTATAATTCAAATTTCTGGTTGCAAAATAGTCATAAATAAGCTAGCATAACAAAAATTGTTACTTGGGTATGTAATCACTTGAAAAACTGACTAGTGAAAAAGTGTCATATACCATTCGACTCAGTTCATCGAGCTGAGCAATGTCTGTGTGTGTATGTGTCAAATATTCTCACTAGGTTTTCTCGGAGATGGCTGAACCGATTTTGACAAACTTAGATTTAAATGAAAGGACCACGAGCCCATTCGGAATTCCTGAATTTCATCCGGATCCGACTTCCGGTT
Source organism: Malaya genurostris (assembly GCF_030247185.1). Lineage (NCBI taxonomy): Eukaryota > Metazoa > Arthropoda > Insecta > Diptera > Culicidae > Malaya > Malaya genurostris. Next base: position 185,591,854 of record NC_080572.1, read on the forward strand.
CCGGAGTTATAGGGTAAAGTGTGTTCAAAATTGTACACCGTCACTTAAACCGGCGAAACAAAAAACGTAAAAAACGTTCTAGACTGGTTTCAAAACTACACAAATCGATAGTCATTATCAGTAGGCAACTAAACAAACCGATTCCGGTTATCCTGGTTCCCGATATCCGGTTCCGGAAGTACCGGAAATAGTGGTCATATATACCAAAATGGATCTCACTCACTTTTCTCAGCGATGGTTTGACCGATTTCCACAAACTTAGATTCAAACGAAAGGTCTTCCGGTCCCATATGGAATTCATGAATTTCATCCGGATCCGACTTCCGGTTCCGGAGTTATAGGGTAAAGTGTGTTCAATATTGTACACCGTCACTTAAACTGGTGGAACTAAAACCGTAAAAAATGTTATAAACTGTACTCTAAACCGTTATTCCCAATCTTAGAGTCAATTGAAAGGTTTTATGGTCCTACCAAAAATTACTACATATTTTCGGATGCAACAAACATTTAAATCGTAATTTAGAGTGCGTACTAGTAGAGTTTGTACGTCATGTTAGTTGGTGGTCGTACGAACCGACTTTGATTATACCGGTTCTCGGGTTCCGGTGCCGGAAATACATATAATAGTGAACGCACTCGGTTTTCTAATGAATGACCTAACCGATCAGAGAACTGTTTCATTCTTCATGTTAAAATAGTTAACGCACAAACAACCTCTTTGTTTCTTTCGAAAATCGAAGAGAAAAATTTTGAATAGAATACCACAATATTATACATGAGAAAGGCATCATTACACCACTAGGTGGATTAAAACAGGTTTTTTGGCTTAGAAATGCATGAAACTTCAAGATTTGGTGTTATCCTGAACCCCGAAATTTAAGTCAACTTTTTGACACAAAACTATGTACAGATTACACCAGATCTCGACGTTTCATGCATTTCTAAGACACTCGGCATCAAAAAAAATTTCGATTCGGGTCTCAAAATTTTTCTATGTCACAAGTCGATTTTCACAAAAAAATTTTTTTTGAGATTACACCAGATCTGGACGTTTCATGCATTTCTAAAACATTTGGCATGAAAAAATGTTCTTCCATATGGTGGATTTCCGCAGTTATGCGGTCTCAAATTTCTAATTCGCCAAATTTCCCAAAGGCGATTGCCACAAAAAAAAACTTTTTTTTTAAAGATTACACCGTTTAACGTTTTATGCTTTTCTAAGATATTCAGCATCAAAATTTTTTTTCCCCGCGTAAAAAGAGACCTCAGTGTATCTCACTGTTAGGTGGATTAAGTACTTTGTACAGTGTACATTTTCTCCATTGCCGAAGAAACAAAATCAATAAAACAAACCGTTTATGATACATAGATTTTTGAAAATTTCCTAGAAATTTTAACTTGAACCTTTTTCAAAAGTGTTTATATTTTTTGGTCATAAAAAATACTTACGCAAAACGAGATCGAAATTAAAAAAAAAATCGTGATTTTAGGAAGAATCGCTCAGTAGAAGTCGTGCGTGTTATGAATTTATTTTTGAATCAGTCCGATGAAATATTGAAAAAGGCATTTGATCCGTATCAGTACAATGAATAATCGAATTTCCATTGCACGCTGCACAAATGGGTCCTATAACTCCTAATATTACGGTTTATCGTGCGAAGTTGGTGATACTGTTACAGTTTTTATTGAGCACATTGCTTGTGCATGTTGTGATTCTGTCCGGAGCCCTGAGACTAGAACAGCTATGGACCGGACCCCGTGCTGGCATATATGAATCATCTATGAATGAATAGCTGGCGGAACACCAAAGCGACCCCCTCATGCCACCATAATGTACACTGCTCAACACATAATTGTTTACTAGACTTATCAATGTTTACTATAGGATTGCAAACTCAGCGATAACTCTGTGAACTCCCGCTCATAAAATTTATTATGCGGATCAAGTAATGTTACAGCTCATTAAAAATATTTCTTCTTTCTTTTCTTTCATTATATTCCAGTTAACCGCACCATGCGAGAGGTACGTTACCGTTGAAGGCAAGGCGAGTCGCTTCCGGAGCACTACGCGTGTGTCCGGTGTACTGGTCATGTTCGAACGTCGACCGCTATTCGGAGCTCTGCTCGGACTGACACTGGTAGTGACAGTATGGCACATGTCGTTTCAAGAAGCCGCCAGCAGTACCAGCGGAAGTAGCAGTAGCAGTAGCAGTAGCAGTAGCAGTAGTAGTAGTAGTAGCAGCAATGGTGTTGGATCAGGATCGTCGTACCTGGAGTCGGTAGCTATCCTTCCACCGTACATGCAAGCATCGTCCCTGGCAGTATCGACACCACATCACTTGTTAGCTGCGGCACCGCCATCTCGCGACGGTACAGCAGACGCTGGTGGTGGAGTAGCAGAGCTGGACGGCGGTGTCACAGTGGAAGGTAGCTCGATTACGAATCAAAGCTTCCTCCCACTGTTGCTCTCGTCGATGTTAATCAATCCAGTAGAAATGTTGCCAAAAGATGATTATAGCAGTTTGATAGATCTGAAAGATTTTAAGTTTACCATCAATTTTAACAACTGTAGTGATAACGGTAGAAACAAGTATGAAAGTGTTCGAACTAATAGCCTTAAGAGTGAGGAGCAGCCGCGTGCACCATTAATTTTAGTCCTAGTTCATTCGGCACCAACCAACTGGTACAAGCGCAATACAATTCGTGATACCTGGGGACAGTATGATCCGCGAGCGAAGCTCGTCTTCCTGGTTGGAGCGGTCAATTCGAGCACCCTCCAGCAACGAATAGAGCAGGAGAACCGCATGTATGACGATATCGTTCAGGGCAACTTCATCGACGCTTATCGAAATATGACGTACAAGCATGTGATGGCACTAAAATGGTTCACATATCACTGCCCAGAAGCCAAATACATCCTGAAAGCAGATGACGATGTCTTCATCAATACTCCGGCGTTGTACGATGTTCTCGAAACGAGTTCACCAAGACGGAGGCTCCTGTTTTGCCAGGAAATTAGCAAGGCACCGGTGAAACGGACCCACCGCTCCAAGTGGTACGTCAGTATCCCGGAGTACCGTAACAAATACTATCCTAACCATTGCCCCGGTTATTCGATTATCTATACACCGGATGTGGCATTCCAGCTGTACAGGGCAGCACAGCAGCAGCCCTACTTCTGGATTGACGATGTGCATCTCACGGGAACGATAGCGAAACTGATTAATGTTACCATCACGCCGACGGGTAGTATGCTACTTAACCAAAGCCAAAAGGATGCAATCATCGATAACAAACTGAATGCAACCGAACAACTGTTCTTTTTCACCACCCCGGACCTACGCGAAGGAGAAATCCGGAAGTTGTGGAAAGCGGTCACTCTGTCGAAAAGCGGTAGATAGTAAAAAAAACCCATGCGCCAAATTGAAAGTGAAACGTGCGAGTGTAGGAGCGTTTGTGCTGTTGAACTAAACTACTGATCAAGATCAACTGCAATTAGAACCTCGATCTGATTATTATGAATCTCGTTATACACATTAGACAAAAGTTTAAAATTTTTCTGATATTGTTTCGTCCTTCGAGTCTTACGTATATTGTTTAAGCAGGTAAAATGCAAAATTCATATCTTGAGCTACGATCTCACTAAATGTTATTAGATTTACTTTCTAAGATCTGAATCAAACAACGGTGTGCTTGATATTTCAATTGTGATTCCTATGCGATAAGTTTCAATATCGGACTAACGGTTAACGTGGATGTGAGATTCTCCTTTCTAGATCTAGAATATTGGATAATTTTTTTTTCTGAACGGGGTATGCGATTGTGAAAGGCTAGTTTTCTTCTGATAGCAACGGTAGAGTGTTTCGAACCTCAATGGTAATGTAAATAACTAAGAACATTTTTTAACAAATCGCCATTACCGTTACTAACACAAACTAATGTTGGAAAAAGGAAGGAAATACATTCCCTCTAAAGAAAGCCAGTCGTATGCCGAGGACTATTGGCCATAATGCCAGTGATTACCGGTGAAAATCACACTGCAGAATATGGTTTCATTCTTTAGAATTACTCGAGGATTCTTCCCAGTAGTGTCGAATATACGAATATTTTCACATTGATCAATGTATACACCTTTAGGGACCAAAAATGTGAAGTGGAATTCGAACGTCATAAATATTTTTCGTCTAAGTCATCATCAGTGATCGATTTATAAATTGATGAGAAAGCTCAAGCAATCACTGTGGAAAACAACTTTTGAATCGAGGCCCGGAGGGTAGATCACTATTCGACTATTCGACTCAGTTCGTTGAGACCGATGAATGTATGTATTTTTGCATGTGTTTTTTTTTAATTTTTTGACGTAGGACTACCGTGTTTGTTTTCTATAGAAGTGCGAATTCAAAATAAGGAAAATCAAATCGTACAAACAGTGGTCAGGTTTTGAACACCTACAGCTCATTCAATTTTAAACATATTTTTGATATAATTACGCCTAGTAAAGCCTTGGTAATAGATTCCTATTGTGGAATTATATCTTCTGCTTCAACAGATTTCGCAGCCGATTCATAGCATACATTGCATACCTGGGGTTACGATCTTATTGACACTAAGAATCCTTCCAGGTCCAGAGTCAACATCCAGAGGCATCATTACACCACTAAGTGGTTTAAAATCGAAGGTTTTTGTTAGTTAAACGGATTTTTTTTTCATTCTAGTAACTATTTTAATAAAACTTTGATTCTGTAATTGGATCTCGTTGTCACCCTTTTCTCCTGGGGGAGAGAGTTTGTATTTCCGTTGAGCGAGGATTGAAGGGCAATTTGTTCATTCCTCGTCGATGTTGTTGCTGTTGCCAAAAGTATTGTTGTGAGTGATTTCTGTTTTCTTTTCGTTTTCATTGTTGTTCGCAGTCTTGGAGTCGTCGCGAATTGCTGTGGGTGCACTTTGTTGTACATTGATTGCAGTTGCTATTTGATTCGATGATGAAAGCGTTTTTGAACCTGGAGTACTGAATTCACTAATTATCGCTGCTGAACGATTTCCTGAAAAAAAAATCTGTTTTAATCCACCTAGTGGTGTAATGATTCCAGAGCTGCTAAATGGCACTATCAACTAGCAACTTTGCACGACGAAGATTGGAAAGTTTATGTCACTGAACTGCTGCCAACCAGGCTCTACCAATCATCATATATTGAGTGTCAGAGAGCCGATCTGTCATAACTTAAATTCTCATGATATTACACGCACCAGGACGCTCATTGATTGCCGATGCGATTGATATTATCTTCATTTCTCCTGTCACTGCTTGATTACGATGTGACTAAATATTAATCAAGCAGCATAAACATTGAATTAAATCTATTTACACTAATAAAGTCCGAAGTCCGATGAATTTTTGCAAAGAACAATGAACTTATCAATTTATGTTTATGTTAGTACTCTCATGGTTTTTTTACTTCAACAGGGAATTAGGTTTTTTACCGTCACTGCTAACCTCAATCGGATGAACACATTTTGACAGTTCAGCAGTACTATTTGTAAACAGAAATTTCTTTTGTTTGTTTATTGACAAATTGGATCAGACCATTTACGGTTCGTATCGCCTAAATAAAGTTTTAAAACATTTGTTCACGATTGAATACGGTTCGTTTTTGATATTTATTAAATAAAAGTGACTAGTTGCAAAGTGTAAAGATGATTGTTTCAGATGTGCTCTTCGATTTTTGTTTAAGCTTGTTTGTAAACAGTACCGCTGAACTGTCAAGGATGAATACTTGTTCATTTGTATCGTCACGATAAAAAACCTAATAGGAGAATGAGAGAGAAAACAAAAAAGTCGTCTGTCTTTAACTGAGTATACTTCTACTTCGGCTCCCTGTCACGACGCCATCTTGATGAGATCAAAATCGGCACTTCAAAATCAGCTGATTGCAACGTAAACAAGCAAAGCAAAGTCCTGGCATATCATTCCTTTTGTGGAATTTGGCCTTTCTGTTTCAACAGACTTCGCAGCCGATTCTTAGTGTACAGAATCATTGCATGGCTAGTACTATAGATTCTACTGACACTAAGAATCCTTCCAGGTCGGGGCTCGAACATACGACAACTGGTTTGTAAGACCAGCGTCCTATGCATTGAACCGCCAACCCGGGATAACGTAAACAAACAAACAGTAATACATTTGTTTTACGCGTTTACCTTGTATAGTGCACGAAAATTAGTGAATTTCTGTCGACTCTCTCACAATAACTTGTCGGTTTACCTAAAATAGAGCAGACAGTGTTTTGGGACATCAAGTGGAGATAATTTTCACAATTTGAGAGTCGCGATGAGTATTAAAACATCGCATTGTTTGGGGCTCGAAACGCGAGGGGCTCAACGTAATCGGTATACTTTCAAATGGCTGGTGCTCACATACCTGTGTCAGATGGGTGTTCTACTTGGTCATAGAACTATCGAGTATCTCATTTGACAGACACTTGGCCGTACCGATTACAGTTGACGATGATTTTAGTCAGTCTGTCAAGGTCATTTGAATGATCCCTTTCTCATGTATAATATTGTGGTATTCTATTCGAAATTTTTCTCTTCGATTTTCGAAAGAAACTAAGGGATTGTTTGCGCATTAACTATTTTAAAATGAAGAATGAAACAGGTTAGGTCATCCATTAGAAAACGAAGTGGGTTCACTATTATATGTACTTCCGGCACCGGACCCCGAGAACTCGTATATTCGAAGTCGTACGGCCACATGACGTACAAACTCTACTAGTTTTGATTCAAATTGTGAAGATTTTATACAATTTTGCCATCGCACTCTAAATGATGATTTAAATTTTTGTTATATCCAAAAATATGCAGTAATTTTTGGTAGGACCAAAAGACCTTTCATTCGACCCTAAGATTGGGAATAACGGTTTTGAGTCCAGTTTACAACATTGTTTTACGGTTTTTGTTCCGCCAATTTAAGTGACGGTGTATAATATTCAACACACTTCACCCTATAACTTCTGAACCGGAAGTCGGATCCGGATGAAATTCAGAAATTCCGCATGCGACCGTGAGACATTTCATTTGAATCTAAGTTTGTGGAAATCGGTCAAACCATCGCTGAGAAAAGTTAGTGAGATCCATTTTGGAATATATAACCACTATTTCTGGTGCTTCCGGAACCGGATACCGGGAACCAGGATAGCCGGAATCGGTTTGTTTAATTGCCTACTGATAATAACCATCGATTTGTGTAGTTTTGAGACCAGTTTAGAAAATGATTTACGTGTTTTGTTTCGCCGATTTAAGTGATGGTGTAGAATATTGAACACACTTTACCCTATGACTCCGGAACCGGGAATCGGATCCAGATGAAATTCAGGAATGCCGTATGGAACCGGAAAACCTTACATCTAAATCTAAGTCGGTAAAAACTTTGAATGCAAAAACCGGATAAATACATTTGTTCTGGAAGAACTGGTTGAGTTTTTTGTCCGCTTTTTGCATTCAAAGTTTTCCTATCCGGTTCTTACAAAAAAGATGTCTTTAAACGATTCTTGCATTGCAAAGTCCATGTCCGGTTTTTGCGCTCAATGTTTTTATCCGGTTTTTGTATTCAAAAATACTTAAACGGGTTTTCTATACTAAGTTACACTTATCCGACTTTTGCATTCAGTCGTTCACATGAGAAAGGCAAAATCATCGCCACACTTTCCTTTCGATGGAAAGAATTTCTTCGTACTGCGACATCTTTTCTAGAATCTAATGCTATTGACCTGCGGGGGAAGGTCCTGTACACGCACTTCTATAGTCAACCGCGTACACAATGATTTTGTACTGAACTTTAATATCCTTGTGGCAAATCACTGAAGAAGAGAGAACTCAAAACCATAGAGGTAGTTCGTGATGGAATCAAACATGATATGTTGTTCGACTAAAGTACTATTTAAACGCTATATCAGATGACCACCATCGGCAAGGAGTTGCCTAACACTTAATCACACGCCTAGCACCTATATACGTTTCAATAAAGCCTTAAAATTATCTAAACGAACGGTGAAGTCCCCTTTAACGTGGACGGACGTTGACTGATTGTCTGAATCGTACTTAAAGCTGTTTGAGGTTAGGTATTCCGCAATAAAAATAAGTTCATGTCAAAATGTCTTATGTGGTTGTAAATGAGCTGTCAGAAAGCCTATTTTAAGTGCAACACAACACACTTCGAACACACTATTGTTCACTACTCTGTACTGTCGATTTTCGACTGTTTCGGAAGAGATGCGAACACGTACTGATTATTAAGAAATGCCAAGTGTTAAAAAATAAGCGTTGCGAAAGAAAGGTCAGGAAAAAAAATTAGCAATATTATTTTATTTCTTCCCACTTTGTCTGCGACTCGTTAGCGCTTGAGAAGTTCATACATAGCAGTGGAACTTAAGTGCTGCACAGACTCCGATTGAAATTCTGGATCTTGTAAGGGTCCGAAAGAAACTTCTGGATCTTGTACAGCTCAGACGGTAACCTCTATCCGATACATTGAGATCGTCCACCAAGTCAGTGGCACTACGTCGAGAATTCCTTTTAAGACGTCTTTTGACCAAGTATTTACAACAATTTGGCGTCCCCCATCATACCGTTTTATTTTTTTGGTATTGCCGGTCTACAGATATCTTTTGATTGTACGATGTACAAAACTTCTGTGCAGACGTAAATCTGACAGCTCCCGAATTCTGTTATGTTTTCCAGCTGGAACCCACTCAGCAAGCGATTGCACTGGTGATGGAATTTGTTTGGAATGCATTATGCTTTCCACATGGAATTCCGAATTAACATTTTTCGCCGATTCGGAATTCATTTGGATCTGATAATGTGGGGATGAGTAATGAATTCGTACTCGACTGTTAAGCGACTTTTCAGTGCTCGATCGCTTCAGTGCTAGAATTTTTGCCTGAGTTGGGTGCTCAATGAAGTGATGGTTACATTATAAATGTCATTGAATTATCGCTCATTTTATTAATGTGTTAGTGTAAAAGTAAGGCGACTTACGTCATTTCATTATATTGTGCATGCAGAAAAAATCAGAAGCGACGTCTCTCTTGCCTGATTATATTGCTCCAGCGAAGTTCACTGTGCACCAATGGTATGTAGACTATCGTGCGATATATTAATCACTCATAATTGCACGAAAATTCACTCCCTTGTAACGTTCAGTATCAAACCCACAGAATCCTTAACATACATTCTCCACTTAAAGCGCATACTGAAAGTGATATTCCATCGTTATGTGCTTTGATAGTAGAGGCAAGACAATGTATTCATTTATGTTGAAGCACGTGGTTCATAAACAAGACAACAAAATATAGATAAAGTAACATGATTCTATCAGTTGATGAATATGAAATGGCAGTTCAACTGACGTCGCTCGGCAACGTCGCTGCGCTGAACTGTCCAGCGAATTGCAGATTAGTGTTGCAGCGACAATACTACAGCTAGAGTAATGCATTATGCTGACTAAGATTGTTCGCAACGTTGTTTTATTACATGTGGGTTAATCTATTTTAGATCTACGACTAAACCATGTCAATTACAACGCTGAGATCTAGTTTTATTTTTCCAGCACAAATTTGAAACAGCTCGACGATTTTTTTTTTCAAATGAATGAAAATTTGAAACACGAAGAGAACACTGTTTTAAATTTCTTACGTGAGTGTGGGTAGCGAGATCTGACAGGCGAAATGTCAAAGCGTCGAATGGCATATCAGAAATTGTCATTATAAGCGGGAAATGTTTTGCACTGAATAATATAGTATCATTTAAAAGCACTGTAGCTCACTATCTCCGAGAAATTTTCTCTAGAAGGTCATGACAAAACTTTATATCGTTTAAATCATGTATTTTGTTTTTTTGTTGCTGATTTGAAACATCACAGTGAGTTTAAGTAACACCTATACATTAATATTATTTTTGACAGTTTTAGATTATACGACAACCTGTCATTTTAGAACTGATATCCAGCACAGCGTTGCGCGTAGCCTAAGGTAGGCCTTTTTGTTAATTTTCGGCTTTAAGCGAAAATGACAGTGTCATCAAGATTCATGCACGCTAAAAATCGGCTTCGAAATCTAGTGAAACAGAAGAACGAATTCGAGAAAAGAAACTTTCAGAAAGCTTTCTCTCCAGTATCAGTTTGTATCACGAAACTGGATAGTCAATTGATAGAAAACAGATAGATATAAAAATAATAAATGCTTTATGGAGCGGCACAGCTGAAAAAGTAACGCAGAAATGTTAATTAGATTCCATTATTCTGAAGCTAAACACCAGACTATAGGACTCCACAGAAGCAAAAAACACAAACGCCAATTCAAGGTCTCAGGGCAGACTAGTTTTTCTGCACTTAAAGAAAGCGGTTTGGCGCAAATATTTGTCCGAGGGAAAGGGGGACAAAAAGTTTTCTCCAAATATAGAATGTTGCGTGTCCTGCCGATCTAGCCGAACTGTTCTACAAAAGAAACCCTGACCACTTTCCGCTGCGGCAGACCACAGAGTGTACGCAAATAGACAGACAGACCCTTTCTTGAATCATTTAAAATAATACTAAACTTGGTGTTTTAATGATAATGACACGTTTGTCGTACTCGTACCTGCTTCGGCTTTGCGAAACAGCACCCACGTGTCTCCGTCTGGGGAGCGAGGGTGGCGAATGGCGCCAATGTCATGAGGATTCAGGTGCCACTGTTTGTCGGCCGGCGACAATCTTCTGCTTCCGTCGTTTGATAAACCCGAAAGGACGAAGGCATCGACGTTAGGTCAGTATATGTTCTAACATCAGACTTTTGTAAGTAGCTCCATGTACGTGTCCGTTGGCAATCAGGAGCTGCATTCGAGCAAAGATTAGTATTAGAGGGTGAAAATGTGTGATCGCCATTGAACCAAACTGGAAAGATGGGCGGGGCGCTGTGGGGAAGTATGATGGTTGTCGGAATGGTCGTAAAATAAAGCAACCGACTGATAAAATACGAATGGGGTGTAAACATTGGTTCAGCCAGTTCTAAAGTCATACGGATCGGCACATAAGGGTTATAGCCATGTTAGTTGCCATTGTTGCAGTTTAATCGATGAATGCGGCTACTGTCAGTCAATTGAGAATGTGATAATTTTGTGGATTATTGCTATTGATTCTTCTGTAAGCAGTATGCCTACAACAAATTGTTTTAAATAATGGGTTCATAGCTGATTCCGTTGAGGTCCCGTAATAAGCGATATTTTGAACGTGCAGTCCAACGTCTAACGAATCACTACGGAACCGAAGTTGAATTATATTTGAAACCTAAATATTCAAATATTCAATGTTATATTTCGTATTGACACAACATTCTGAGATGTTCCGATCTTATATTACTTTTCCATTGTGAAAACTGCCGAAACGATCAGTTAATCAGTCTTCAGAAACGGTTTATTTCGCTTCAGATTGGAACCGGAGCAGGCGTGTGTGTCGGACGCAATAATTTTTCACTCTCGATTTAGAAAAACGAATTTTTACATATATTCTAGTGAAATAGAGTGAATTTCTTAAATTTAAAAATTTACATTTGAACTAGTGATTTTCATAATTAATCAGCGGAAAGCAATCAATCAGGCTCGGCTGGACACTCTGACGACATCGCATAAATCCTGGCAGAATAAACTAGAAATTCGAAGAAGTAGAAGCTTATGTCGTTTTCGCTTGATGCCAAACTTAACCCAGTTTCCACCCTACTGCTGTCAAACCGTTTATTTGAAGCTAGCTTCGAACCTAGTTTCAACGTTGTTGAACTGAAAATCGAGTCAGTTTCGAACCTGGTTTTTTATCAAGTTTCCTCAAACCTCCGTTGCTAATGTAGCGTTTACACTATTGCTGGTTGCCAGCATGCTGGTGCCAGTGTATTGCCCTCTTAGGAAAAAAACGTTCAACGGTGGTCCTTCGTTGGTCTAATATTTAGGATTATTGAACCACAGTTGAACGTGTTTTCCTAAGAGGGCAGTACACTGGCAGCCAGCAGAAGTGTAAACGGGGCATAAGTGCAAACCCAACACAGTTTCGTGAAAAGTGCTTGTTTGATGAAACTACCCTGGGTCAGTTTCAGTTTTCTCAAGCGAAAACGGCATTAAAAAAGTAGTCAGGTTTTGAACACTTACAGCGCGGTCAATTATGCGTCGGTTAGTAAAATTATTGTATTGGTACTACTTCTACGCATCAATTTGATTTGATAAAGTCATGTCTTTTCAATTTAAAAACCATGCAAAAAATAGTTGCAATGTAATATTTCGTTTGCAAACAATCTAAAACGTTATGCTGGGATACGGGCTTCACGACGTAAAATACACTGGTGGCGTAATTAGACAGTTTTGGTTGTGTTGGTAATTTTCTCACGAAATTAAGTATGGCGCGCCGGGATTCAAGCATGTAAACATAAACAAACGACCATTTCAGATCGGGATTTCACTTCTAAGTTACTCCAGTTGTCGCGCAGCCTGGCGAATCTTTGGCACTAATTGAAAATCTGGACATTTTTCTTCAAGGGCTTGCAAGGTAACGTCTAAATATAGAAAATTGTACACACATCCGATTCTATTCATTTCGTTGGAGGAAGGATTTGGCGGATCGCACTGTGGTATCTATTACAGTTATTATGGATAATGGAGTGATTGTGCTGTAGGTGGCATTTCAAATGCAGGTGATGAAAACGATTGAAACATTTCGGAACAAAACACCGCATTTCACTGCCAATATTTTCGCAAACAGAACCAACTCTAAATATTTTCATAAAAGCAACTTTCAGAACGTCATTTGTTTATGTATTTTCTTCTTCACGTCTCTCTGTTATTCCAAAATAAAATAACAACCGCACTAACACATAGAAAAACGTGATCACCAGGGTATTTTACATCGTGTACGGGCTTTACCTTAAGCGGCCCTTACACGTGACAATATTATTGTCAATCCAACGTATTGTCAATACCGTCAATCCAATTAACTTGGTAACTTGAGTCCGCATTTTTCGAACAAATCAAGCGTTTGAAGCTTCAAATATTGCAACTGAACATTGAAACATTGAGAGAAGAGTTCATTGCACATAGTTAACAGTTTCTTCTCTGGAGAGAAAGTATTGTCGGATTGATGAGCAGTTTTGATTTTTTGACAATATTTTCGTCAATCCAATGAAGTTTCCATTACACGATCAAAAGTATTGTCAATACTCCTTGTATTGACAATAATATTGTCTCGTGTAAGGGCAGCTTTACGGAGACGATGGTTTTGAAGCATAGATGCCAGGTAAAAATTTCAAATATCATCAAACAGGGTTGCAAAATTCAGTAAATCTGAAAAAAGTATGCAGGCTTCAATTTCTATAGAAAGTTTCATACTATAAACTGACTTGGCGAGCAAAAAAAACGTCGCGGCAATTTCAAAAGCCTGTAAACTTTGATCAAAATCTGCAAAAAGCTTGATTTCCAAAAGTCTGCAAAAAAAGTCTGCAACAAACAATGTCTGCAGCACTATATACGAAATATGCAGATTTACAGACAAATCTGCAGACCTGGCATATCTGTTTTGAAGGAGCAAGTGACAAATGTTATGGAATGAGAAAATGATGATTGCCTCAATCTGAATCGCTAACACATAAAAAGAGCGTGATATCGCGCCGCCACAACACACGCTAAAAAGCGACACCTAGCGCCATAATTATGTTTGCATACGAGCATATCCGATACAGTGACTGAAGGATCAAGAGTAAACCAAGTTAACTTGTGTTGGTAATTTTTGTATTACGTACATTTTATTTGGTACGTATGCCATATATCTGTGTATTCATATATGCAGTGCACCGAGTTTCTCAAAGTGGATTCCACGATTGAGTTTCAAACAATCTTTTTTCACAATAATTTATTTTCAAATGAAAGTTAAGCCTGACATCTTGGATGAAATATCAGTTTTGATCAATTTTTCACCAACGTTTGATGGGAAATTGCTTACATTTTATGAATCAGGATTTTAATTCCCTAATAAAAAAGTTAGCAACACTGCTTCAATGCATTTGTATTAGATTGCGCTACACTAAATAAACAAAACTAAATATTTTCTGTTAAAAAAGCAGTTGGCCGGAAAAATAAATAATTTTACGACAACATTCCATATCAATTGCCTTTCGCGTGTTAAATTAAAGGTTCCTATTTTGCGGCTTTACTTACAGAAGGTATGTACACACTTAAATTTTTTAGCTGAGTCTCGGCAAAAAAATGCCGAGATTCGCACAGCCGAGTAATCAGCAATCATCTCGGCAAAAATAAAATAACTGAGCGTCTCCGCACCCTCAAATTTGACAATCGTCAAATATTGCCGAAGTCGCCAGCATAAGATTTACTGTTTGCTCAGTGAAACGTTCGCTGAATATTCGGCAATCCAATAAAACGAAAAAATGAAAAAAAAATTACCGAATCATCAGTAATTAAAAATCTAGTCAATTAATTTTGTTTGTAATTTCTAAACATTATAAACACACCATTCAGGATCAAAAATTCATTTTATTAACACTTAAAGGAGGCTTACAAATTTATTGTCAGTAGTGCTTAAAGCCTCTACCTTGAAGCATTTTACCGAAATATCAGTGAATGCATTTAACGAAGTTCAGAAACATGCGTATTGATTACTGAACAATCAGCAAATTTAGGTGTTGCTGATCAGTTTCGGCATTTTATTATGCCGAGCTCAAGAAATGGTTTTAAGTGTGTAAATCTTTATATCGCAATAATTTCTGCAAGAGGAAATCCATATAGGAATGTGTTTGTTGCTAATCAAATGTGTCAGTGGAAGTAAGCTGAAACTGAAATAATTTTTCTCGAGCAGTTTTAAGGAAAACATAAGAGTTTTAGACTTAGATTTTCGCTTTTCTTGAATTGCAATTTAAGTAGTATGAACCGATTGATTTATTTTTCAATCATATGGAAGATTTATGGAGTAAAATCAGGCAAAGAAGCGCCGGAATTTATTTTTACGCACACATTGTTGGCATTACTCATACGCTTGCAAAAAATCTTACTCCTGAATATCGAGATCCGAGAAGCAACGTTCACTGCGATAAACACAATTGCATACATTTGAACTAGATAACACTAAATCTCGACGTTTCATGCAATTCTAAGACCTTTGGGCGCACCCCCTACCCATATCCGATTTAGCTCGAATTTTGCATTTTGTAAGAACTTACACTTACTGCTTACACTTTTGAGCACTAACGCTTTACGAAATTAGAGGTGTTCCCAAAATACTGGCACCCTTATATATAAAATCACAGCCATTTGATCTT
Organism: Malaya genurostris; assembly: GCF_030247185.1. NCBI lineage: Eukaryota > Metazoa > Arthropoda > Insecta > Diptera > Culicidae > Malaya > Malaya genurostris. Next base: position 185,607,192 of record NC_080572.1, read on the forward strand.
CGAACTTGATCAATGGCTCAACAGTAGCTTTCAAATGAGCCGAAGCTTGTTAAAAATCGGTTCAGCCATCTCCGAGAAACTTGCGCGGTAAAAAAACAACGCGTTTTGTCGGTTACTTCACTTATACCATCATGTCTTCGGAACCAAAAGTCACAGCCATTTGATCTTCGAACTTGATCAATGGTCTAACAATAGCTTTCAAACGTGTCTAGGCTAGTTAAAATCGATTCAGGCATCTCTGACATAATTGAGCGGTAAAAATATCTTCGAAAAGATCACATACCCATACGCACACACAGGCATTTTCCGATCTCGTCGAACTGAGTCGAATGGTATATAACATTATGGGTCTCCGAGGAATCGTTCTATAACCGGTTTTTCCAGCGATTCTAATTCCTTTCTATAGAGAAAGACAAAAATATATACAGTATACGTCGCCTTGACCATAGTGTACACAGTAAAAAATTATGAAATTTGCAGGTGACGCAAATCCCCATGTGACTCAATTCATGAGGACGTAATTTGTAAAAAGACTGAGTTTTACAAGAATGATTTGAATACGTGTCAAACACACCCCGTTTTTCAAGCAGGCGTTTAATTTTATATATTTCTGCCCTCAAAAGTATGTCTTAATGCATTAAATATGTGTTAGATCTACTGTAAAAATGAGTCATTTTTGACGCTCGTATATGTCGGTTTCAGACAACGTAAATTTACACGGTTTTTTCTAGGTGTGTAACTTTTATCAGTATCCAATGAAAAACAGATCGGAAAAGTGTTGATAAATGAGAAAAAACAGAAAATTTACGAACAAAAAATTCTTGACGGGTTTTGAACCCGACTTGTTGACAGAAAAGATGTAATATTGTTAATTTCGTGTGGTGTGTTATCTTTTGGAGGTGAGGCGAAAAATCAAACCACACATCGTTTGTGCAAAGTCTGAACATGAAACGGAATTGTGTTCAAATGGATTTTTTTTTCGAGTTGTATCAAATAAATAGTTTAATCGGCAACATAATTTACTCGGATAGTAGTAAGTTGTGGGCTCAAGTTCCGACTCAAGGGTAGTTTTTTCGAATACTTTCATTTTTCTTTTACATTTAGCTGTCGTTTTGCAGCCTGATTCTCGTTGGGTAGAGAGTGTAACAAACTTGGTAACAACCCAAATGAGTAGCAACTGTACTTCGATTGACAGTGAATTCTGTGAGTCTCAAACAAATATAGTGGTGATAGTTGATTGAATATGAAGAAATATGCCAACAATAGATGGCGATGTAAATTTTCTTCTGATTCTCTCATCCGCGAAATGAATTCACTATTTCGATTCATGTGGATTATTGTTTGGAGTCCATCAATATTGTATTTGAGATGTTATTTTAGTTCTGGTAGTAGTCGAGGTTGATAGTATGTTGGTTTGAAGCTGAAGATGTATTTGGTTTGTTTTAGATTTTTAAGCTACTGGTGTAGAAGTAGAATGTTTCAATTTATTGTTCTTTCTTGGTTGTACTGTGGCTAAAGATGTTGACACATTTATGCTGAGTTCAATGAAAAATTTCTCGACAGACACCACCCCGAATCGGATTATTTCGATCGAATACGAAATTTTGCATTCTGTATCTCGATCGATTTTCATTTTTCCATACAAATGCATCACTCGATCGAAATACAGAATGTAAATTTACACATTCGTTCGGAATAATCGAAATACAGAATAGTGGTGAAAATTAGCCTCCAGTCACAGGTTTTGTCAGGCTCGGTCTCTAAAGCGATGTGCGAAAAAATAGGCTTACTCAAATATTCATCATGGGGAAAAAACTCGTTACCTTCCATGTGAAACTATCACGAAGTGATGAAAGAAATTAAAATATGAAATGAAAGTTTAAAAAATATCAGGAGAGAATTGTCAACGCATCCGTATTCTTTAACTCGAAATTGTATTCAAACTAAAAGAAAACAATCAACTATAAAAATTATCACATAAAAATTACTATAGCAAATTGCTGAATTAACCCCTCAATATACACAAGCATTCAAAACTATGTCGTCGTTTATCGAATCACTTTTAAAATATCAAGCTACTGTCAGTAATAATATTATTGTCGCCTCTACCAATGTGGTACAACAAGCTACTAGATCCTGCTAGCTCAGTAAAACAAAAAAAAAACACTCTTATTTGAATCTAATGTAGGTAGTTATTTCCAAAAAAAAAGAAGAATGTTTTGAAGAGCAAAATTATTCGCAATGTTGACGATTATCGAATTATATAAAAAAAACAACTTATCCTGTTGAATCATCAAATGACTCGTAATGAACATTCTACTCTTCAAACTCAATGATTTGGTTTATTGCTCTACCTTGCTTCCATTAAATATATTACATTTTTGGCTTACCACTGACATAAGTGAACTATAAATTCCATTTTGACTCTCACTTATTATGTATAGTAGGGTAATGTTTAGCGGAAGAATTATATCGTACAATTGCCTTTCCAAATCTCGACTGACGATGCGATTGCCTGAGGCACGCTAAGCTAAATCTAGTTGTATATATTCGTTTGCTCAAGTATTGTTTTCAGTTTATGTTCGACTACTAGTGATGTAAGTAAGCATTAGTAATATCTTGGGAAGGGCACAGTTTGTAATGGTTTAAAATTGCTGCAAAGTGTCAACACAGATGGAACCGATTACTTCCGGTGGAAATAAGCACAGCTAAGTTAGCATACTACGGTATTAGACGGAAGCAGCCTTTTTTCGGAAGTAACATGTCACTATCGGGAGTATTAGCAGTGTACCAATCAAAATAAAACACGCATGTATCGCCTTTTTGAAATTGACAACCAAAAAAAGTTTTTTTTCGGTAAAGTTACTCATTTTGCAGTAAACTATTTTACGCAATGAATTGGCAAACTCTATTCTCTTCTTATTTCGATTATAGAGGTTTTAACCCTATGGTCATTCGGCTCTTCGTGACCGCACATAGGCGGGTTGGGAATTGAAGTGAAAGTAGGTTTTAATAGCAAAAACAAATGTATACTGTACGTAATTGTAAGAAATGCAACTAAATTCGCTTTGCATTTTGGATAGCAATGTAAATTTCCGAGCCTTTCGTTTGACTTCTGGAAACTTTCCTCGCTGCAGAACGCCTGTTTGACTTATACTGCTTCTCGCAGACAACTATATTTCGCGTTTTCTTGAGGTTCTGCATGGCCCTTGGACCACCTCCTAAACGTTGTTCGAAACATCCCATTCCATGGCATTTTCCCGTAATGCCAAGATGCTAAATCAAACCAAAAACAGGACGCAGAAGTTATGGTTTTTCCAGGAACACCTTCCTTGTTGATGGTCCCGGTCGCAATTCAAATGTCGCTTTTCGTATTACTGGAACAGATGACCTGCCACACGAAATATTTCTTTGCGAACTTTGACAGCAATTTTAACAATCGTTGCCTCCTCTTCCTGCCGTCTTGTCGTAGGTTGCACCATCGTAATTAAACTTGCACCTATTTGTTTAGCTTACAGTTCGGTTCGGTTATAGACGATACTTCCAACTTTCTGGCGACATTTCGGACGGCGAGGTTGGGTTTCGGCTTGGAACAGTTTGGCATTCATTTTGACGGCATCCGGCTTTTATTTTTCCTCCAACTCAGTCTTTCTGGCTTCACTGAATACTGTCAACACGTTGATGACAGTTGATAGAGTCGAATTCAAACAGTTTCTCCAACTTGGCGTGGTAGTAGTTCGAGTTCGCACAATGCGCGAGAAAACTTTTGAAACGTTGCTCCTCTTGTTTCTATGTCATTCACACACAGTTGAAGAGCAAATGGCAAAATCAAACAGAAGAATTTTAAGCACAATGATATAAAGCAGAATCCTACCATAGTAATGGTTTTCATTGATGTTCTTTGAGGCATTCAGTCTTGTAAATTTCACCAATGTTTGGGCCCTGTTGTGACGAATAGCCTGCCTAATAAGATATTTCGGTGGGAAATTTAACATTTTCTTTCTTTTTTTCGAGACTCATCCAGCCTGAATTTTTATTTTCTGGAGCAAAACTGTTGTTACGCTTTGTTTGTAAAATGTGAGAGCTGGATATCTTGATAACATGACGTCTTTGCTTGTCTCCACTTGACTTACTTCCAGCAAGCTTTCCACATTTCCGTAGATTAGTATTGCTCCTGGAAACTCTACTATTTGCTCCGGAAACTCCACAAAAATTCAAATATTCGTACATTTCTTCTGCGGTTCTGTAGAAAATCGTAGAATCCGTATATCTACGGAGATTTCAGTAGATCTGACATCGCTGCTGACTTCCATCTTGACGGGATGTAAACAATACACTGCAAAGAGGAGCTGTGCCAAATGTGGTTAATTCCTGTGGGGAATCGGGAAATAAATTTACAACCGTGTTTATCCTTTACATTGATTAGACCTCGCAACGACCGTCTGATTTATTGGCTAATTTTCAGAGTTATTCTGAGTGGTTAGATAATTTCCGAGTGATAACGATCAAGAATTGTACGTCTCTAGAAAATGAATACTTCAGTAGAACGTTGAATAGTATAGTAAAAATAATCGAATTCGGTGAAATTTCGAAAGAGAATCTTTTCATATTCGGTTACTTTTATTGAACGGCTGCTTCCTATAATTATGCGTCACATTCCAAAATTAAAATTTGATTCGAACATAAAACAGATTAGCATGTTGAATTAGCTGTGTTATTTTCCACTACTAAGTAAGCTGAATACGAAGCAACAATACGGAAAGCTCATCGTCTGTCCAAGTGTTAAAGCAAAAATAGAATAGTTTCAGTTTTGTAACAAACTACCAAACTGAAAGAATTGATATAATGTGTGTGTGTTAATATGTAAGGCAAATGTACTTGACAGGACTGGCTGCTGTGCGGTGGTCGAAAAGAGCAATCATGTCACATTAGCCTTTCTGACAGCTCATTTACAACTACAAATGCAAATGAGATTGATTTGTTTTCGTCAGGAAACGCCAGCATTAACCACGATTCAATCAACTTCTGTCGACGTCAAGATTAATTTAATAATTTTTTTAGCCCAATATTACTCACGTACCCGACATCAAAATATTCGGAGAACTTGACGTTGTGTTCCTTCATATGAATTGCTTACAATTAATGTTTTTCCGTAACCGTTCCATGCTGGTGATAGTAGCCCGATGCCACGTGTGAATCGCTCTTACAAATTGTTTTGTTTTCATCAGGTAATCACCCCGATTCTGCAATCCGACGGATTTGTGATACGAACGAATCCACACTTTCGTTCGAGTTCGAATTTTGCATTCTTTATTCCATTCGACTTGTATGATTCGATCGAACTCACGTTGAAATTTCGAACACTAATTATCAAAGCTGTCAACACTACTTACACGTTCTATATTATTTATATTATTCAATTCTTAGTAAACGAAACCGTCACACTTGTATAAACAAAATAGAACGATTCTAAACCGAACAGAAGTAATACGTACGCAAGTCGATCGAGTAATGTTCGAAAATAGAACAACTCGAACGAATGATATTCGAGTTCATACCCAACTCGAACGGAATACAGAATGGAAATTGCACATTCGATCGGAATATTTCGAATCGATCGACGTATAGAATAGGGGTGAATGTATTGGCGACCCATTTTTCACTAGGGTCGCGTTCATTTTTCACCGGGCATAGAAACCTCAATTGTTTAATTTGTCTAATTAACTTTTTATACGTAGGATAACGTTTTTCACCTTTTAAACACTCACCCGCACGCATACGTCGTTTGTACACATCTGCTTACTTTATAGAATGTCTGTGAAAATTAGGTATCATCTAATCAATTCTGAATTAGGTCTACTCAGTACTACACACTCTTATAGTGACAGACCGGCGGATGCATAAGCCACATATCTGGCAACCCACTATCGAAAGATATCGCTTGGAAATGTATCAGCTTAAGAGTGTATGTTTTCATAAACAATTCTTCTGTCTGGAACAATCATTCTACGTGCTAGACTTTCCTTTATTGAGCTTCCCGCCCGTGGTTAATGCTGGAGTACACAGAAAAGTTCTGATTTATAAGAAAAATGCAACCTCTTTAAATCATTTATTTTTTCAGAGAAAGAAAATGCGAAAACGGAAAGAAAATGAGACATTTTTGCAAAATGGCTATAAATTATAGGTGCACCCCACTTTGGTTACACAGATAAAAATATATTACATCCATTTTCATGCACATATTTGGAGTACACAATTAAATATAAAGTTACTACTCAGGTCTTTACTTTTCAATATACTTCAAGAACAAAACTAACCGTAAATCAAAATATGTTGTGTAAACCATTGAAAAATCAAGGCATTTCTAATTTACTTTTACATCGATGACGGTTTTCAATCAAATTTTTGTTCAATTGATGTCTATTTCAAAAAATCATTGAATTACAATTTTTTTCTGAATATGCTGTTGAGCGGCAGTTAATAATGAACAAATTACTTACTTATGTCGTTTTCGCTTGAAAAAACGGAAACTGACCCAGAGTAGTTTCATCAAATAAAAATAATAATACCCCTAAGTCCCATACAAACGAACCGCCAATGTTTGGTTCACAGCCTGAACAAGTAAGCCTAGCAAATTACTCCCTTTCATTGCGATAGTTTGAAAATGTGGAAGGAGATCGTTTCTGGCAACACTTTATGCTAGTTGCTACGGTGCAAAACAAAATTGTTTGTTTATGTTTATCGTAACTGTATTAAACTGCAACAATCAGTCTAAATATCACCGGCACTAGCACAAAAGATGAAAAATGAACACAAACACCCACGAATCTTGTTCTTACCCTTCAGTGTTGCTAGTTTTATAGAAAACTCGTTAAAGTACATTGTCACTCTGACAGTGTATCATGACAGTGTACCGCACGATGCCTTTTTGAAATTGACAACCAAAAAAAGTTTTTTTTCGGTAAAGTTACTCATTTTGCAGTAAACTATTTTACGCAATGAATTGGCAAACTCTATTCTCTTCTTATTTCGATTATAGAGGTTTTAACCCTATGGTCATTCGGCTCTTCGTGACCGCACATAGGCGGGTTGGGAATTGAAGTGAAAGTAGGTTTTAATAGCAAAAACAAATGTATACTGTACGTAATTGTAAGAAATGCAACTAAATTCGCTTTGCATTTTGGATAGCAATGTAAATTTCCGAGCCTTTCGTTTGACTTCTGGAAACTTTCCTCGCTGCAGAACGCCTGTTTGACTTATACTGCTTCTCGCAGACAACTATATTTCGCGTTTTCTTGAGGTTCTGCATGGCCCTTGGACCACCTCCTAAACGTTGTTCGAAACATCCCATTCCATGGCATTTTCCCGTAATGCCAAGATGCTAAATCAAACCAAAAACAGGACGCAGAAGTTATGGTTTTTCCAGGAACACCTTCCTTGTTGATGGTCCCGGTCGCAATTCAAATGTCGCTTTTCGTATTACTGGAACAGATGACCTGCCACACGAAATATTTCTTTGCGAACTTTGACAGCAATTTTAACAATCGTTGCCTCCTCTTCCTGCCGTCTTGTCGTAGGTTGCACCATCGTAATTAAACTTGCACCTATTTGTTTAGCTTACAGTTCGGTTCGGTTATAGACGATACTTCCAACTTTCTGGCGACATTTCGGACGGCGAGGTTGGGTTTCGGCTTGGAACAGTTTGGCATTCATTTTGACGGCATCCGGCTTTTGTTTTTCCTCCAACTCAGTCTTTCTGGCTTCACTGAATACTGTCAACACGTTGATGACAGTTGATAGAGTCGAATTCAAACAGTTTCTCCAACTTGGCGTGGTAGTAGTTCGAGTTCGCACAATGCGCGAGAAAACTTTTGAAACGTTGCTCCTCTTGTTTCTATGTCATTCACACACAGTTGAAGAGCAAATGGCAAAATCAAACAGAAGAATTTTAAGCACAATGATATAAAGCAGAATCCTACCATAGTAATGGTTTTCATTGATGTTCTTTGAGGCATTCAGTCTTGTAAATTTCACCAATGTTTGGGCCCTGTTGTGACGAATAGCCTGCCTAATAAGATATTTCGGTGGGAAATTTAACATTTTCTTTCTTTTTTTCGAGACTCATCCAGCCTGAGTTTTTATTTTCTGGAGCAAAACTGTTGTTACGCTTTGTTTGTAAAATGTGAGAGCTGGATATCTTGATAACATGACGTCTTTGCTTGTCTCCACTTGACTTACTTCCAGCAAGCTTTCCACATTTCCGTAGATTAGTATTGCTCCTGGAAACTCTACTATTTGCTCCGGAAACTCCACAAAAATTCAAATATTCGTACATTTCTTCTGCGGTTCTGTAGAAAATCGTAGAATCCGTATATCTACGGAGATTTCAGTAGATCTGACATCGCTGCTGACTTCCATCTTGACGGGATGTAAACAATACACTGCAAAGAGGAGCTGTGCCAAATGTGGTTAATTCCTGTGGGGAATCGGGAAATAAATTTACAACCGTGTTTATCCTTTACATTGATTAGACCTCGCAACGACCGTCTGATTTATTGGCTAATTTTCAGAGTTATTCTGAGTGGTTAGATAATTTCCGAGTGATAACGATCAAGAATTGTACGTCTCTAGAAAATGAATACTTCAGTAGAACGTTGAATAGTATAGTAAAAATAATCGAATTCGGTGAAATTTCGAAAGAGAATCTTTTCATATTCGGTTACTTTTATTGAACGGCTGCTTCCTATAATTATGCGTCACATTCCAAAATTAAAATTTGATTCGAACATAAAACAGATTAGCATGTTGAATTAGCTGTGTTATTTTCCACTACTAAGTAAGCTGAATACGAAGCAACAATACGGAAAGCTCATCGTCTGTCCAAGTGTTAAAGCAAAAATAGAATAGTTTCAGTTTTGTAACAAACTACCAAACTGAAAGAATTGATATAATGTGTGTGTGTTAATATGTAAGGCAAATGTACTTGACAGGACTGGCTGCTGTGCGGTGGTCGAAAAGAGCAATCATGTCACATTAGCCTTTCTGACAGCTCATTTACAACTACAAATGCAAATGAGATTGATTTGTTTTCGTCAGGAAACGCCAGCATTAACCACGATTCAATCAACTTCTGTCGACGTCAAGATTAATTTAATAATTTTTTTAGCCCAATATTACTCACGTACCCGACATCAAAATATTCGGAGAACTTGACGTTGTGTTCCTTCATATGAATTGCTTACAATTAATGTTTTTCCGTAACCGTTCCATGCTGGTGATAGTAGCCCGATGCCACGTGTGAATCGCTCTTACAAATTGTTTTGTTTTCATCAGGTAATCACCCCGATTCTGCAATCCGACGGATTTGTGATACGAACGAATCCACACTTTCGTTCGAGTTCGAATTTTGCATTCTTTATTCCATTCGACTTGTATGATTCGATCGAACTCACGTTGAAATTTCGAACACTAATTATCAAAGCTGTCAACACTACTTACACGTTCTATATTATTTATATTATTCAATTCTTAGTAAACGAAACCGTCACACTTGTATAAACAAAATAGAACGATTCTAAACCGAACAGAAGTAATACGTACGCAAGTCGATCGAGTAATGTTCGAAAATAGAACAACTCGAACGAATGATATTCGAGTTCATACCCAACTCGAACGGAATACAGAATGGAAATTGCACATTCGATCGGAATATTTCGAATCGATCGACGTATAGAATAGGGGTGAATGTATTGGCGACCCATTTTTCACTAGGGTCGCGTTCATTTTTCACCGGGCATAGAAACCTCAATTGTTTAATTTGTCTAATTAACTTTTTATACGTAGGATAACGTTTTTCACCTTTTAAACACTCACCCGCACGCATACGTCGTTTGTACACATCTGCTTACTTTATAGAATGTCTGTGAAAATTAGGTATCATCTAATCAATTCTGAATTAGGTCTACTCAGTACTACACACTCTTATAGTGACAGACCGGCGGATGCATAAGCCACATATCTGGCAACCCACTATCGAAAGATATCGCTTGGAAATGTATCAGCTTAAGAGTGTATGTTTTCATAAACAATTCTTCTGTCTGGAACAATCATTCTACGTGCTAGACTTTCCTTTATTGAGCTTCCCGCCCGTGGTTAATGCTGGAGTACACAGAAAAGCTCTGATTTATAAGAAAAATGCAACCTCTTTAAATCATTTATTTTTTCAGAGAAAGAAAATGCGAAAACGGAAAGAAAATGAGACATTTTTGCAAAATGGCTATAAATTATAGGTGCACCCCACTTTGGTTACACAGATAAAAATATATTACATCCATTTTCATGCACATATTTGGAGTACACAATTAAATATAAAGTTACTACTCAGGTCTTTACTTTTCAATATACTTCAAGAACAAAACTAACCGTAAATCAAAATATGTTGTGTAAACCATTGAAAAATCAAGGCATTTCTAATTTACTTTTACATCGATGACGGTTTTCAATCAAATTTTTGTTCAATTGATGTCTATTTCAAAAAATCATTGAATTACAATTTTTTTCTGAATATGCTGTTGAGCGGCAGTTAATAATGAACAAATTACTTACTTATGTCGTTTTCGCTTGAAAAAACGGAAACTGACCCAGAGTAGTTTCATCAAATAAAAATAATAATACCCCTAAGTCCCATACAAACGAACCGCCAATGTTTGGTTCACAGCCTGAACAAGTAAGCCTAGCAAATTACTCCCTTTCATTGCGATAGTTTGAAAATGTGGAAGGAGATCGTTTCTGGCAACACTTTATGCTAGTTGCTACGGTGCAAAACAAAATTGTTTGTTTATGTTTATCGTAACTGTATTAAACTGCAACAATCAGTCTAAATATCACCGGCACTAGCACAAAAGATGAAAAATGAACACAAACACCCACGAATCTTGTTCTTACCCTTCAGTGTTGCTAGTTTTATAGAAAACTCGTTAAAGTACATTGTCACTCTGACAGTGTATCATGACAGTGTACCGCACGATGCAAAATGTGTCCTTGAAAGTTTGTCGAAGTATTCCGTACTATAATTTGTATTTGGTTTCATCAAGCAAACACTTTTCACGAAACTGTGTTGATTTCGCACTTAGCAACAGGGGTTTGAGCAAACCTGATATAACAACCAGGTTCGAAATTGACTCGATTTTCAGTTCAACAACGTTAAAACTAGGTTCGAAACAAGCTTCAAACAAACGGTTTGACAGCAGTTAGGGTGGAAACTGGGTTAGGTTTGGCATCAAACGAAAACGTTATAAAATTTACTCTCGAATGTTGAAATTTGAAGACCTGGTTCAGTAATTACTGAAAAATGAGCTACTCTAGGTTTGAAATGAACAAAACTGTAAACTACAGAATTCACGTGAAACGTTATCAGCTTTCGGTTAGGCAATTCAAATTTGATACATCAATTCATTGACACCTGTTAGTAGCTGTCAAACGATGAGGACAAACGATGAGACGCGTGTTCAGATGCTTCTTGAATACACTGCCGGAATGTGATCGGTTGACCAGAATGAGCATCATCTTCATTGTGAAAAAAACGGGATCCGTGCATTGTATCTAAGTAGCCAAAACGGTTCGTCTATTGCATGACAACAAGAAAACGGAAACGTGCAAAAATCGGCCATAAATTGATTGTTTAAAATGTGCCAATATTTTGACAGAACGCAAAAAATCATTAGACTTTAATTTGCTCGAAGAGAAATCATAAGTATTAGCTAAAAATATAGTATTATTTAAACGAAGCTGTAAGGATCCGTGAATTGGAGGTTGGAGGAGGCCGCTTTTTTTTAAATCAACATACAAAATTATTCCGAAAACCGCAACTAGTCTTTGCAACGCTGAAACCAACAAAAAAAATGCAAAGTAGAAGGAAACTCAACAAATCAGTCAACAAAGTAATGTTAGTAACCAAGAATAGAAAAATGAGTCAAATTTACCCAATACTAATGAAACAACAGAATGGAGAAACAATCGGTACCTTTAATTGTTAATGGTGGAACAGTTAAAATTTATAAACCTACATAAAACATCTCACAAATTTACACTTCTTTATAGCCTTTGCATTAATATTCAAATAACAATAAATATATTTCATACAAAACACACAAAACTGTCACGAATCTCAACGTACATAGCTGAAATCTTAGCGCAAAGAAGTTAATCAAAAGTTTTAAACATACTCAACTCGAATGAAACCAACGTACGACAAAGCGGCAAGAAACTGGAGGAAATTATATTCACAAAGATATTTATTTAAGCAACGCAAGAAAGAATTGAAATACAAGATGTATAATCTAGTTAGAAGAAACGAAACAACTGTATATTTATTGATTAATTTAGAGAGGAAAGGAAAAAGAAAACATAGAAAAATAGAAGTTTGGAAAAATCTTAAACTTCTGAAATGCATTGATTATTACAAGATTCAATTAATAGGTAATTGAAATGTGAGTGTCTGCATGTGTTGTCGGGTATATGGATTTGAGAGTTTAACAAACAGATCAAGCGGTAGCCGTAACAGGTGTAGAAAAAGATTAAAATAATTATAGACATGTTTGTACCACCACCAATAAAAATAGTAACATGTAGAGTTGTAAATATGAATTATCCGAAATCGCCTGAATACGTGTGAAACCCCTAATTAAATGTCGTCGCCAATTGGTTCGTTGATATCAGTCGGAATTGAGCGGGAAACTCCAACAGGCTGTTCAACAAAAGTGCTTCATAATTCGATTTATATTGGTCATACCCAGGTAAAACATGTTGCAACACTACAGTTGATACCAATTGCTTCACATTTCGCCTTCGGTTCATCAGTGATGGTGCAAAATCTTTAGAGTGTTACATGTTACATAGTTTAAACTTTTCGTCTGCTTGGCGGTTTGAATTGAACTGCTAGGTGGAGATGGTAGATTTATACTGCTTTAAGTACTGACTGAAGTTATTTAAACTGCTTTAAGTGCTGACGAGCCGAAGGCGAAATGCGAAGAAAGTAAAATAAAATATGTGCTTTTTGCACAAACAAACAAACCCCTAAATGTTCAGTTCGTACCAAACCAGTTTTCAACAAAATAGGCTCATATATTATAGAGGAAACTAATCGCCGCATTTTTTAAACATCGACCGAATATTCCAATCAATTGGAATAACCTAAAATGTGTATCAAGTACGTTGCACTGTATTGCGACCATAAGGTCATTTGCCTCTTCGGGACAGAAAAACTTGCTGACTCTATGTGCGGGTTTGGGAATCGAACACAGGTAGGTAGCGTCATCGAGTAACCGACTTACACATCTCGTTATACCCGTATTCGTTTAGAAAATTGAAAAATAAGTATTCATTGCTCTGAAGATCTCTTTTGAAATAATTATTTTTTCTTTAAACAAACCAACCCTTGTTTGAAAACGTAGAGCTTCCTTTCCTTGCAGTTTTGTAGTGGTTACGCTTGAAGCAAAACCTAACGCAAAAATCGGTTGAGCGCTATAAAATGAATATTCACTGAAAAAAATAGTTGAACACTTTTCATGAATTTAAAAAATATCTGGAAAATGTTACTAAAAAGAAATGACTCATCAGAAAAAAATTAAATGATTCTATTTCGATTCTCTTATATAAAGCAGCACTTGCGACGACGAAATTCGTGTCTTATGAAAAATTTAGTAGTAGTAGTAGTAGTACAAAATTATTTTATAGGACAAAATCAACCGTCCCGATTCTGCAATCCGACGGATTTGTGATACGAAAGAATCTACAATTTCGTTCGAGTTCGAATTTTGCATTCTTTATTCCGTTCGACTTGTATGATTCGATCGACTCTCATCCGGGAACACTTGAAATTTCGAACACTAACCATCAAAACTGTCAATAATACTTACATGTTCTATATTATTATTAATATTATTCATTTCTTAGAAAACGAACCCGTCACACTTGTATAAACAAATTAGAACAATTCTAAACCGAACAGAAGTAATACGTACGCAATTCGATCGAGTAATGTTCGAAAATTGAACAACTCGAACGAATGATATTCGAGTCCAAACCCAACTCGAACGAAATGCAGAATGGAAATTGCACATTCGATCGGAATATTTCGAATTCATCGACGTACAGAATAGGGGTGTATTTTCTCATTGCGCCTTTCTTTCTAATCAGTGTAGTTTGGAAACTGTTATTTGTACTAAAAAAGGTGTCGGAAATTCTAACAAATCTAATTCTAAGAGAAAATTCTAACAAATCGGTGTTTTACGAAACAAAGTTCTTCGAAGGTCAATATGAGTAAATTTATTGTTTTTTTTATGTGTATAAACGTTTTCCGTTGTATAAATAACTATTTTTCAACAGAAACATCAAGCTGGACAAATGCTCAAACATTAGTTTAGCTGCAACTTCTTTACATTTTAGTTCACACTGTGTGATTTCAGAGTTCCTGTAATCTCCAATAAGGCCAGTCCAACACGAAAACGTTCTTTCTCTACTGTGTCCAACAATGATAATGTTGAAGATGTCAAACGTCGCATACGTTTGCTGTGATGAAGATGTGCTGGTAGCTAATGAGGTGAAACGAATGAGGTGAAACGTAGCAACTAATGTCGTTTTCGTTTTTAAATTGCACTACACCGGTGTAGCGAAAGCTGCACTGAAACCGTTCGTTTTTGCCAATTGCACTACACCAGTGCTACACTTTTTCTGCACCGATACCACTGGTGTAGCACTCATCAAAAGTTTGGTGTAGCTCTGTGCAATGGAATCGTTTATTGTAGTCAATGGTTACTGTTTATGTTTTCGTCAGTTTTGTTCGTTTATGCATGCCTCAGTGTAGCACTGCACCGGTGTAGTGCAAATTAAAAACGAAAACGCCATAAGTTTTGGTCTAGAATTTTTACGCGGACCGGGACGCGGACCACACATCCTTCCCCATCTCCAAATAAAGTAGATGCTCAGGATAATATTTTTTTAGAAAATAAATTATAAATTTGATTTTATTATCTTTATTTAAAACCAAAAATTTAATACTTATTTAGTGGACGTCTCCACCCGCACTGCAATTCCTTACGGCCGTCCCGATACGTGTCCAATTTTTTCTCAGCGGTCGTCTCGATCCGCACTAAAACTCCTCACGGCCGTCCCGGTCCGCGTAAAAAATTTTCTCTGCGGTCGTCTACACTAAAACTCTTCACGGCCGTCCCGGTCCGCGTAAAAATTTTTCTCAGCGGTCCTCCCGATCCGCACTAAAACTCCTCACAGCCGTCCCGTTCCGTGTAAAGTTTTTTCTCAGCGGTCGTCCCGATCCGCACTAAAACTCCTCACGGCCGTCCCAATCCGTGTAAAGTTTTTTCTCAGCGGTCGTCCCGATCCGCACTAAAACTCCTCACGGCCGTCCCGGTCCGCGTAAAAAATTTTCTCTGCGGTCGTCTACACTAAAACTCTTCACGGCCGTCCCGGTCCGCGTAAAATTTTTTCTCAGCGGTCCTCCCGATCCGCACTAAAACTCCTCACAGCCGTCCCGGTCCGTGTAAAGTTTTTTCTTAGCGGTCGTCCCGATTCGCACTAAAACTCCTCACGGCCGTCCCGGTCCGCGTAAAAAATTTCTCAGCGGTCGTCCCGATCCGTACTAAAACTCCTCACGGCCGTCCCGATCCGTGTAAAGTTTTTTCTCAGCGGTCGTCCCGCACTAAAACTCCTCACGGCCGTCCCGATCCGTGTAAAGATTTTTCTCAGCGGTCGTCCCGATCCGCACTAAAACTCCTCACGGCCGTCCCGGTCCGCGTAAAATTTTTCTCAGCGGTCGTCCCGATCCGCACTAAAACTCCTCACAGCCGTCCCGGTCCGTGTAAAGGTTTTTCTCAGCGGTCGTCCCGATCCGCACTAAAACTCCTCACGGCCGTTCCGGTCCGCGTAAAAAATTTTCTCTGCGGTCCTCCCGATCCGCACTAGAACTCCTCACAGCCGTCCCGGTCCGCGTAAAAATTTTTCTCAGCGGTCGTCCCGATCCGCATTAAAACTCTTCACGGCCGTCTCGGTCCGCGTCCAAATTTTTCTCAGCGGTCGTCCCGATCCGCTATAAAATGTCTTCCAAATCGAGGTCGTCATTTAAAATGACCAACTATGCTCGTTTTGTTTTCCCATGTATAATTAAGTTACATTCATTTTTCTACCTATTCTGTTTTTGTGCTAGATGCTGCGTTTTTCTTAAGAAAATTTTTCGTCAACTTGCTATGATGATCAAACTAACTTTCGTCTCCTGGCAGGATCGCCATTGTGTGATTTCAGAGTTCCTGTAATCTCCAATAAGGCCAGTCCAACACGAAAACGTTCTTTCTCTACTGTGTCCAATAATGATAATGTTGAAGATGTCAAACGTCGCATACGTTTGCTGTGATGAAGATGTGCTGGTAGCTAATGAGGTGAAACGAATGAGGTGAAACGTAGCAACTAAGTTTTGGTCTAGAACCACACACACACACCAATCAAATTAACAGTAAACATGGGCTTTAAGTTTGAGTGAGTTTAATATGAAATTATTTAAAAAATGAAAAGATGTTGTTTACATAATAAGATTTTTGGCTATTTTACTAATTCCTAAAAAAGTGTTCTACTTATTCCGGAGTAAAATAAATGATATTAATAATAATGTTCTACTTATCAGTGTTATCAGTTTATATCTCTTTTAGGGTGCTCAAAAAAGTGAATACTATAACAACAGACTAACAGACAAGACACTCGAATTGAATTCTTTAATCATTTTAAGGGTCATTTCGAATATTCCTTTAGTTGGGACAGTACTCGCATATGTCATGATGGCGCCACGTTACCCTATCAAAAACATCCTGTCTGTCATCTAGACTGTGTTTATTTTTTTCATTTACCAACAGAGTTGCCATTCATACAGAAATACTTGTAACGACGACACGACCAGACACTCCGAAGCAAAATTGGAATAAAAAGTGTTCGTGAGCGATTTACCGCCAGTTATCGAATATTGAAAGACCCCTAGGTAATAATAAAAATATATTTTACAAGCATCACTGCTGTGGTTGCTACGAAATAGTCGCCATGCACGGCATAATAAACAAACAGGTAATACTTTAAAAGATGTATTATAAGTAAAACACTTTAACATATATCAAGTTAGGCTAAAATATATTCATTGTAGGAATGTACCAGTTATTATGGAGATAACACTATGAGGATGTGATGGTGATCTATCAAAATGGAACATATCCGCCTATATTTACCACTGAATTTTTCTGAAACATTTTCTACGTATCTTTCAACAATATTTGAATGATAGGATAATGTCCCTGTCAAGCCGCCCACTGACTGTCTCTGCTTCTACAGGCGTTTAAAAAGAGATTCATTATGAGAATCAAGCACAATCTGCCTAATGATAATCGGTAGCAAAACAAATTTTCTCACGACCAACAAAGCACGCTCAAGAACTATTTACTTACAACACGACTTGCTGTAATACGAGCACAATAAATATAGATTTCATCATTCTACATTTTTATTTATTCCGGACGTTTGAAATATGATTTACTAATAAACCGGTAAATGTTAGCGCAGATTAAAGTTGATTGAAATTGTAATCACAGCATGTTTCACCGGTACCTTAATCATTTATTTATTGTTGCATTTTTATATAAATTAAATATTGGTGAAGTCATTTGAAATTCGTGAAATCTGATTAAAAATGTACAAGAATTTGGATCGAAAAACATTCGAAATATAAATAATTTAAGCTGTTTTAGTACATTTGCATTAAAAGTAAAAAAAAAATAACGATCGGGACTTTTCACCGAATTTCGAAATCGCAGCACATCACCAACATTCGGGGTCATACACGTTCATCTGAGTGCCTCAATGGGTTGCAGACCATTCTGGGGTGGAATCATGTAAGGTGATTATCACCAAGTGATTATCACTTTTGAAAATTTGGAATCATGTAAGGTGATAATCACCAAGTTCTGTCACCACTGCTGAAAGGCTAACATCACTATCAAATGTTGGCATTACGTAAGGTGATAGTCACCACGATTTAATCACCTTCATGTCAAAATGGAGGTGATAGCAATTTAGTTATCACTTTTAGTAGTGATTTGATTTTTCGAGAAGTGGCTTTATAAATTATTGTCCGTTAGGTGAATTTTAAGCCACTGATATAAACATAACCTACCAAAATTGGTCGGAGAGGATATTTTTTTAATAAAATTCGTACTGATATTGTGTCAAAATTAAATACCAAAATAAAAATTAACTTAGTTTGTATAGTTTAAAGAATTCATAGAATGAACGGTAGTATTTATCAATTAAATCAATTCATTTATTCATTTTATTATTCATTTTTCGTAAATTAATAAGTAACGTCACTTATATGTCGGTAGGTTTAGTGTTTGTGGTACGATTGACGTCAAAATTTAACACATGTCATCTGAAGGTTGTTACTTTCGAAAAATAAGGTTTGTTTGACATCACAAACGTCACCTTTGGGTCGGTCTCGGGACATTTTGAACCTAGTGTGACACGCACATCAGCGGCTGGACTGTTTTGTGCGCCGTTCGATACGTACGGGGCACATTTTGATCGAAAATCAAGTGTTTCTTCGTATTCGAGGGATTCTTAGTGTCAGTAGGATCGTAGCACTAGCCTTGCAATGGTTCTGTACGCTATGAGTCGGGTGCGAAGTCAGTTGAAAAAGAACGTCGAATTCCTTCCAAGTTCAAGTTCAGCACCTTCCATCAGTGATTTTGAAACTAGTTATGTAGCCCTTATGTCAACAGCTTAAACAACCGAAGACAAAGTACCGAAAATGCTTCAGATTTCGAATTTACGCGTCTCATGCAAAGTTATACCGAAACAAAGTTTTATTAAAAAATTGACCTTTCTCTTTTAGGTCAATTAATTTTGAATCATTGAAGGCTTCCGACGAAATTTGGCCCATTTGGCGAAACGGCTTTCATCGAAATGACTTCCACAGCGGAGTGAACGAATTTCGGTTATTTATTTCTTGTCCTTGCACATACCGGAAACCATGATACATTTGAGTAGAACATAACTCATTGAAATTATTAGTTTGGCTCGGTATGTAATTTCCTCAGTCGGAGTTAGGTTGAACTGTTGTTGTTTTTCCAGAAGCTATCATCTACATTCAAACGAATTCAGAACCACATTCCAGAACTCTAAAGGAAGTTTCATTTTTATGCACATGATAAAATATGTGAGCTCAGTGATTTTTCCGCAGCATGTGGGAACTCTCTCTCTCTTTTGTACATTGCACAAACAGTATCAGTCGAGTGCAGTCTCATTTCCTTGGCAAAAATATCGTAAGTTTCCAGCTGGTTGCCCAATCATTTACTTGTTGTCTTTTGCTGCCTTGGAAAACTATAACAGAAATGAAACCCAGCGAGTGGAGAGAAAATGATTGAAACCAAGTTTATCAGAACATTTCTCAGAACGTTTTTGCCAGCATGACGCTTCCCTTCACAACCAGAATTAATCTTTCTGTTCATTGAATACAACGGCAAGCTACTTTAAATATCAGTGATTTACTGATGGCTTTTCATCGCCTCTTCCCACCAATTATCGCGGACATAATTCCGCACTGCACCAACAGCTTCCACCGGGTTTGCAAAATACGTGACCTCGTTCGACCAGTTGCTCAAAAAATAGAAAATAAAAACGTGATCAATAAGCTCAAATCGAACGCCATTCTTTTGGGTGGTCAGCCCAGTGGTGGCGGCAATGGAAAGGGGTCCGAATCTTCGAACGCATAACCGGATGCGAGTCAGTTCGTATAATTCGTTGCCTGTCGTGCCGAGCGAACGATGCCCGATAAAAGTAAATGTCACTCTACTAGTCATTCAAAATTCGGTCGGTTGCCTAGCGTCGTTGGGTCTGTTTCTGCTTTCCATTCACCGGGGTTGGCACAAGATTTTGTTTTCATTTATAGTTGTTATTACAAATCTACTCTACATCAACAGTGATAATACGATGTAGAAACGACATGCAACCGCACCGTCGTTCACTCGACTTCAACTCGTGCGTTACCCAATCTCCCACCATTTTGATGAACGTAAATGCATTTCCTTCATTTGGTACAAGACGACGCTTGTAGGAAACGACTTTTCACTCCAATCTACAAGAGGTCAGATACGAAGACAGAAAATGAAACCATCGATGGACCGTAACGCGATCAGTGAACTAATTGGTCCTCAAATTTTACTGGAAAGTGACTTTCAAAATAGCGACAGTAAGCCGACCTTGAGTAGTCTGAAATGGACGAATGAATAATAAATTTTATACTCTTCACTCGTTTTAGAAAATCTTCGTGTTCTCGAGAAATTTTTTTTAAAAGATTAAACTCCTTACAGAAAATCTAAATAAGATATCCTAATGTTTTAAATTGTTCAAAAATCAGAATTCTGTCGAAGTAGTCAAATAATTAAACAAAATCAACCATCTCAATCCAGGCAAAACAATTGAAAAAAATTTGAATATTTTAAATTTTTCTAACCCAAAATATCTCAAGAGCGAGTAAATTTCTAAACAATCGAAACTCAAATGCTACCTCTCCCTTAATCTGCCGAGCCATCGTCGAGAGTATCGAGAAGTTGGAAAAAGTACGTCACTCATTACATCTACGGAACCGGAAGTGTCAGCAAGTTGATCATATAATTCGATCAATGATCTAATAGTAGCTTTCAAACAAGTTTCATATTGTTCAAATCGGTTCAACCAACTCCTAAAAAAGTACGTTCAGTCGGTTACTTCTCTTATAGCATTATATCTTCGGAATGAGATGCCATCCGATCTTCGAAATTGATCAATAAACCAACAGTTTGTTAAGATCGGATAATTCATTAGTTAATAAAAACTAAGTGAAATTTTTTTTTTCAGAGATGTACACGCAAATACTCGAAATACTCGAAATTCTCGAAATACTTGAAATACTCGAAATATTCGAAATACTCGAAATACTCAAAAGACTAGAAATACTCCAAATACTGGAAATACTCGAAATAATCAAAATACCCGGAATACGTAGTGAAAAACTCGAAATATTCGAAATACTCGAAGTACCCAAAATACTCGAAATATTCGAAATACTCGAAATACTCGAAATACTCGAAATATTCGAAATACTCGAAATACCCAAAGCACTCGAAGTACTCGCAATACTCGAAATATTCGAAATACTCAAAATACCCGAAATACTCGAAATACTCAAAATACTCGAAACACTCGAAATACTCAAAAAACTCAAAATACTCAAAATACTCAAAAAACTCAAAATACTCGAAATCCTCTAAATACTCGAAATACTCGAAATACTCGAAACACTCGAAACACTCGAAATATTCGAATTACTCGAAATACTCGAAATACTCGAAATATTCGAAATACTCGAAATACTCGAAATACTTGAAATACTCGAAATATTCGAAAGACTCGAAATACTCGAAATACTCGAAACACTCGAAATATTCGAATTACTCGAAATACTCGAAATACTCGAAATAAACGAAATACTCGAAATACTCGAAATATTCGAAATACTCGAAATACTTGAAATACTCGAAATATTCGAAAGACTCGAAATACTCGAAATACTCAAAAGACTAGAAATACTCCAAATACTGGAAATACTCGAAATAATCAAAATACCCGAAATACGTAAAATACTGGAAATACGTTGTGAAAAACTCGAAATATTCGAAATACTCGAAGTATCCAAAATACTCGAAATACTCGAAATAATCGAAATACTTGAAATACTCGAAATATTCAAAATACTTGAAATACTCGAAATACTCGAAATACTTGAAATACTCGAAATACTCGAAATACTCGAAACACTCAAAATAATCGAAATACTCGAAATACTCGAAATACTCATAAGACTAGAAATACTCCAAATACTGGAAATACTCGAAATAATCAAAATACCCGAAATACGTAAAATACTGGAAATACGTTGTGAAAAACTCGAAATATTCGAAATACTCGAAGTACCCAAAATACTCGAAATACTCGAAATAATCGAAATACTCGAAATATGGTATTATTATTTGAAGGAATATCATTGGGGTATTCGTAGAGTCAAAGATAAATTGCTTTCTGAAAAGAGGTAAGTTTATGAATGTAGACATCTCCTGTTGCACATAACGTAACAACATAAAAAATCTATGCTTACATTTTCAGTAGAATTAGATGGTCGTGACTTAGTGAGCGACATATCCGTCTCGTTCAACTGAACGAGTAAAAAAGATTAAACTGCGTTCTTAATTTTCTTATTGTGAGTTGAACTAAATAAGGCAATATTTTTGGACAATTAGTTGCTGCTAATCATAGTGGATGTCCGGTGGGTAAAATTTCCAAATTGGAACTAGCAATTGAAAGCTCTGTGAATTATAATCGTATAGTGAATGAAAACTATACACAAAATTATTTAACGGATCTTTCTCATTCGAGAGGAATGCCATCCGTTGTGAAACATCAAGAAGATCCAACAATTCATGTCATTTCGAAGCTAGCAAATTTATCCCAAAGAACTGACTGTGACATTGATTTCCATTGACAAATAAAAATCGACACTAAATTAAACCAACAAATGAATTTTTTATTTGTTTGTGCGCAGTTTGCCATACTCGACGGGCAATTTTTTTCAACGTTACTCTTCGATCCATACAAATCATCATTGATAAAAATGACTCGAATTAATGAAAAGGATTGAAAACTATAGGTATGAAAATTTAGTTTTTTAAATATTATATGGGTATACGCCACTTTCATATGTTACTTCTTCTAATATCAACGGTATTCATATTTTACTCCTGAAAAATTGACGTTTCTTGACAGGTGATAAATGGAGTGAAGTTGGCTCAATCACCGGTGATGGTGATAGAAAAAGTGATCACCTTCGGTGATTCCAAACATTCTGGTGATCACCTCTTTATCACCAGGAGGTGATAGTCACTTATCACCTTACATGATTCCACCCCTGGATTATGTAATTTTCGCGTGATATATAATTTCAACCCCTTTTAACTGAAATCCTAGTCATTTTCGAACCTGATTCGAGTTAGCTCACACCCCCGTTACTAAGTGGGAAGCCCACTTCAGTTTCGTGAAAATTGTTCGTTGGATGAAACTACCCTGGAACGGATCCAGTTTGCTTTAAACAAATTTTTGACCTTCCTCCATGTTTTTGGAGTCCCGGGTTGGCGGTTTAGGCGCTGGTCTTACAAGCCAGTTGTCGTATCTTCGAGTCCCGACCTTGAAGGATTCTTAGTGTCTACAGGATCGTAGTACTAGCCATGCAATGACTCTGTACGCTAAGAATCGGTTGCAAAGTCTGTTGAAACAGAAAGGCCAAATTCCACTAAAGGAGTGTAATGCCAGGTTTTCTATTTGCTTTGCCATGTTTTTGGAACTTGCCGCCTCTGGCTGCCATGAAAAGTTTTCAATGCCATGAGCATATTACGGATATATGCATGGATTACATCGACAATTTTCAGTATCTCACAAAGTCTTTGATTGCCATGAAGCAAATGAAGTGGAAAAAGTGAGGCGACATATATAAAAAATCCGAACGCCTTTTGAATTTTCGACCAAGTAAATAATTAGAAGAAAACATCGAATTCACCGAACCTCCGGCGAACGACCGTTAGTAGGTTAAAGCCGGGTATAAATAAATGATATAAATCCGTTAGATTTTAGAGCGTTAATAGAACTGTTTGGTAGCTTTTTGATTGATCCATGATGTATTTTACTAACCAATTTCGAGTTTCGTGCTTGAAATTTTTTAGATAACTATTTTGGGGTTTGTGTTAGGACGGTTAAAACTTAAAGCCGTCTTGAACTCAATGTTATACCTATCACTGCTAACGAGCAATAAACAGAGAGAAAAGATGGCATGTAAGTTATCAGTTGTGTAGTAACGAAGTAGCTTAAAAACAATTTTATACGCAATTCATAATACCCATTTCTTTGGATTCATCAAACCTTAACCTAGCAACTTAACTGATTATTACATACGGACTGGGAAAATCTCATAGACAGAAATACAGATTTTATTATGTCATGCACCTTTGCCGGGCGAACGATGGAAACGAAAATACAATTATTGAGTGTAGCTTGGGGATACTTGTCTGCGATACAAGGACAAACGGGTAAGATTCAAGTAGATCTACATCTACTATCAGAAGCGTACAGGGTCCGCCATCTAACTTTTTTTTTTGAACTAGCGGTTATTTCGACATTGGTAACCTTAATGTCACTTCTGATTTGACAGAAACTTTTATCCTTCCGCTGAACGAAAATGGTTGTGTATAAGCTTGAGAAACGCGTGAAAATAGTGCCAACTGGGCTTGCGATCAGCTTGAAGAAAACGCCGATTTTTGCCAAAAAATTTGTTAATGTTAATAAGTAAAATTGTCGCATCTGGGGGACGAAAAACCCGCCCGTCAACATGGAGAAGCCATTCGTAACCGAATGTTCGAAGTGAGTACACGCGTTTTTTTAACAATCGACATCGGTAAGACGAAGGTGCCTATCACAGCAGAGGCTGTAGTATAGGCATTAAATAAAAGTGATAAAAAGTAGCATCCCCGCAAGTGAGTTCTGTCTGTGCACCGGTTTTGTATCGGTATCAACAGTAGACGCTATTGTGCTATCCTCGGGCAGCAGTTATTTCTATTGTTTGCTACCCGCATCGCAGCAGCCAAATCCTGAGTCAAGGTCACGCTGAAGCACAACGAAGGAGTGAAGGAGCAACTCACCTAACAGCTTACCGTGACATACTGTTAAGTATTTTCTCAAACTTTTTCTTTCAACTTTTACTATTCATATATTTTCTTTTCATTTTATTTCTTTCTTTCTCATTTCAAGTGCGGGAGACTTCTTTACTCCCGCACTTTAAATATGAATATTGATGACAGTGGGGGTGTCTCGGAGGAGGGCGAAGCTGAACGAATGAACGAAGAACATTTAGAGGCTGAGTTTGCTTCCGAGATGCCATCTACCCCTCCTATACCATCTCCCCCTCCGATACCATCTCCCTCTCCGATGCCATCTCCCTCTCCGATGCCTCCATCTCCCTCTAAGATATTGCCTGCCCGCCAAAAAGTTTACCAAGACGATGGCTCGGGGGGTCCGTGGGTGGTATACTTCCGGCCCAAATTAAAGTCTCTCAGAGTTTTAAATATTGCTCGGGACCTGGAAAAACATTACTCGGCAATAAAAACAATAGATAAGGTTTCGCCAAACAAGTTACGCGTTGTTGTGTCCGACCTGAAGCAAGCAAACGCGATTGCTACCAGCGAGTTGTTCACGAAGGAGTACCGCGTGTACGTCCCGTCTCATGTGGTGGAGATCGACGGTGTGGTCCGTGACGAAAGTCTGACAATCGAAGATCTGATGAAGGACGGGGTAGGCCGTTTCAAAAACCCCGACCTTCATCCAGTGAAAATTCTGGAGTGCAAGCAATTGCACTCCAAATCGATAGATGGTAAATTTTACCAATCGGACTCATTTCGCGTGACTTTTGCCGGATCTGCACTTCCAAATTACTTGGTAGTGAGTGGAGTTCGTCTACCTGTTCGGCTGTATGTACCGCGGGTAATGCATTGTACAAGCTGCAAACAGCTAGGTCATACGGCAACCTATTGTTGCAACAAACTGCGATGCGGCAAATGCGGAGAGGCCCATGAGGACGATCTCTGCAGAAGAGCAGTGGAAAAGTGTTGCTACTGCGGGGAGAATCCTCATGATCTTTCGGTGTGCCCTACGTACATACAGCGTGCGGAGAAATTGAAGCGATCCGTGAAAGAACGTTCCAAACGTTCTTATGCGGAAATCTTAAAAAGAACCACTCCATCGACCCCTGAGAACCCGTTTGCAATCTTGCCAGTTGAAGAGGATACCTCTGACGACCCAGGCGAAGGACCTTCCTACACACAGGTTGAAGGAAGCAGGAAAAGACAAAATCTGGCTTCTCCCAAGCTTCCTCGTAAAGGCCTCAGACTGTCCTCTTCGTCACAAAAGAACCAAACGGAAACAAAAAGTGCTGACTCAAAACCGAAGCAAACACCTCCTGGGTTCAAAAAACTTAGGGATGATAAGGAGTACCCAGCACTTCCTGGGGCATCAAAAAACCCGAATGACCCCAAAGCACAACCAGAAAATCCAACAAACGCTGGATTATTGAAATTTTCTGATATCGTGGACTGGATATTAACAGCCTTCAATATTACTGATCCTCTGAAAAGCTTCCTAACTGCTCTACTGCCAACAGTAAGGACATTTTTAAAACAGTTGACTGAACAATGGCCCCTCCTTGCAGCGATCGTATCTTTTGATGGATAATTTACCACTGAGAATCGAAGATATGATCATTGTGCTTCAGTGGAATTGCAGAAGTATCATCCCAAAACTTGATTCTTTCAAACACTTAATACATACTCATAATTGCGATGTATTCTCCTTGAGTGAAACTTGGCTTACTTCTAACATCAACCTCGACTTCCATAATTTTAACATAATCCGCCTGGACCGAGAAGACTCTTATGGAGGGGTACTTTTAGGGATTAGAAAGTGCTATTCATTTTATCGTATTAACCTCCCCTCGACACCGGGAATTGAAGTTGTTGCTTGCCAAATTAATATTAAAGGCAAAGATCTATGTATAGCTTCTATCTACATTCCTCCCAGAGTCTCGATAGGGCATCGTCGGCTTGCAGACATCATAGAACTTCTTCCTTCACCGCGGCTGGTTTTAGGGGACTTTAACTCGCATGGTACAGGATGGGGCTGCTTATATGATGATAATCGTTCTTCGTTAATCCAAGATCTGTGTGACAACTTCAATTTGACAATTCTAAACACGGGAGAAATGACACGGAACCCTAGACCGCCAGCACAACCAAGTGCGCTGGATTTATCCCTTTGCTCGACTTCGCTACAGTTAGATTGCAAGTGGAAGGTAATCTGTGATCCTCACGGTAGCGATCACTTGCCGATCATAGTTTCTATCACCAACCGTGGAAGACCATCGGAAACAATCAATGTTTCGTACGATTTCACACGAAACATTGATTGGAAACGTTACGCGAGCTCGATATCTGAGAAACTAGAAACATCACAGGAGCTTCCTCCGGAGGAAGAGTATACATTTTTGGCTGGCTTGATTCTTGACACCGCAATTCAAGCTCAGACGAAACGAGTACCTAGCGCGCAAACTAGTATGCGTTCTCCCAACCCATGGTGGGACAAAGAGTGCTCAGAGCTGAAAACGAAAAAAGCTTCAGCCTTCATCTCGTTTAGAAGGAACGGAACTCCAGATAATTATCGGAAATACGCGGCGTTAGAATTTCAAATGAAAAGTCTGATTAAAGCTAAGAAACGCGGTTACTGGCGAAGGTTTGTTGACGGATTAACGAGAGAAACAGCAATGAGCACTCTTTGGAATACGGCCCGTCGCATGCGCAATCGAAATCACGCGAACGAAAGCGAGGAATATTCTAACCGCTGGATATTTGATTTCGCTAAGAAAGTATGTCCTGATTCTGTTCCGGAACAGAAGATATCCCGCGTCGCGACATTGAATACAAACGAAACACCGTTTTCGATGGTAGAGTTCTCACTTGCGCTCTTGTCGTGTAACAATAGAGCCCCGGGGTTAGACAGAATTAAATTCAACTTGTTGAAAAATCTGCCCGACTCTGCCAAAAGGCGCTTGCTGAATTTATTCAACAAGTTCCTCGAGGGTAATATTGTCCCACACGAATGGAGAGAAGTGAGAGTTATTACTATTCAAAAACCTGGAAAACCAGCCTCCGATCACAATTCGTATCGGCCGATTGCTATGCTTTCCTGTATCCGGAAATTGTTGGAGAAAATGATTCTCTTCCGTCTAGACAATTGGGTCGAAACAAATGGATTGCTTTCAGGTACACAATTTGGGTTCCGCAGGGGCAAAGGAACGAACGATTGTCTAGCGTTGCTCTCAACAGAAATTCAAATGGCATTTGCTCGTAAAGAACAAATGGCATCAGTTTTCCTCGACATCAAGGGGGCATTCGATTCAGTTTCCATTAACGTTCTATCTGAGAAGTTGCATCAGCATGGTCTTTCACCAGTTTTGAACAACTTTTTATATAATCTATTGTCCGAGAAACACATGCATTTTGAGCATGGTGATTTGACGACAAAGCGATTCAGTTACATGGGTCTTCCTCAGGGCTCATGCTTAAGCCCCCTTTTATACAACTTTTACGTAAATAACATTGATGAATGTATCAACACATCTTGCACGCTAAGACAACTTGCCGACGACAGTGTTGTGTCTATTATAGGACCCAAAGCTGCCGATCTCCAAGGACCATTGCAAGATACCCTCGACAACTTGTCGACATGGGCTTTTCAAATGGGTATCGAGTTCTCTACGGAGAAAACTGAGCTGGTTGTATTTTCAAGGAAGCGAGAACCTGCGCAATTACAGCTTCAACTAGGGGGTGAAACCATAGCTCAGGTTTTCACATTTAAATATCTCGGGGTCTGGTTCGATTCCAAAGGTACCTGGGGATGTCACATTAGGTATTTGAAACGAAAATGCCTACAGAGAATCAATTTCCTTCGTACAATAACCGGAACTTGGTGGGGCTCTCACCCAGGAGACCTGATCAGGTTGTACAAAACGACGATATTGTCAGTAATGGAATATGGATGTTTCTGTTTCCGCTCCGCTACGAATATTCATTTCATTAAACTGGAAAGAATTCAGTATCGTTGTTTACGTATTGCCTTGGGTTGCATGCAATCAACCCATACGATGAGTCTTGAAGTGCTGGCGGGCGTCTTACCGTTGAAAAACAGGTTCTGGGATCTCTCATATCGACTGCTAATCCGATGCGACATTTTGAATCCGATGGTGATAGAAAACTTTGAAAAGCTCGTCGAGCTTAATTCACAAACCCGTTTTATGTCCTTGTATTTTGACTACATGGCTCAGAATATAAATCCTTCTTCGTTTGTTCCCAATCGTGTTCATTTTGTGGATACTTCTAATTCTACTGTGTTTTTCGACACATCCATGAAAGAGGAAATTCGTGGAATCCCGGATCCTGTACGCCCTCAAGAGATCCCAAAAATTTTTAATAATAAATTTAAAGAAGTCGACTGTAATAAAATGTTTTACACTGACGGATCATATCTAGACGGGTCCACTGGCTTCGGTATATTCAATGTAAATTTCACCGCTTCCTATAAACTCAGTGATCCAGCTTCAGTTTACGTCGCAGAACTAGCTGCAATTCAGTATACCCTTGAGATCATTGACACTCTGCCCACAGATCACTACTTCATTGTATCGGACAGTCTCAGTTCCATTGAGGCTCTCCGTTCAGTGAAGCCTGGAAAGCACTCACCGTATTTCCTGGGGAAAATACGGGAACAATTGAGTGCTTTATCTGCAAAATCATACCAGATTACCTTGGTTTGGGTCCCCTCACATTGTTCCATACGGGGCAATGAGAGGGCGGACTCGTTAGCCAAGGTGGGCGCACTAGAAGGTGATATCTATGAAAGACCAATCTGCTTCAATGAATTTTTCAGTTGCTGTCGTCAGAAAACTCTAGCCAGCTGGCAGAATACATGGAATAGTGGAACTCTGGGACGATGGTTACACTCAATAGTCCCACAGGTATCGACGAAAGCTTGGTTCCGGGGGTTAGACGTGAGCCGAGACTTTATTCGTGTAATGTCAAGGCTCATGTCTAATCATTATATGTTCAGCGCGCATCTCCGTCGTGTGGGGCTCGCTGAGAGTGGTGTCTGCGTTTGCGGTGAGGGTTATCATGACATCGAACATGTTGTTTGGACATGTGTCGAGTATTGTGATGCCAGGTCCCAACTCATAGGTTCCCTTCGGGCCCGAGGTATACCACCCTTCGTACCAGTCCGCGACGTCTTGGCAACTCGAAATCTTCCTTATATGACTCTCATCTATAACTTCTTGAAAACTATCAATGCTCAAATTTAGTGCTCTCCCTATCTCTTTCTCGTCTACAGCTCTACCGCACTCTTCTTTACGTTGCTGGAAGTATGGCCTGTGTAAACGATGCTTCGGAGCATGCACCTGCCTTGAACTGACTGAGTTGCTGGAAGCTACCCAAAAACGTCACATCAACGTCAGAACACACCAACGAAGCATCCCAATCCAGAATAATCTCTTCATTGCTACAAGCTGAAAAACATGAAGATTCATCGAACGCAAAATGTGTCTAAAAGATGTATGCCACAAACCAATGATGTATTCAAATTTCAATTCAATACTGTGTAGGTCCCACCCTCCCTATGTCCCCTTACTAACTGGGGAGTATGCCGCCCCGTAATACGGCATCCCTTTCTCTCCCCCTAACAACAAGACAATCGGCCACGTTAAGCTAAAGCAAATGAGCCTAATAAAAATTTTATTTGAAAAAAAAAAAAAAAAAAAACATGGAGAAGCCGATGCATCCTCAGAGAGTGACGGTTTGGTGCGGATTTCGGTCTGGCGGCATTTTTCTTCAAAAATGAGGCAGGAGCCGCCGCCACGGTCAATGACGAGCGCTACCGCGCCATGATCAGCGATTGGTTCTTCCCGTTACTTGAAGAGGAAGACTTGGACACCATTTGGTTCCAACAAGACGGCGCTCCGTGCCACACAGCCAACGCTACGATCGATCTTCTGCGCACAGTCTTCGAAGATCGAATTATCAGTCGAAATTCGGATGTCGTTTGGCCGCCTCGGAGCTGTGATTTGACGCCGTTAGACTATTATCTTTGGGGGGCTGTCAAAGATAAGTGTTATGTGGACAAGCCAGAGACAATTCAAGCCTTGAAGGACAACATTCGTGCAGCCATAGCTGAAATAAAGCTGCATACAATCGAAAATGTACTAAAAAACTGGACCGACCGTATGGCGTACTGCAAGGCCAGCCGAGGCAGCCATTTGATTGAAATTATATTCCACAATTAACTGGAAGGATTGTACTTTGATATGAAAAAATAAATTTTGAAATCGGATGAACCGTTTGTGTTTTATTGCATGTTTTAAAAAAAAGTTACATGGCGGACCCTGTAAAAATGTTCAATCGAATGGTCTTCTAAAATGCTTCTTCTAAGCCCGAAACTGTCGAGCGAGACTCGCACAGGTGGCAACCGCATTTGGTTCATCATACACAATTGAATCTGTGTGTTGTGAGCTAGAATTGGATGATATTCTTATCGTTTCTCACGCGCTTGTAATACAGAGCCCTCACACTAAACTTTATTCGATATTTTATTCATCTTTTGACGAGTTTAGAACGGCCGACATACCGAAAATTCTCATTCGACTGATAAAGCAGTACAAATAAACAATTGTTGACAGCTGTACCCTAAGGTACCGTTGTAAAGAAATGTTATTTTCAAGGTTCAACGCGCCCTGGTGGAGTGCAGATGGATGCTGAAACGTAGAGAGGGTTTATGACTCTCGAATTGCGCCAGTTGTTTGAATAATGATGTTATTCACCAAGCATATATTGAAATGCTGCGGTGGAATAAGCATATCGATAAAATGACGGAGAATCACATGGATCTGATAAGAGTACAAATTGAAAAATAGGTCTAGAATTATTGTTGTGTTGAATGAATAATATATCATTTGCCTTGTTTTGTCAATTTATTGGATTCATTTTTGTTTTACACCAAACGTAAATTTAACTGTGATGAGCTTCTCCCTGATTTTGAAATAGTTTATCTGTTTTAATAAATAGTTGCTGTTTTTCGTAGATAGATTTCTCGAACTATTGCACTAAATCTATAAAATAGTATTAACATTGTTAATTGACAGTCGTAGAAATTAAATTTCGATTTCGGTCACTTCAATAAAAAGAATAAAAAAGTAAAACATAACAGTACTCTACTATAATAATAAAACAATCACTGATTGTTAGTGTAGTGTTGAAACGCTCTCCGGCAGACTTGCACGAACCGACTTTTCTCGTCGTTACTGACCGTTCCCGCAACATTCACTGTAAGCTGTAGCAGATCCTGCACGCAAATTGGTGCAGTTGCATCAAATATTTCATTTTCTTGTGCCTTCTCCATGTAGGCCCTATAGCGCTTCAGTGGCATTCTCCATGCGTTCGTAGGGGAGAAATCAGTCTTGTGAACTGCTTTTCCTTCCAGAGGGCAGATGACCAATTGGTCGAAAGAAAAGTTGAGACCATAAAACCGGAACAATTCTGTAGCACACTTCCGAACATCCGTTTCGCAGTCTTTAAGTTTCAGTTCTTCTGGTTTTCTAGCAACAAAATTCACAATCATACCTTTAAAAGTATCGTTTTAACTGTTTGAGTTAATTTATTAATTTGATGAATACTACTCACTCTTATGCACCTTTTGTTCTGGCATATTCTTTTGTAGCTGTTCCACCGTTGGTAGATATTCCTGTACTTGTAGGTAGAACATTACCAGTAAAACAATCAAATAACGACTGAAATTCAAATCCACTAGCTTTAAGAACTCCTGTAGGTAGTAGCAGAGTTTTTGCAATAGCGGAAAAGTCTGCATATAATACTGAATGAGCAGAGAGTTGTAATAATAAATTTCGCTATCGAACGTAATCCTACAGCAAACATTTTCACAATAATTTTTCGCTGTTAGTATTGAGTCATAACCAGCAATGTGCTTTTCTTCAATCATCCAGTCGTCATCATTTTTTGTGAAAAACTCACACAGTTTTTCAATCAATGGTTCAATAGAAGCATCCGATTTGGTTTCGAGTCCTAAAAAGAATTGGCTCATTATTTTTCTCAATAGTTGTTTTTCGACGACGAAAAATAAATTCTACCAGAATCGACGAATAAATTGAGGTAATCTTCTTCATATCCGACTCCGGAAACCTTTGCACCATAGCACCTAACCTTTACGTCAGGAGCAACGGCTTCCATTGCCATACATAGTTCCGATGGGATCACGCTTGTTGAATGAAATTCCCTAAGAAGGTTACCATTTTCTATTAAATCGTCGAGTTTCGGATCGTTCAAGAAGCGTTTCAACTGCTCGTCCATCGCGTTCGAGTTCAGCGGTGGTAATATCGAAGTGTTGACCGCATTATTCGGCATGCCATGTGGTATTTGCTGCTGAGGAGGTATTGGCGGAAATGATGGACGCGGTTGATGAGGCTGCCCGGAGTTGAACCGCGGTTGTTGTGCATTGCTAATCGGTTGAAATACATGGTGCCCTCCTATAATGGGTGGTCGCATTGGTGGTTGCATACACGGAACAGGTAGCTGCATACGTTGAAAATCTACAACGGATGACATCATTCGAGGCGGTGGAACTGTTCTGAACGGAACGATGTTTGGATGGAATGCTTGTTGGTTAGGCCCATTGGCCACATTTGAGTTCATTATTAATACGCTTCCTTGATAATGAGCAGGTGGTGGCTGAGAGAAAATATTTCGGTCCGCTAGAAACAAAAATAAGTGTATTAAAACTACATTCTATGATCACAGTAAATTAAATTTGTTGACCAAACAAAAGTCACCTCAAATTCAAATATGGAATTTACATGTTCGATAAAACAATTTAACATAATGCAAAACAAAAATACCTTGAAAGCAATTCGGTTTGTTAAGTCGCAATTTTTCCGTTATTTGGGTAGCATCATTCTGTAATTCAGTTGTGATCAATTTTTAGCAGACATTTATTGAAAACTATTCCTACTACATAAGAATACATATGATCATTACTCACATATAATTGATTTTGGAACAAGTACCGAATTTCCCATGTCTTATCGGACAATAGTAGCGAATTGTATTCCGGAACCGATTCAATACACTGTGCATTTGAAACAAGCAAATCAATTTCCGTAAGTAACTCACTAACGCCGCTAGCAATGATGGTTGATGGCTGATACTTAAGTTTTTGTAACGAATTCAGATAACGAGAAGTAATTCGCAGAAATGACTTTGTCATAAAGTAGAAATCCAATATGCAATCCAACGTTTGCGGAGGAAAATTTCGTTTTTCCAAAATAGCACATTCTTCACGAATGAACGTTTCGTAGCCCGAAATGACACGTTTGCTTATTTTATTACTTTTTTTGGATATATTTTGATGATATCTTTCAACCATCAAGTGAGTAAGCAGTTGAAAAGCACTGCTGGCATTCCACTCGCATAAACGACAAGTTAAAACCATTCGCATGTCATGGTTGTTAAAATCATTCTCATCGTCATCTGGAACCTGAAAATGGGAAAACTTGCTATCGGAAAGCAAATCCGTTAGAGCTTCCAGAAGCACTACCATATTCGAATCCAGCACGGCCATAGTGCCAACCTGACGGACCACATTTATGTATGCGGTTAGTTGCAAGGAGTAAACCTGAACGCGACGTTGATGCTGTAATTAGAATTGTTAATAGTTATAATATTATGTCAAATACGTTTTTACCCGTAATGAGCTTCTGCTCGGTGTATCGGATGAACAGCTGACAGTGTCCGTTGCCTGTGACATGTTGAGTAAGTTCAAGTAAAAGAATATTCGAGCTCCTTAAATAAGCCAAGTATGCATTGGATGATAAAGACCAAAAGAAAAAACAAAAGCGGATGATAACAGCGTTCTATGGAAACGGTATCACTACAGCAACTACATAACGTGTAGTTTTATTTTTCTTTACTCGAGCATTAGTAATCAACGACAAGAAATGATTGTACAAGTATAATGATAACAATAAATCGGTACTAACATATGAAAAGGGCGTACTATATAGACCCTTGCGAAAATTACAAAGGAATAATTCTAATTACTTGGGTTTTAAGCACTGAATTCAAGCATACCGTGCATAGTTTTATAGACAGGGCTCCTTACTACACGTTCTTATCGATTATTGAGTACTTGGAAAGCTATCTAGAGCCATGCCATTTCGTATTATTCTGTCATAGGCCTAATACGATAGGCCCTAATCACATGTTGGCGCCGAAATATTGACAATCGCTGTCTGCGCTTGGCAAGAATGCACACAGAAAAAGATCCAATAAATACTAAACGTCAAAAACTATGCATAGATTAACGAAAATGTTTGTTCGATGTATTTCATGTGTCCTATAAAAAGAAAAATGCAGTTTATTTCAAACATGAAACTATAAATGATTTGTTTCAAATTCTATAATTGGTCTTTCATTGATTCGATTCATCGAATTTGATTTCAATTTGATCGTTCAAAACTATGGTATATTTGTTTTAAATAGCTATTTGGAGAGCTATTGAAAAAATATTTTCGCTATGTTTACATAAAAATGAGCCAGAGTTTAATCTGATACAAATTATTTGTATTTGGTTTAATTTTGGTCAGTTTTCTCTGTGTGTATGCCAGGTAAAATTTTCGAATATCTGCAGACAGGGTTGCAAAAGTCTGTAACTTCGGAAAAATGTCTGCGGGATTCATTTCTTTATAAAATATGCAACACAAAACTGGGTTGGAGAGCAATGAAAAAAGGCGTGACCTTTTCAAAAGTCTGAAAATTTTGACAAGTTTGCGAGAAACTCGATTTTCAAAAGTCTGCAATATATGTCGACAGCACTAGAGTAACAGAGGTATTTTGGCCCACTTTATGCCACATTTACACTTCTGCTGGTTGCCAGCATGCTGGTGTCAGTGTACTGCCCTCTTAGGAAAAAACGTTCAACTGTGGTCCAATGATCCAAAGTATTAGACCAACGAAGGACCACCGTTGAACGTTTTTTTCCTAAGAGGGCAGTACACTGACACCAGCATGCTGGCAGCCAGCAGAAGTGTAAACGGGGCATTCATATTGATTTCATTTTGGCCCACTTTGTAAAAATATTCACCAAATGTTGTAATATTTTTGAAATACCCTTCCGCAATATCAAAGACATCATATTAACAAGATATCCAGCTCTCACATTTCCCGACAAATCATTGGCAACATCCTTTTTGCGAGCATGGCGCCCTCAGGCGAGTCAGAATCGAATCTTGTACATAGAAGTAAGGGAGAGAAATGTCAAATTCGTGCGCGCCAAAAATAGCAGCATTGCGCACCCATATAATTGACATGATAGGTTGAATGTGATGCCGTGCGATGGCGTTGATGAACTGAAGATTGATTTCGCTACAAGCTGACAGCGTCTGGCAATATGTACTTTAATTTGATTAGCTTCAAATTGATGCAACATGGATTATTTAACATCAATTAAATCCATAAAGTTTATTAGCTTGGCCAAAATATATGAAGGGACCAAAATACCTCTGTTACCCTATATAAGAAATTTGCAGATTTTCTAGCCCGGTTGCAAGGATAAGGCGCTCTAGCAAGTGTTATTGTAGCCAACATCTCGGGCATTCGGTGGACAATCAGTGTGCTCAAAATGTCGTAAACAAATAATCGAGCATTATAGATCGGATAATATATCAATTTCTCCATCGTAGTAGTGATATGCTGATCCATAATTTATGGGAAAGTATGGTAAAAGGCACTGAATAAATGTGTAGTTAACCATATTTAATTTTCTGTTGGTTATTCGTTTTCATTGTTTGATTTTTGTAAAACATGTTCACTACAGTAACATGACTTCCCAGCAGAGGGATGAGATTTTCAGACAAATCTGCAGACATGGCATCTCTGGTGTATGCAGTAACAGAGATCCCTCTCAGCAGGCCGTTCAATTTTGTTGGTTTTTGAGCGCTTGTTGAACGACATATTGCACGAAATATTCGTTTCATTTGCTGGAACGGTTTGTTGTTGTTTTTTCTCTTGCAAAAATAGTGTGAAAATTATGTGAAGTAGAAGTATTGTGCAGGTATGTATTGTTAGTTTAAACAAATAAGTGGAAAAAACTTCAGAAATTCTGCAGTAAAACTAGTCCAACGAGGCTCCAACTCCTCATGTTAAAAATGGCTCAACAATGGACCTCTGTCCGCCGGGTTTGTTGAACGAAAAAAATGGCATTCGGTTCAACGGTCTGTTTCAAAATCGGCAAACGAAGGTCCTGTGTTGGCCTCTCGTTGAACGATTGATTGGACTTTCATTGGACCAATGATCCAACGTATTGGACCAATGAAGGACCACCGTTGAATTTTTTTCTAAGTGGGATGTCATTTATACACGGAAAATAAAAAATACCTATTATTTGAGTTCTTTTTACTTAATTTTGAGTTCTTTTGAATCTTTTCTTTCGTTCGCTCCTTCCATTAGCGGCCCTTACACGATCATTAAAAGTGTCATTACTAAAAAGGAATGGCACTTTTAATGATCGTGTAAGGTCTACGAGTTCAGTAATGATGGAATTGTGGATTTTCCATCATTACCAACATTATTTCTTCTTCTTATTTTTTTTGTGGAAGTGATGAATATCTTTAGAACTATGCGCGAAAAAATGACAAAGTGTAGATTTAAATTGTTAATATTTCATTAACCTTAACGTTTCAATGACAAATCAAATTTATTTTCAGCTAAACGAAAATAAAAATATTGCTATTGCTGGAGTAGTTACAAATACTCATCATTAATAATGAACGTGTAATGCTAAAAAGTAATGATGTGCAGTAATGCAGTAATGACGAGCGTTTGAGCAGAAGTGTCATTACTTAGTAATGACACTTTTAATGATCGTGTAAGGGCCACTATTGTTGTCAAAATACAAAGAGCAAAATCACCCAACAGCGAGAGTTTCGTTCAATAAGCCAAAATTAAGCAAACCGTACCAACTTGAAATTGAGTCAATACGACTCAACTTTAGAGTAAATATAACTTACCATTGAGTAGATATAACTAATCTTTAAGTATTTTTTTCCATGTGAATTACGGAAACTACCAAGAGCCACTTTACCAAAAAATACCCAAATTGGGTGGAATGTACTTAAAATTAGGTTGTTTTGCGGTTCCGTGTACAGATTTCTCCAAGTTCCAACCCTTTCTGTCAATCTTGTATTGCAAGAATCCGACAGAAACAGAACCTTTAAAAACCGCTAGATGAAATTCTCTGCCAGAAACGGTTGTTGCATTGTTGCCAGACTTCCGGAATTCTGGCAGAATTTCGACAAAAATGGCTGACAGACATAGCCAGTCGTCTGGAGGGAAATCTGCCTGCCGCGTACAAATGCGGAAGAGCGATTTCTCAAGCCGTTACGTGGCGATCCAAGTAACAATTCGAATGCCTTATGGTTTTGATTATAATTTATTTCATGATTCATTTTCAGAACGTATGCACAAGTTTTAACGCCACGAAATGGTTCTATACAAAGATGATGATGAATCACAAAAAATAATTTTCATAAATATCGGTTAATTTTTCAAAAGGGCGTATAAGCAAGTGACAGTTTCTCTTTGTTTACTTTCTCTTCTAATAATTACCAAGCGGTTTCCACGTTTATCACTCAACTCTTTGCATGAAATGATACCCGAAACTTTCGACTTTCAAACAGAATAATGATATCAAAGAAAATCTTTTTAATCACATCACAATAATCGAAAGAGAGAGTGATTAAAGAGAAACTGTCACTTGCTTATACGCCCTTTTGAAAAATCAACCGAGAAATCATTCAGACTTTTGCAAAAATCGCATTGATTTCAAGGCGATTAGTTATAATTCTTATTTCGTATCCATACATTCACGATAAAAATAAAAGCGCATGAAGTTTTTACGTTCGGAAAATGCCTCAAGCTTGTAAATAAATCTAATAATATTCTTACTGATTACATTCAAAGCAGACATGACACACACAGTCAAGAAAAATATCAAAACAACAGTTTATTCATAGCGGAATTCATTCCATCCGAATAAATTTAATGTTGATCCTAAAGCTGGTTTCAAAATTTTCTTGAATTTGGAGTTTTAACGCAGGATTCTTCACTTTGCTTTATAAACCTTATGAAGAATGGTCCACTTGGCAGGAACATGCTCTCATAGAGGTTTTCAGTAGGCTTTCGTGGAATTAAATGTTTTAATGCCAGATTTATTATGTAGCATTGAAGACAGTTACAAGTATTTATTAAAATTATGAATGTTACTTGGGGAGAGAATGATACAATTTTGCCTGTAACATTTTTGACAGCTGCCGAATCTTACCAGGCTTCTGCCAGCTTCCAGAATTTCTCAAAAGTGGGACGACATCATTTGATATTCGTCAATCCCGCATGTTCATACAAAAAAAACTAATCTTGAGATGAATTAAAAGAGATTTAAATATGGGTATGTTTGGTAGTTAGTAAGAAATATTATTAGCAATAACATGTAAAACCGCTTTAAAACGATTCTGCCAGTATTGTATGGCAAGAATCAGGCAGAAACAGAACCGTTAACAATTGCTAAACGAGATTACGAGAAAATGGCGCTCAGTTCAATGGTCTGTTCTAAAATCGGCAAATGAAGGTTCCGTGTTTGCCTCCCGTTGAACGATTAATTGGACCAACGAAAAACCATCTGTGGCGGAATTACAAAACCACCACGTTTTCCACGTTAAACACTCAGAACAATTGCAATAGTACATTTCATTTCATTTCATTTCATTTCGACACAATGTAGTTACATTGTAAACGTCTTCTTGGGAATACTTTGTACGGAAATCAGCCATACATCGTAGCACATACAGCTTTATGATTTGATGCATCGGCACTTTACAAATCATAAACTTTAAATATTTTTTGAGTTGGACCGATACAGCCGAAATTATGCTCGGTACCAAAAACGGTCCTCCTATCTTAAACACTTGAACTGCTTACAGCGCACAAGCAAAGTAACGCAATGAATATAAACACTTTAAACCATTGCGCCGCTGGCGTGGATTTTCCGCCTCGCGCGAAGGAAAATAAATAACTTCAATTGTTTATTAAACACTAG
The DNA here is from genome assembly GCF_030247185.1 of Malaya genurostris. NCBI lineage: Eukaryota > Metazoa > Arthropoda > Insecta > Diptera > Culicidae > Malaya > Malaya genurostris. Next base: position 185,647,125 of record NC_080572.1, read on the forward strand.
CCTTCTCCATATAATCATTACCAAAACTTGTTCGATATATGTAATTGTCAAGTCTCAAGACTTCTCGTCAAACTTACACGTACACAGAGAAAATTTGTACATTTTATAAACGTTGAACGTTTTTTCTAAGAGGGGGGTTAGAGCGTTTCTCACAGATCTTTACAGATTTAAAACGAAAGTATATGTATATGTATCATCGATGATATACAGATTTTTCAACTTGAAACGCGGTTTTTGAATGGATAGTTTAATCAAATACAAAATTCTATTTGGTTTAATTCTCGATGAAAAAAGGTCGTGACATATTATCTTTATTTAGTAATTTCCTACAAATTCTGCGTTGCATATTGAAAGATGTTTGTTTTTGTTAATATCCTATGTGAAGTGTTAAATGGAAGGATTGCCGATGAGACGGTGATCATCGAAAGAGAAGACAAACAAAGAGGAGCTGTCGTTTGCATCTGGGACCTTTTCTAATGTCCATCTTCAGTTGGCTTCCCCGATTTTTTTTCGGGATTAATTGAGCACATCTAAAGAAAGATGAATAAACAATTTTAAGATCAATTTATTGGCATATGTATATAATAGTCGAGAGTATGCTTAGCTTATTGCACAAGACGTAAAGAGATAGACAATGGTTGTTTAGATTCTATAGTTTACATAACGCGATTTCTGATGTATGGGAGAAAATATCTAATTTCTCAATTCCATTCCGATACAAACTCAGTTTGTTTCAAAGTAAAATAATCTAACTTTTAAAAAATAGTCTTGCTACCCGACTATTTGAAAGACAAAAAGCATACCGATTTCTTCGTTCCTAATGATTTTTTTTATGAGGAAAGGGTTATCACTGTTAGCCAAGATGGGAAGTTCAACTCGTCAATCACTATAAATATTATTTGTCCCTTCGGTGGTGTTTTGGACATAACACATTATCGTCAATGGTTGAAACTTTCTGCGCCGGTTCCAACAGTAAATGATCATATTGACCATCTTTCGACACATCTTCAGGACCTTTCAGTGCATACTGTCGAATAAAACTTTCCACTACTTCTTGTTGAAGGACGGAAAATTCTAATAATGCCCCCCACGCTACAATCGCGAAAGGCCGGTCTTTAGAAGGAAGATCCGACGAAGTTATTATATGCCGGTATAGACAACTTTTGACAATTTTCTTCAGTTCGTCAGTCTGCTGTTTATTGGCGCATGGATGATAGAGGGCGATAATTGCACCATGCTCGCTGCTGTGTAGCCACCGCTGAGGTGGGACGTACTTGTATTCACCATACCGAGGCCACAGCGGACGGTGAGTTCCACTGAAAACAAATGGAAATGTTGAAATCTGATTTGCATTCGTGAATATCTACTTACTAAGTAGGTATACTACTGTCATATATTATGCTGGAGTTCATGCATTTATGAATCGCAACATATGCATCTGGAATATCGATTAGAGTGATCAGTGGTTCCACGTTGTAATCACCACGATAGTCTCGTTTGCTATCCAGACACATGTATACTGTGGAGTGACTGATGTTGTATGGATCGAAGTCAATCCCTAAATTTGATTTAGCATCGTCACATTCCTCGTTTCGAATACCCATTACAATTCTACCATGTTCATCTACTGGTGGATGGGGATGCGAGATGTAGTCCGAAAAAGTCACATTCGAAACTATTCCTGTTATCTGTAGATCGTCTGGTGATTTGGTATACCAGTTGACTACAATTTGTTGTGGAATATGTCATTACAAATTTGCATATAGATTTGATTAATTCATCATTTACCTTCATCAATCGCAGTACCCAACGCAAGTAGCAATGAATAAACTAAAAATTGGATTGGTTTGAACATTTTAGGAATGTTTTAAGGATCACTTAGAACATGACGTAGTATCACAATGCGAATAGGTATGTGTTTATGTTATTTTTCCTGTTACTGTATAAACATAAGCAGAGATAAGGAAATGCGCAGGCATGAATTCATTGTTACGATGCGTAAGTAAAGGTGGTAAAAATCTTGAGCAAGGACATGAATTGCCAATACCGAGAAATTTCTAACACGAATATAATCTATTTGCATCATTTTCACACGCGGTTCTAGTCATTTTAGCTGGAGTAGTATTGCAGACAGCTGGCAGCCACATATCTTTCAGGACCGATGTGGCAATATCCTGGTGGATACGGTTGTATCGTTCAAGGTGTGTATCTGACAGCGGTGAGGCAGCCGAACACCAGAATGGCTCGCTGCAGCTATTAGCAAAGTCAATGCGGGTGCTAGTACCCTCTTGTGAGGAATTCTGGCAACATTCAGAAGGCTGGCTGCATTCCGGCTGCTGTCAAAATTGTCCAGGCGAAATTGCGTCATTATCTCGCCATATGTGTCTTGTTTATTTCCCTCCTCTTTTTTTTTCTTTTTTTTTATTCGACTTCATTTGATATTCGTCAGTTCCGCATGTACGTACAAAAAACGAATCTTGAGACGAGGTAAATGAGATTGAAATATGGGCATGTTTGGTAGTGAGAAAGTAATGTTTTTTTTGTGTTGTCCTGGGGACGGCTAAGACCGATCACGGTCCATCTCGCCTAAGAGAAAGTAATGTTATTGGCAATAACATTTCCAATGATTAGTATATATGAAGGGCAATAACTTATTGCCTTTCATATGTATATTTTATTGAAAAAATAAACCCAAGACGCTTAAAATGTAGAACCGATTCAAAACGGTTCTGCCAATCTTGTATGGCAAGAATCCGACAGAAAAGAACCGTTAATATCCGCTAGGCGAAATTCTCTGCCGGAAATGGTTGTTGCATTGTTGCCAGACTTTTGCCGGAATTCTGGCAGAATTCCGCCAAAAATGGCTGGCAGACCATCACCATCACATACGAACGCCTTCAGCAGTTAGATACAACCGAATACAAATTATAATACCCCTAGGTCACTTACGAACGGATCACCATTGTTTGGTTCAACGAATGATCGATTTACCCTAGCCAAATTTTACATTCATTTTTGACAAAAGAAATAAAGCGAAAATGTTTCTATCTGGCCACTTTACTTAAAGTTGCTATGGTATAGTCTTTAATAATTTTAACGGTCATTTCGAATATTCCTTTAGTTGGGACAATACTAGTATATGTCATGATGGCGCCACGTTACCCCATCAAAAACATCTGTCATCTGTCATCTAGACTGTGTTATTTTTTCACTTACCAAAAGAGTTACCATTCATACAGAATTATCTGTAATGTATACTGATTTGTATACGTCCATGCGGATATCGTTCAGGATACAGATTGAATACATACTGCCAAAACTAAATACATAATTGTTCCTACTTTTCATCCTCCAACGCAATACAAAATTAAACCCATGTTATGTTACGATATTTATTTGCTTCTGACCTGCAACCACTTAATTTCGGGTGTAAATTACTAACACAATTATTTTTTTTAGATGACTACAAGTTCATTTTCCATCTGGACCGATAATGAATGAATATTACAGCTATGTACTGTCGTGTCCAAATTTGGGAATAATATCACGTCGTGCCTTCGTGAAAGTAGTCCAAAGAATGGCGCAACTCTCCGATTCCCGCTCAGACGATCGAAATCTAACTCTCTTCTTTTTTTTCTCTCTCTTTTCCTCCTTTTGTGGTGAAACGCATTGAGTGTGCGGTTTTGTTCTTCTTCTTTTTTTTTCTTCTTTCATAGTTGCCAGTTATATTGTTTAATTTCCGTGCCAGAGGATGTGTGCAGTGCTGAGAAATTAGACTATGTATGTCACCGATATTCTTACTTAATTCATTATCACTACATGTACATGCCACAATCCAAAAATCGTACCTGAGTAGTCATTTTTCGGAATAAAAATAAATTGTTTCTTTCAAACATCGCCAAAAAGTTATCAACGTAATCCCATAATTTATTGCAACGCTTCATTTTCAATTATTATACAAAGCATGATGAAATCAGGCATCATTGCAAGCAGATGATCTGTGTTGACAAAAGAGGGGGAGGGGTGAAACCAACTTGTAATAAAACTTTTACATAACACAAGGGTTTTACCGATCAGTGCAGTAAAACTTTATTCAATTCAATTGAAACCGAATGTGAAACACACTGACAATCTCATTACTGCAGTAAACTTCACACTCTGACATAGACAACGTTCGCTGACGTACCGAACGGACAGCATTCAGTTCTTCAATCGATTCTCTTCAAATCAAAGCTCAGGTTAACCACCGTCAGTTGATCTCTTGAAGTAACAAAATATATCTTTCAATAGTGTGAGAGTGATATTATTCGATTGAAAATGAAATTTTACCGCACTGGCACCGATAGTAAAAAGTTAGAGAATTGAATACAGGTGGAACTAGTGTTCCACGAAAATTTATTATTACAAGAATTTACTTATAGTGTCATGTCTGCTAGTCTGTGGTATGGTGGCCATACCGTATTGTAGAATAAAAAATGGCTTAATATAGGTTAGGCTTGACTGATTTAACAATCTTCAGCAAACAAATTTCTATTATAGAAATAAAATATGTGCTTTTTGCACAAACCAACAAAACCCCTAAATGTTCAAACAAATTTCTTTCAATAAAATTATATTTGCTGTGGAACTACGTTATAAGAGCGTTCTAACTCTACACATCCGCGATAGCCATTCTGCGACGCAATCACTGTTATTATTGATAATTAGAAATCAGAGATTGTCTTTGACCGACAACTGACCTTCCTGAAGACCTACTTCAATTTGTTCTGGGGTTCCGTTTGTGTATGGCGATACATATGAATGAAACATCCTAAAACTATGCTAACATTATTTGATAGTTACTCATTACAATCACATTGGATGCACATATCCTTCGAATTGGACTTTCCGAGACTAATCATTGTACATGTGGCAAAGGTTATCGCGATATTGATCATGTCGTTTGGACATGCGTGGAGTATTTCTCTTCAAAACAAAGCTCAGATCTCAACTAATAAATTCCTTGCGTACCCAAGGTAGACTATCCAATGTCCCAGTTCGCGACATTCTTGCTTGTCGTGACCTTCCTTACATGAAACTTCTTTATCATTTCATTTCATTGGAGTTCCAATTTAAATTTTATTTTATGATAGCATAAATCAAATAAACATAGATTTCTCACTGTAATAGTAATGTAGTTGAGCAACCCGTGACACCAAAAGCACCGTCTGGTGGAGAATGGGTGCGTAAATGCTCCTAAGATGCATGCAAAAAGTTGCCTGCGCATTTAACACAACCACAGTAGCTAATACCATGTTCACATTAGCGCTGATATCACTTGATATACCGAGATGATATGCATATCATGTCGAAGTGTTCACATATGATCGAAATGATATCGTTTGACAATCAAGTTGTCATATTGAATGTTCCCATTAGGAGTAAGATCAATAATATTGCTTTTCTCTCCTACAATTCAATCAATAATTGAAGTCTTGCAATGAATGGTTTCCGAACCCCAGTATTCGTTGAAAATTTAAAATTATAATGATTGTTTATTGTCACTCTCAAAGTGACGTTTATAAATGAGTACGTTCAATGCCATCATCCGTGTTGCTAGTAGCGATTTTTGACAACTCGACATGATATCGTACATGATATCCCGGATATCATGCCAAAATGGTGATACGCGATGACATAAAATTGTATGGGATATCATGTGATATCGCACATGATATCATCGGATATCAAGTATATCCGTATATCACTTGATATCAGCGCTAATGTGAACATACTATAATGGAAAAAAGTACACCCGTTGAGATCCTTTCGAAGAAAGTATATTTCTTCTCTTAGTATTAAGAAAAATGTTTCAATACATCTAGTGGTGTAAAGATCCCTTTCTCATATTAATAATACTATCATCATAAATCAAATAAACATAGATTTCCCATTGTACGGAGACACCAACAGCGCTTCTAGTGAGAAACGGTTGTACTTTTTTCCATTAGCTACTATCATAAATCAAATAATAATAGATTTCCCAGTGTAATAGTAATGTAGGTGAGCAACCCGGGACACCAAAAGCGCCTTCTGGTGTAGAATGGGTGCGTTAATGTTCCTAAAATGCATGCATAAAGTTGCCTGGTTGTGTTAATTGTGCAGGCAACATTGTACATGCATTTAAGGAGCATTTACGCACCCATTCTACACCAGACGGCGCTTTTGGTGTCACGGGTTGCTTAACTCCATTACTATTACGCTGGGGAATCTAGGTTTTTTTATTTATGCTATCATATAAAAAAATAACCAGAATCGGCTTGTTTGGTCATCTACTGGTAATGCCCACCGATTGGAGTAGTGAGTATTTGAGCCCGATTTAGACATTTTTTACGAATTTTTTTTCACCCCTTCAAGTGATAATATAAAATTTCAACACACTTACCCTCTGAGCACAATGAACAAGTAGTAAGTAATTAGTTCAAGTGGTAAGTAATTCGAAATTGGAATTTTTACACTAATCACAAGGCCTTTCATTCGAATCTGGTTTAGTGAAAATCGGTCCAGCCATCTGCTAGAAAAGTTAGTATAAAAAAACGTTACGTTGTGAGTGTAAAATGGTTTTCAGTACAAAAGACATTACATAATTATTCAAATGCCCGGGAATAACAAGTATCCAAAATAAGTGGTACTCGATCGCTAAGCATTCTATAGTACTTGAAATGTCAACTTTGGACTGGTTTCTTTTTTAAAAAGTTTAACTAAATTTCACAAATTTCTGAAGATTTTCCATGTTTAATCGTAGCTCATACTAGTAAATATTATTGTCAATCCAAAGTATTGTCAATACCATCAATCCAATTGGCTTGATAACTTCAGTCCGAGTTTTTCAAAAAATTCTAGCGTTTGGCGCTTTAAATATTGCAACTGAACATTAAAATATTGAGAGAAGAGGTAATTGCACATATTTAACAGTTTCTCCGACGACACGACCTGCCACTCGTCTATCAAAACTGTATCGTAAATTTAACTACCCCTCAGTAAATCGTAATGTCAAAACGAGTTCGCATGATTTTTTTAAACTGGCAACCTTGGCCGATAAATTGTTATTTTCGACTAATAGTTATCGATGTCCTAGCAACGATTCGATTAACGTGTTGTTTACATGTCTTGTACCGTCGGATTGAGCGCAAATCCTTCTCGATAGCTGCTGAACCTAAAGGACCTTGTTTTCGATAGCTACACTGAGCTAAATTTTCATATTCACATTATATGATATTCTAACGATTTTTCACTATTAGCATTTCCAATGATAGCTACAAAGTGTATTAAACATCATGTCAAAAATATAAGATAATCTTATGAAACATAAAACTCTTCGTAACGTTATTTTTACTAGATTTTCATATAACGAATAAAATTTCCAGTCTGAAACAAATTTATTGGCACGCCCTATAACTATTACTAGATATCCACACAACATACATTGAAACAATTTATGAAGCGCATATTATATTCATTTCGAATTAATATAGATAGATTTATCTATACCATATAACTAGTTTTATAAAACTTATATATAACTTTCAATGGAGGTCATTTCAGTTCTATATAGCAGTTATATATAGATCAAATGATTGCTATTTGATTAAATAAGTGATACATATAAGATTCTAATCAGAAAAAAATACTGGGATTATGGTGCTTAAGGGAATAAAAAACAACAATAAAAATAATTATCTTATTAAAAACTTATTGTTATATTTTTCGTATATAAAGAGTATCATAATAAAATATTATTTTAAAATTTCAACTACACTTACTTCTTTGGTTAAAATATTATTTCTTGTTATTTTCTTCAGCTGTCTCGTTTTTTTCCTTGTTGCCGATTTGATGTACGCTTCCAATGAAATTTATAAGTTTTCGCATGACTTTTATTAAACATAATCAGCATGCGATTAATAGAAAAGTGTAATGAATATCAAAATTATGTTGGCTTAAGTTGTATCAACTTTTCGCATAACTTGTATATTTATTGAACATCATTTAGATTTTATGTAGAGTTCCATTAAAGGTCATAAGTTGTCATATGTCTTTTATGAAACACCATCTTCGTACGATTCATAGGACGCATCCAATGAATATAAATTATGTAACGAGTTAGGTTTCATCGGATTTCAATATACATTATATGGAATATTTATATAACTTTCATTATGGTAACGTCTATTTAGATTTAACGTACACTTTAAATTATAAGTTATAAGTTTTCATATAACCTTTATAAATAATATTCTGCATACGATTCATATGACAAATCTGATGAATATAAGTAAGATTTTCATTTCAGTGTACATTCAGAGTATACGGAAGTGTGATCGTTGTAGAAGAGTCAGAGTTTGATACCTTTTGTCAGTTTCCGTGCCTTAAACTCGACCTATATATGTTTTGTGTATGTCTATCAAATTAACATGTAGAAACGCATAGAGCCAGTACTCAGAAATCTTATAAATAAATTACAACTGTGTTGTGGTTGGCACCCAACTCTCCGGTTTAATACACAATAATATAAGAGTTATAAAGACAGGTGTACAGCGAAAAAATACTGAATTTCCAATAATTGATGGAAAATGTCGGCAATGGAAGAATACATCATCTTATTTCCACTGCGCATTAGAGCTGGCTCCCACAATTTGGTTCCAACTAAGTTCCAGGCTCAATCTCCATGGCCTGCGTTAGCACTCTAATGACATATGTTTATATGCCAAAATCAGATAAACCAAAACTAGGTTCGATTATTAGATATCAAACTGTACTAAAGATTGCGTAACAACCCTATTCGGTATTTCGATCGAATCGTTATATTTTGGACTAATACCAAATTTTGTATTATCTAGAGTTCGAGATTTCCATAAAAAAGCATCACTCAATCGAAATGCAGAATGAAAATTTTTACATTCGGCCGAAATATTCTAATTCGATCGAAATGCAGAATACGATGTCAACATTTCATAAGGGCACATAAATCAATGAGAGTTTCTCTTTGTTTACTTTCTCTTTTGTGAATATCTCCTTAATTTTCACGTGTACCTACAAATTATTTATGTAGAATGAAAGACAATATCCCCATGTTTCCAACAGTACCAAATATGTAACGAACGTTTGTATAATAACGCAGATATAGTCGAAAGAGAAAATAAACAAAGAGAATCTGTCAATTGTTTTTAGGACCTTTTGAAATGTTGACGTCGAATAGGGGTAATAATTTCGGATTACATTCAGTTTATTTATCAGAACCAATCCAGACTAGATAAGTATATTAACTATTAGAAAATTTGTGATATATTCTAGTGTCCAAATGAAATCGTTCTATTATTAATACAAACACACAACTGACATTTTTTTTAGAACCGTACCAACAATTGTGAATTTAAAAAATAAATAAAGAGAAAGGTAATCTCGAGGTTATGCCCCATTTCACACGAAGATTTGTTATTACAACGGTCGTTGTAGGTGCTAGAACCTAAAATATTTGTTTTCAACTTGATTAGGTTAAAAAGAACATTGTGTAGTATACTTTTCCACAAAACTGAAATGAATGCTATCAATTTTGCTCATACTTTCGCTTAGGTAGGCAGTTTACTTTAAGAGCTCCTCGTATGCATCGCCCGCATGTCACATTTATGCACTGGTACTTCATTTTCACCGTGAAATCGCTTAAGAAATGAATTCTGATTTTCTCTGCAATGGAAGGTCCATTCGAAACCTTCTGAAAAATTGATTCCTGTTATATTGAATAAATGCATCAAACTATTTACAGTCGGATCAGACTGACGATTGTTATGAGATTCAACAGCCTGGTCGCAAACTCACTATCACAAGCAACTTGGTCTGACCGCTTTGCATTGTATATATACAATTCCTGTATTATTCGTGTATTTATTTTTCGTCACCGAAGAAAATAACTTTAGATTTGTCCGTGAATCTCTGCGTCAGTAAATTACGGAACGGATAGATCTAGAGGTTTGTTATCATCTTTGCCACATTGGAATTGGTAGTATCGTTACTGACAATATCTTCTGGCTTAACTTAAACCGACGACACGACCTGCCACTCGCCTATCGAAACTGTATCGCAAATTTAACTACCCCTCAGTAACTGGTAATGTCAAAACGAAATCTCTAGAAAAAATGTTGAAACTGGCAGCACAAGTTGATAAATTATTGATTTTGAATAACAGTTACCATAACCTTGGTTACTGGTTTTAAACAGATTTTACAATGTAAACAAAACAAATGTTGATGCCATTCCACAAGCCGAACATTCGATCGAGGACGATTTTGGCCGCTGCCAGAGGCTTGTTTCAATTGTAGTGGAAAATCTTGTGTCACCGTGTCTTGGAATTTTCCTACCAGCACAATTTTTATCAGCTGTCGTATAAACCGAGCTGAGATGGATGAATTCTGGTCTTAGTCAATTAAGTGTAAAGAAAAACAAGAAAAAAAAAATATATGTCGATATACAAATCCGATCTATTTCACTATAGCTAGAGTGTTGAATTAACGCAACAACCGTTCATGACTAGCAAAGATCTATTTAGAGCAAGCCCGAACGATTGAAACATCTGGAATAAAGCTCTCCTATCCATGACGGAAGATTCCGAAAATTCTCTGAGAGAATAAAAACAGAAAGCCTACTATCAAATGTTATTACCAGACAAATATTAGCACAGTAATATAAGTTAATTATATAAAAAAACAAAAACCAAACAAATCATATCCATTACACCGATTTCTTGCTTATTATCGTTTACATGAGATATCGATTCAAGTTGTATGTGGAGTGTTTTGAACAATACTTCCAATGCTTTCGGAACCGGAAACCGAGTTTGCCATCAACTAACAAGACCAATTTGAGTACAAAAATCTGGAATGAGTTATTCCTATGTATTAATTAAAATATATTGTACAAAATAAACATATTCGCAAGGGATTTTATAGCATCAAATTATCCTTAAGCTGTAAATGTTCGTAGACAATCCGATTTCACGCTAAGAGTCACTGTTTGTTTATTTTAACACTGGTCACTTGGTAACTAGTTCGTAGCAACTAGAACAGTGTTGCTCAAAAGATTATTTTTTTATATTAGTAAGGGGTCACTCAATTTATGGTAACCGGTGGTAAATCGTTTACGAACACTTTTAATGCCGACTTTTCTTCGGAGTGTCAGGTCGTGTCGTCGCTTAAACTGCTCGTGATTTCCGCGTTCATTATACATATTCAGCTAATGAATCAAATTTGCATGAAGCCAACAGATAGTTTATACCATATACCTAGAGTGCCTGTGCAGATACCTGTCTGCATCCCGAAATTCTAATTCGTCCACTGGCTACGAAGAGACTGTTATATCGTTGGATTCTAGCTTTATTTTCCCATATCAAAGAAGGATCCATTTTTGAATTCAAATCATGTATTTTTGGAAAATTTTTTTTTGTTTATTTACTTCGCTGGAATTTCTTGGTAACTGTGTGGGTACAAACGAATTCATAATAATCAATGCATAGCATGCCATGACCAATTGGGTTGGGTATGACTGCAACAGGTCAATCGTATTATAAAAGAACAGCTTCTGACATTTCATCACGAACAACCATACAGGTAAGAAGTGCACCGTTCTGGGTGATTCCGTTTTCGATTAATAGTTGTAAAATACACAATGGCGATCCTGCCAGGAGGCGCAATTGAAATAGCAAAGTTATTCAGAACCATCTCGCATGGAAACGGAATCACCCAAAACGAAACAGAATCTATTCAGATATTGGTACTATTTGGCACGCAGTTTTTCATTTTACATTGATTACGCAATGTTGAAAATGACGGAAATAAGCGGATCACTATGGTCGCGCATCATAAGCGGACCAGGAAGGTCGCGCAATAAAATACATGGATAAAATGATAACAATTTTCATTGAAAAAGGCGGATTCATGAAATCGCGCATCACAGAGCGGATCAGGAAGGTCGCGCAAATATTTAAATGTAAATGAGCGGACCGGAAACGTCGCGCATAAGGAGAGCAGGCAACGTGGCCGTGCAAATAAAAAAAAATAAGCGGATTTCAATAATCGCGCATCATAAAGCGGATCATTAGATCGCGCACATTTGCGTTATAAGTAATTTTTAACGATAGAACAATACTCGAATTTATTGTTTTCAGTGGTTTTATTAATTACTTCCGATAGTTCTTTCAACGTGTGACGTGTGAGTGGACAGTGTATTAGAATTTCGAGTGATTCTCAAAAATGAATGAAACTTTTTCGTGTTATAACGCCGCGAGATTCTATCGGTAGTCAAAAACAATGAAGTCCATGTGACTATAAACGAAATCGATGGATGTATGGGCATTGTAATCTTTCCAACCAAACAAAGAAAGAAGGAGAGAAGATTTTAGTAATACAAGAAGTATGTTAACGTATGTAGTGTCCGTATTTCTTGGAAGATTCGATTTGCGCTCAAAATCTTGTTAATAATGACTATGGAAGTACTAGACGATTTAACGGAACAAGGCGAACATTCAACACTAAAATATACTATCTCTCTTGGAAAAAAACGTGTTTCGAATCAATAAGTAGAAAAGACCAGAAGCATATAGTTGCAGCATTTTTCTGCATCGACGATCGACAACGGAGTATTTTGGATTAGATACAGGAGACGGCTATGAGGTAGTAACAGTTAAGGTTTTCCCAGCTACTATAAACGGTATTCATTTCGCATCAAATACTGGATGCTTTTCTGTGATACTTGAAAACGCACTGCTGATTGTTTACTGCATATCTGAAGATCCAGAAAATTTATTGATACAGGAACACAAAAATATACCTTGGACAATTTGTTGAGTGCTATCACTTCATACCAGATCTAGGAGTCTTAACTTATTCGTATGGGTTTCATACACGTTACTTTCATTCCGAAATCATAAAAAAATCTATTCAATGTGAATCTAAAGTGTTTTATTTGATTGAAGTGATTGGAATTGCATATTTGCATTTTGCAAAGGTCGCAATTTGTATTAGCGATAATTGTCTGATATACGCAGTATCGATTCAGTGTTTGGACAAGGTAAATCAAGAATTGACGAATAGGGCTTTGAGCCAGGCCAAACAGATGACTTGCCATTTAACAAATGAGGTGAATGCAAGAACGAATCAGTATGTAATAATACAGCAAAACAAAAATCTTTATTACATTATCTATTAATCACCACAAATCAAATATCCGATTTATATCGTTTATGATATCTGATTTCATTCAGATGCATCTGAAAATATGTCTCCTCTTTTGAACGATAGGAAAATGAAACCTAAATTTTTGCACTTCTCTGAAATAATTAATAACAATAGTAATGGTTCAATATATCTGTTATAAAAGATAAGTTACCTATCATTATAATGTAAATTTCAATCAGTTTCACTCCTCTAATATAAACAAAAATCATTTCATAAATCATCAAAAGAACAAAGAGCGAGTTTTGAACATTTTCCCTTGCATTTTGAGATACACAATTTCAGAATCCAAGCCAGAGCTGCCATCTTTATTTGAAAAATCTGTATTTGGCGAAAAAACCAATCTGTACATTGTCTATCTCGAAAAATCTGTTTAGTGAGGCCTGGTTTCGCTCCACCTGGTTTAACCCTATGGAACCAAAAAAAAACACAAAAACAGAAAATCTATATTTATCTGTCAGAAAACTTAATTATCTGTATTTGACGGCCCCCTGTCATGACGCCATCTTGATAAAATCTGAATCAGAACTTCAAAATCAGCTTATTGCAAAGTTTTATGGTTCACCTTGTTTATTGCACGAAAATTAGAGATTTTTAGATCGATTCTCACACAATAACTTGTGAATTTACCTAAAATATAGCAGATCATCAAGTGGAGGTGATTTTCACAATTTGAAAGTCACGATGAGTATCAAAACATCGCAGTGTTTGGGGCCCAAAACACGAGGGTCTCAACGTAATCGGTGTACTTTCAAATGGCTGGTGCTTACATACCGGTGTCAGATGGCTGGCATTTTAAGATAACATGTCTGTTTTTCTGTGTCGAGTACAAAAATCGGAATAATTGGCAGCGCTGATCCAAGCAGTTAGCATATATGATATACACGCTCTTTGAACATAACTCATGGTTTGAGTTTCGATTACTCAAATTAATAAACTGGAACAATATGTCAAAATTTGAGTATGGATTTGAGTAAAATAAACTCATTGTCATGAGTTCTCTCGCATTTATTCATACATTAGAGTAAGCGTTGAGCGTTTAAACATTTGAGTGAAAAAAATACTTGCAGTTCAGAGCGTTTTCATTCTCGGAATATTCTTATCGAAATAAAGAATGCGAGAATACGTCGTTTTCCATTGCCGTTTCTAGATGCTGTTTTGAAAACATGAATCAACGTCAATCATAGATGTTTTGTGGTTTCAATTGTGCTTAGTGAAGAATATTAAAATAATTCAATTTTGACTCCAAACCGTTCAAAAGGAAACGGTTTTGAATCACTATTTTGCGCATTCAAAAGAAAGAAGATTAACTTTGTATATGAAAAAAATTAACGAAGAAAAATTTCTTCATTTTGAGAGTAAGGATCTCAAATTTTGAGCTGAACTTGCTCAAATTTTGAACAAAATATTTTTTTCTTATTTTGAGTAGAAATTACTCAAGTTTTGACGTCCCTTAACTCAAAAATGAGTAGATACGTGGTAACTCAAGTTTAGAGTACGTGCACTTTTAATGAATTTGAGTGATGTGTCACTCAATTTTTAGTTATGTTCAATGAGGGTGTTTGACAGATAGGACCGAGCAATTGAGCAATTTGACGTCTCAGTTACTCACACCGATGCAGAGTGCGCAGATCTATTCATATACGAAATTGGAATGTGTGCGAGCCGAAGTCAAAGTTTGTTGTGGGTTCAATTTTACACTGAGGAAAAACATTTTTGACTCATAATCATACACTGCGAAAAAAGCATATAGAATTTCGTAAGCTATGGACTAATGAACCAAGTAGAAGACAGTACCATTACGTGGTATAGAGTTTCATGAACGATTTTATGTCTTTCTCAACTGTTCTCTTGGCATTGCAGTGTTTTTTATTGCATATATGTCTTCAATAATTGGCACGATGCGGCTCGACAAAATTCTCTGGGTTATTTCGACATACTCACACTAGCATTAACCTTTCAACTGCTGAGAATAGCTACACCAACACATTCGCACGTGGATTGGACTATAGTCAACCATGGTATCAGTGCTGTCAACTGTTTTTTCCAAAAATCTGTATTTGGCGAAAAAAAACTATCTGTACAATATCTTTCTCGAAAAATCAAACATCAATTTAGTGCGAAAACTGATTTTGCGACCAAAAAAAAAAAAAAAAAGGTCGCTCGACCTGGTTTACCCCTATGGAATCCAACACGAAAACTGAAAATCGGTATTTATCTGTATGAAAATTGAAATATCGGTATTTTGAGAGAGCATATCTGTATTCCTGTATCGAGTCCAAAAATCGGTATAAATACCGAGAAATCGGTATAGTTGGCAGCGCTGCATGGTATACACAACTCACAACCACGATGGTAAATTAACAGGTGGAGAAATTCCTCTATGTGCGATTACACGATTATTTAATTGTGAAGATATTATTATTCTAGGCACCCTGATATTTTTTTTCAGAGGAGAAGGTGGATGTGTGGGTACAAACGAATTCATAATAATCAATGCATAGCATGCCATGACCAATTGGGTTGGGTATGACTGCAACAGGTCAATCGTATTATAAAAGAACAGCTTCTGACATTTCATCACGAACAACCATACAGGTAAGAAGTGCACCGTTCTGGGTGATTCCGTTTTCGATTAATAGTTGTAAAATACACAGTAACCAGTCCGTAGCAACCAGAACAGTGTTGCTTGAGAAGACTATTTTTTTAAAAAACAAGGGGACGCTCAATACTGTGGTAACTGGTAGTGAATCACTCACGGACACTTTTTATTGCGATTTTGCTTCGAAGTGTGTGGTCGTGTCGCCGGTTTCTCTCTGGAGAGAAAATATTGTCGGATTGATGAGCAGTTTTGATTTCTTGACAATATTTTCGTCAATCCAATGAAGTTTCCATTACACGATCAAAAGTATAGTCAATACTCCTTGTATTGACAATAATATTGTCTCGTGTAAGGGCCGCTTTTGTCAACGGCCGAAAAAAAACGAAAACTTGACAATTCAAATAATAAGGTGAAGTAACTAAACTTAAATAAATGTGTAAGTTCTTCGAATTTACCCTGCACATTTCATAACGTTCACTCAGCAGAAGCCGTCATCTGTCAAGTGTACTTCAGAAAATGTGAAAAAATAAATTGCGTGTGTTTTGACTTCGTGACGATTCGTCAGTTTTTCTCACTTTAATCGGAATAAATTGTACTATTTTTTGCCGAAAAATAGTCGAAACTGTGCCGAATAAAATATGGAACCGTTTGCATGTTTTATGGTAAGTAGATATGTGTTTTTTCGTGCTTGAATTCGATTTTTCTCCTTCCGATGCTACCTTATGTAGTGCGGCCTTTGCTTAGAAGGAAAAATCGTCAATCTCATCCCCACGCACACGAACATAACAATGTATTTCATGTGGAAAAGAAACCGCATTTCCCCTGAATATGTATGTGCATCTTACTCACGGACGTAGTTCCCGACTGTATGGCAGTCAATATTGTGTTGGTGAGAATGCACTCGCGGCACACACTTGCCGGTTTTCTCATGCACCTGGAGAGAGGCGCCGATGCATGAAACGCGAGTATTGAGCTGAGCTCTTGTAGTAACAGTTATGCCGGGATAGGCGGTGTCTGCCGCGAAAGCCGGTGTTTTTGTTTAGTCAAGTGAACGGTAAATTGCTACGCTCCAAATCGCAATGGTTCGGTAAGATATTTTGGTATATCGCAACCATTGGGTAACGCATTTTGGACAATGCCGAAATGCAATGATACCGAGGTGAAATCCCTCAGTGCAGATAAATTATTACTTACTACTTACAATGTGTTAATTTTCTTTTAGGACGTTGAAAATTCTCGGTCCTACATTGACGAGTTATACTCGGAAGATGCGTACAAGTGTCAGGAGGCCATAGTATGCCTGAAGAATGCCGTCATTGGATCCAACAAGAAAAAAGGTTCCGTCATTTCTCAAGGCATCGTCCCGAGGTTGATTTCCCTGCTCCGTGATGAAACCAAAGCACCCAACTTACGGCTAGATGCGGCTATCGTTATCGGCTCTTTAGCCAAAGGAACAGAATCTCAGGTTCACTCTCTTATTTACTATGAGACCGTTCAAGTACTGTTAGGAATTGTGGTTAATCCTAACACCGAAAGGCGCCTTATGGAGACCTGTTTGGGTGCCTTGAAAACCGTCCTTCAGTACCCGTTTGCTCCGATCGAATTGCTGCATTCAAACATTGGAAATCTAGTTAGGCTGATCCGTAAGTACACAGCTAAATTCACATAGTTCCATATAACACTTGTACTTGCCTGTTTGCAGATCTTGCCTGTCCGGAAAGCTCTATTCAATGCCAGGTGTATGTTGCAAACATTTTCGTGCCACTATGCCATTCGTCCCACCAGCAGAAAAACCTCTGTCAGGCCAATGTGATTCCTTTTCTTGCACGCTTGATGACTTGTCAACTCACTATCCTTCAAGTACCTGCCCTCAAGTGTCTCGCGGCAATGTGCTTCACAAATAAGTACGTATCCGACATAGTGTGTTTGACTTGCCATGAAAATCGCTCGATATTGGACATCTTGACGGAGCTTCTCTCGAGAACGCGGGACGTTCAAATTCAGTTGTCTGCCAGCCGTTGTTTAACCTATTTGCATCGGTCCGGTTCGCTTCGGGCGGATGACTATAGAATCGTCTACAAAACGCTACCGAGTTTGGCGCGGCTCTGTTCGGTAGACTTTGAAGAGGAAACCCGTGCAACGGCCGCCGAAACGTTGGCATACTTGGCTGAGGTATGTTTCGGTTTTTGCAATTTGCCGAACGAGGATTTTTTTTCTCCAATGTATGTTTGATTTTAGATTGACTCCGAACTGCAGCGTTTGGCAGCCATCAGCAACCATTTGATATGTTCGCTTGCCAGCCTGATCCGATGCCCGTCGCCACTGTCGCGTCAGGGTGCATTCCGATGTTTTGCATCACTGGCCGCCAACGATGAAGACATTCGGAAACGCATCATCGAGATGGAAGGACTGATGGAGGAAGTGCTGAACGGACTGAAAGATACATGCCCAGAGGTATGGTCATATTCGATTCCGCTGAAGAATTTTAAACTTATTACGTGTGTTACGAACATGTGTATTTTCTTATCATAGCTAGAAAATATGGGAACTAACAGTTCCGCCGTTTCACAGTTATTCTATAGATAATTGTCAATTGAATGGATATTCCGGAGTGTGTAGTATTTAGAGCGTCTCTCTGTTGACTATTTATCGCTTTTATGTAATCATCGTGAATCCCACTCACCACTGACACCGCTACTTCGATAATGAAAAAAACAATGAGTACAAGAAGCGACTGTTTGACAACGCCCTTACAAATAAAAAACATGGGTGGCGGCTGACTGGGAAACTTAGGAAAAATTCGGTAAATCCCCGGCAAAACCGAGTAAATATTTTTATTAGATTTTATTGGAGTAAGTTTAAGTACTTTTAATGTAAAAATGACTGATTTTGGGAAAATGATTAGTACAACTTATTTTTATAGGATTTGTCTTTTTTCGACTATAAAATACCGCATCTTCTGACCTGCGGATGGTATGATAGATCTTGAAATCATCAGCGAAAAAAACTCATGGTCCATCCAGACAAAGATTTACATCATTGAAGTAAAGTAAAAATATCAAAGGGCCAAGATGACTCCCCTATGGAATACCAGACGTTGCAATAAATTTTTCGGAAACACAATCGTCAGTTTGGATAGTAAGACGTCGATTGTTGAGATATGAATGTATGCATAGAATGACGGTTGCACCAAAGCCGAGTTGATCTAATTTTGCAATTGTGATGTATTATTTTTATATCGTTTATTTATACCCGGCTTTAATCTAGTTGCGGTCGTTCACCGGGTAATTGTGATGTAGATTGATTTTATCCAAAGCGGAAAAGAGATCTGTATAGATAACGGGTGTTAAAGATCTTGGTGTTCTTCTCGATGAGCAACTGACATTCAAACAGCACAGCAGCTTCTCGCGACAAAGGATTTGTCATGAGGATGGCTGAAAATTTTACAGATGTTTGCTGTTTATAATATCTGTACTGTTCACTTGTTCGTTCAAATTTTGTGTACTGTCAGACCCTGTCAGCTTAGAGACAAATTATTCTTCAGTTCAGCTACACCAACGCACGGCATCATATTGAACATTGTCCGAGACAAAGCCATGTACTCCGCCTCACACGATGACAAAGCTACGGTGGGTTGCTTCTTTACGTTCCACGAAATGGCTCCACCTTGCAGCGTAAAAACGTACCCAGTTGTAGACTTGCGGTTGTCTGGATCTCCTCCC
Source organism: Malaya genurostris (assembly GCF_030247185.1). Lineage (NCBI taxonomy): Eukaryota > Metazoa > Arthropoda > Insecta > Diptera > Culicidae > Malaya > Malaya genurostris. Next base: position 185,666,708 of record NC_080572.1, read on the forward strand.
CAATCGGCATCGCTAAATCAAATTAGTTCTGTTGAACCTTGGTTCCAGTATTCCAGCTTCTTCGTAGTGGTTCCTTTCAGGTAACGAATTATCCTCTTGGCCGCTTCCCAGTGCTGTCGTCCGGGATTAGCACTGAATTGACTTACAGCGTTTACCGCATAAGCAATATCCGGACGAGTAACTTGAGCTGCGAAAGAGAGACATTCAATAGCTTCTTTGAACGGTATCTTCTTCATTTCATCGATTTGCTCTTGATTTTTTGGTCCCATGGATTTGTCCAGTCTCATACTTGGGTCAGCGGGAGTCGCAGCTGGATTCGAATCCGCCATTCCAAAACGGTGTATGATACTATCAATATAGGTTTGTTGATCGAGCCAGAGTTTTCCTTCCGCCCGTTTTCTTGTTACTCGAATACCCAAACAGTATTTCGCCTCTCCAAGATCCTTCATCTTGAAATGTTTGCTCAAATGCGCCTTCAATTTCTGTTTCAGAACTTTATCGTTGGTAAAGATCAGAAAATCGTCAACATAAATTGTAACGAACATCATCTTCTTTTTATTTATCACCCAATAGAAACAGGGATCTACTGTTGAACGAACTAGACCAAACTTTTGCAGAACGGCATCCAACTTCGTATTCCATACTCGGCTGGATTGCTTCAAGCCATAAAGCGCTTTCTTTAATTTGCACACTTTTCCGCTTCGTTGTTCCATTCCTATCGGCTGCAACATGTAGATCTCCTCATCGTTCAACTTTCCTTGCAAGAACGCCGTAACAGCATCCATCTGATCGATATCCAAATCGTACTTCACCGCAAGCGCCATGAGGTAACGAATCGTCGCATATCGCACCACGGGAGAATACACCTCGTCGTAATCCACACCTGGTCTTTGTGAGCAACCTTTAACAACGAGACGTGCCTTGTACCGTTGTACTCTTCCGTCTGAATCTCGCTTCGCGGTGAACACCCATTTGTTCCGGATCGCTTTACGTCCCTCGGGTAGATCTACAAGTTCCCACGTACCGTGTTGGTTCAATGACTGCAACTCGCTGTTCATAGCTTCTATCCAACGGTCTCTGTCCGGCCGGTGTAGAATCTCATCAAAGGTCTTGGGCTCTTCCATCTCGTCCCAATCGATCGCATCAGGAGGCAGCTGAGGGGAAACAGTTTCACCAGAAAATGTCCCAAAGCTAATATAATCAGCATACTTGCCTGGATATACGCGCTCCGGACCACCGCGCCTTAACCCTTGCTGCACATCTATTGAATTGTGGCGGGAGCGCAACTCCATTATTGTCACAATTATCGCCCTCATTGGTAGGAAGAGCAGCAGCTTCGTCTTGCAATCCTTCCTTACAATCAGTACCTGGGTTAGCGGGTATCACAATCTCTTCGAAGTGTAACTCGATGAAATCGACTGGTTCAACAGCTTGGTCGCACACAACGCTTTTATTTGACGCACCCTCCGCAAGAACTACATTATCTCGGCTGATCTGGAACTCACCTTTCTCCGCATCAAAGATTCTGTACCCTTTGGTGTCCTCACAGTAACCGACGAAAATGCAGTTTCTTGCCTTCGGATCGAATTTCTTCCGTTTCAATTTCGGAACGTGCACCATCACACTGGATCCAAACACCTTCAAATGTTTCAAGTTTGGCTTCTTTCCAGTCCACACCTCTTCGGGCGTCTTGCTCTTTAGTGATCTTGTTGGACATCGATTCACTAGGTAAGCAGCAGTCGAAATAGCCTCCGCCCAAAATTTCTTCTCGAGCTTCGCATCATTCAGCATGCATCGTCCTTTTTCAACCAATGTCCGATTCATCCGTTCTGCAACACCATTCTGCTGCGGCGTATAAGGACTTGTGGTTTGGTGCCGTATGCCATCACGCTCCAAAACTCGACGAAGCCATCATTGATGTACTCCTTTCCATTGTCCGTCCGCAAGATCTTCAGCTTCTTACCGGTTTGTCGTTCAGCACTGGCCTTGAATCTTAAGAATGCTTCCAATGTTTGGCTTTTCTTCTCGAGAAAGAATACCGCTACCTTTTTGCTAGCATCATCCACAAAGGTGAGGAAATATCGGCTTCCCCCAAACGATGGAATTTCGACAGGACCACACAAATCCGAATGCACCAGCTCTAGCAATTCCGTTGCTCTTGAGTCGCTAGTTGGAAACGGAAAACGTGTTTGTTTGCCTACAAGAAATGTTTTACAATTCACGAGTCTTTCGTTCTTAAAATCAATTCCATCTGCCATTTGCCTTAGTTTTTTTAAGCTACCTTCGTTCAGATGACCGAGTCGCCTGTGCCACAGATCAATGCCATTCGCCAGAAACAAGTTCTCCGGCCGCGTGACACAATATAAGCCTCCTTCTTGAACACCAGTAACAATCAACTCGCCGCTATTGTCCCAGACTTCGCACTTATCCGCCGTGAACACCACTTTATTACCTCGATTGCAAATTGTGCTCAAAATACCATCCATCGGTTTTCACATCTCCGATCGCGAATATGCTGCACAATCCTTTCGGCTTGGATACCTTCGATGTCTTCTTAGCTTGAGGACACTTGGCTGCAAAATGTCCCGGTTTTTCGCAAATGTAGCAAAGCTTCTCAGTTTTGCTAACTATTTTTGATTCATGAGATTTGTAACGGTTAGTTTTGCTGTACAGCGCAACTTCTGTGTTGCTGTTGACCGGACCACGATCCAGTTTCACATCTTGCAAAATCTTTGCTTTCACCGCATCAGCTGTCAATGCAGCCCCGGAAGCTTCTAGTCCCATGATCATGGGCTCGTACTGCTCCGGTAAACCCATTAATAAAATCGCTGCGAGCCACGAATCGTCTACCTTGAAGCCAACGGATGCAAGCTTGTGTCTCGTGCTCATCAGCTCGTCAACATACTCTTCAACACTGGAACAATTGATCAGCCGCACCGAAGTAAACTTCCTCAGCAAGCCAATTTCACGGGTCAATCCGCTATCCTGAAATGCGGATTTCAGCTTGTTCCATGCTTCTTTTGCCGTTATCGCATCTTGAACTAAGCTGTAGTTATAGCTCTCCATACTTAGGCAGATCGTGGCTAAAGCTTGGAGCTTCACGTCCTCAGGAACACCGGTGCCGTCGCCATCAACCGCAGACCAGCTTCCTTCGCGGATCAGGATCATCCGCATCGCAAATGCCCATGTCGCATAATTTTCCCGTCCTTTCAGCTTTTCAATGGCTGGCAGCGCGACGGAACTTCTGGTGACTCGAGCATTTCCTGCTTCACCCCTAACGCCGGTTGAATTTCCATCTCCTTGCCGAACAGGACTTCTTGCAAAGGACATTTTTATCTTTTCTTCAGGTTAGGCCTTGTGGGCCCATAACCAATTGCAGAGTTATAAGTAAAACCGTCTGGTTGGTTTGAAATATAACCTTGGAATGATTGTTTATTGAAAATAACAAAGTTCTTAGCGACGCGTTATTACCGACTACTACGACAGTTTTTATATGGGTATGCGGTGCTTTATTTTGGCGCGCATGAATTTGACATTTCCAGGGTTGTAACGGTGGTGCGATTTTCGCGGATTTCGCGCGGTTTCTGGTCATATTTTGATGCGATGGCGCGGAGTTCGCGCGAATTGCAAGAAATATTATTTCAGATTTGTAAGGCATTTGTTCGAGAAAAAATAGTTCCTTATATATTTTTTAAGCTTTTGAGTTTTATGAAACCCCAAAAAATTAAAAATGAACGTTTCAGCAATCGAGCCAGCAGGTCGAGCTGACCGAAATGGTGAATTTGATAAAACCAAAGTTTACGAGGATGCGGCTCTAGCAAATATTTTCTTTAGCGGACAAAACTTCGATTTTACACTCTCCAATCTCGAGTTGTACATATCGCTATTTAAGCATAGCTGTTACCAGTAATTACAAAAACTTTTTCATATAAAGTTTTTTTGCACTCAAAGATATTGATGTCAGATGGAAGATATCGTCTCAGTGAAAACACATTCAATAATGCAAAGAACTTTATTAATGGAATGCTATTTTTCGATAATATTATCACCAATTTTGTTTGTGATAAAAATCTCATTCTTAAAGTAAAATTTGCACGATGGCGTACGAAGCGAAGTTGGACAACAAAAGAAGCGGAGAAGGAAAAGTTTAAACGTTCATCTTGTACTGGACCCGACAGGATTCCATCCGTGGTGATAAGAAATTGTTCTAAAGTTTGTTGGTTCCACTATCCAACATTTTCAATTGCTCTTTGCGTTCTGGATTTTTTCTTGAAATATGGAAGAAATCCTGTGTGTCTCCGGTTTACAAAAATTAATATCTGAAATGGAAGACGATATATTGTGTGAATTTTTCATACTTTCTTAATTTCCAGAGCAAGAATTTCTATGGAAAAAGTATCAAAAAGTCTTTACTAATTAAATAATTAATTTACTGAGAGGTACCACGAGAATGCAATGTCGTTCACTGCATCAAAACCGTCGTCCGAACACGAGAAAGACAAACAAGCCTCATGAGTTTTTCTCTTTGAAACTCGTTGATACCAAACATTTTAGAAAACTATGATTTTGTGTTATTTGTGGTTATTTAATGCTACTGAAAATTTTATCACACTTTGCTAATCATATTTTTTATAGCATGAAGAAAAAAATATGTTGTTGGGTTTAGTACAACAAAAGATATTCATGATTAAGTTATTCTTGTTCAGTGTAAATTTAGAAAAGGACCCCCATAGTAAAGTAAGTCGTATTCACGACAAAAAAGTAACAATGGTATAATATCCAACCATCGTGGAATTGCTGCTTTCTGCGCTGTATCGAAGTTGTTGTTGAACACATAGTTGCTTTGATTGCATATCTGAGACTCAGCATGGGTTCATGCCAAAGCGTTCAACTTCCACAAATTTAGTAACCTAAACCGGCTGCTCGGCCATCCATGGAAGTTGTCCATCAATGTCAACTTCCCTTTCTGAGCAGCCAAGATAGCCGTGTAGTGTCGGTAGCGGTTTCCCAACTGGCTAAGAATAATGCTACGGTCCACCTGTACCGGTGGTATAAGTCCACCAAACAGGTAAGCCGTGTGGCATCCGGCGGAATTATTTTCTACCAAGAATTGATCCACTGGTTTCCTGTTATATGTCGTAAAAGGCCACAAAAATAGGATCTCCTAAGTCAAGGTGTATTTCCGTGTCGAGGACTGAATGGCTGCAGGAGGTTAAACAATGCACTCGTGAACGGAATATCTTGGAACCTAGCCGCTGATGGTTTGTTAAGGAATCTTAATAACATTGGATTTCTGACTTATGGTTTTGCCGATGATTATCATATATTGATGACCGGTATAAGCATTATTACTCTCTTTGATTTAATGCAGCAAGCCCTGCGATCTGTTCAACAATGGTGCTGTCAGGTTGGATTATCTGTAAATCCGGGCAAAACATCAATGGTGCTTTTCACTCATCGTAGGATAATCACAGGAGCTCGTCCGTTACAGTTCTTCGGTTCAGAGGTCACTGTGGTCGATCAAGTTAAATACGTCGGGGTTATTCTTGATTCAAAACTGAATTGCTGCTCACATTGACTTCAGGATTAAAAGACTGAAAATCTGCTCACATTGACTTCAGGATTAAAAGAGCTTGCATGGCACCAGACCCTCTCAGCTTGGAGCGATCTCAATCTTCAGTTCAGCAACGCCATCGCACGGCGTCTCATTCAACATGTCATGTCAATTGTATGGGTGCGCAGTGCTGCTATTTTGGCGCGTACGAATTTGACATTTCTCTCCCCTACTTCTATGTACGTGATTCGATGCGGACTCGCCTGAGGGCACCATGGTCGCAAAAAAGGATGTTGCCAAAGATTTGTTCGGGAAATGTGAGAGCTGGATATCTTGTTAATATGATGTCTTTGATGGCACGTCGGCCAATGCAGACGAGCTTTTGGAAAGTCATGGGGACTCAAACCCAGATACATTCATTGGATCTACACAACTATCGTTAGACCAATTTTAGCATACGGATGTCTTGTATGGTGGCAGAAAGAAGAAGTCGCGACAGTTCAGTCAAAGCTAACTCATCTCCAAAGGATGGTCCTAATAGCGATGACAGGAGCATTCACGACAACTCCTACTGCTGCTCTAGAGGCGCTACTGTGCATTAAACCACTACATGTGTCCCTAAAACAAGAAGCATTATCTTGTGCATACCGTCTTAAGGTTACAGGGCTTTGGAACAGTAACCCATTAGATTATGCTACCAGCCACTCTCGCTTGTGGTCTCAAATGGTTACGTGGGATGAGTATTTACTCGCTCCTAGTGACCTAACTCTCACATGCAGTTTTCCTTTCAAAACATTCGATGTGAGCTATCCTCTTCGTGAGGAATGGTTGTCTGGTTATTTGGAACGACAACTTGATGAACACATAGTTTGTTATACGGACGGTTCTCTGTTGAATGGTCGTGCTGGTACTGGTGTTTACTGTCGTGAAATGAGGCTAGAGCAGTCTCATTCACTTGGTAAACACTGTACTGTGTTCGAAGCAGAAATCTACGCTATTCTGTGTGGAATACAATCGGCAATGATGAGTTGGCTAGAGCTGGTGCAACGAATGATTTCCTTGGTCCGGAACCAGCTTTGCCACTTTCAACTAGTTGGGTAAAGCACAAGATTCGTTCTTGGGCTGCATCCAAACATGCCAACAAAAGGATATTTTCTCGTTTCTCACCCAATGTGATAAGGAGCTATAGTCAGAAGAGTTCATCGTTCTTCTTGGAGTGAATAAATCTTTTCTGTATTCTCCTTAAATAGGGTTTAGCAGATTGTTTGGCATCCTTTATGGGGTACCGAATTTACTTCTGCTCGTACATACTGCGAATCGTTCTGCATTCTTCCGGGAGTGCAGAATGGTGTCGCTTTTGTAAAATCTCCAAATCCTCTCGGGGATTGGAGGTTTTATTAACTGTGCATCGTTCATCAGAAAGAACGCACATAGTAACAAACCTAAATAGGTTTTACAGCAGACTGTTCGGAACCTCGTAGGGGTTCAGAATTTACTTCTGCTTCCACTAAATGTGATCCCCAGCAGATTGTTCAGCATCTCTTAGGGGTGCAGAATTTACTTCTGCTTCTTTGTGTTTTTGTGTCGTCAATTTTCCCCATCCTCCTTGTCCAAACTTTACCATTTCCCTTCAATCCTTCCCTCTTATATATCGGAAAAAATAATGCTAAGAACAAATTGATGGCAAGGCACAAATCTCCAAATATCAAGGGGAACGTGCCATTTGAGCCAATTTGTTCTGATTCCTGAACCTAAACTTCCTTCATCATATCAGGTGTACAACTTTGCTTACGCCGTTTTTTCCAAAATTAAAGGCTTAATTGCAAAAAAGTGCTTACAGATGTATTTATCAAAGTATTGTCCGTCACTAGCGACAACTTTCTCCCATCTTTCCGGCAATTTTCGGATCCCGGCTCGAAAAAAGGAGTCCTCTTTTGACGCTATTCATGAAGCAATCCTTTTTTCCAACTCTTCGAAGGATTGAAAATGTTGATCTGCCAGGCCGTGTGCATCGAGCGGAATAGGTGGAAGTCAGAAGAGGCGACATCTGGGGAATACGGCGGGTGGAGCAAGACTTCCCATTTCAGCGTTTCCAGGTACTTTTTGACCACTTTTGCGACGTGAGGCCGAGCATTGTCGTGTTGGAGGATGATTTTGTCATGTTATTGTGACTTTGTCTTGATATTGTGGCCGCTTTTCTAAAGCGCATCAGTTGCGTTCGGTAGCGATCTCCTCGAACCGATCCGATCGTATCGAACTCACTTTTCATCACCGGTTACGATTCGATGTAAAAACCCCTTACGATTTTGTCTTTGAAGCAGTTGCTCACATACAAATAGACGGCGCTCGATGTCCCTCGGTTTCAACTCGTACGGCACCCAGTTTCCTTATTTCTGTATTATGCCCAGGGCCTTGAGACGTTTTGAAATGGCTTGCTGACTCACTCCCAACGATTCGGCAAGCTCTTCTTGGGTTTGGCACGAATCTTCATCAAGCAATACTTTTAGTTGTTCATCTTTGAAGGTTTTTTCTCTTCCACCACCATGTTTGTCTTCGACATCGAAATCACCATTTTTAAAACGTTGAAACCACACGTTCTTTTACACAGAGCAGCATCACCGTAAGTTTCTGAAAGCATTCGATGCGCTTCAGTTGCATTTTTTTCGAATTATAACAGAAAAGTAATACTTTCCGCAAATGGCGAGAATTGAGCACATAAACAGACATTTTCGAACGTGAATAATACGAAAACAAGAACAACTGTCACTGAAACGGCAATGACAATTCGGCACTGTACACACTCATTTTAAAGGCATTATCATCTATGTATTTTGACCAGCCTCAGCCGGTACAGCAACTAGGAAAAAGTCTACCAGTAGATTTTATAAACACCGATTTCTCTGCTGCGTTCGTCAAAATCAATCATAACATAACGATCTACAAGTTAAATAGACTTGGATTTAACGGATCATATTTAAATTGGCTTCGATCATATCTAACTGGTCGTGAAATGATAGTGAAAATAATAGACTGTACAACATCACCAGTTACTGTAACCTCTGGAGTTCCTCAAGGAAGTCACATTGGACCGCTTATATTTTTACTATATCTCAACGATCTATTTTTTTCGATCAAGTATATGAAACTACCGTTCGTCAATGACCTTCAAATATTTCATACAATCAAATCTGTAGCTGACTCAGAGCACCTACAAGAATATTTAGATAATTTAACTAATTGGTGTAAAATCAGGAAAATGGTTTTAAATGCCTCTAAATGCTGCGTCATCTCTTGTAGTCGCAAAAAGTTTGTATTCAAGTTCGACTATAATATTTCATAAACTGTTCTCGAACGCGCATCGTCTGTTAAGGACCTGGGTGTTCTTCTGGATTCCAAGTTAAATTTCAAAGAGCACATAGATTTTACTATTTTCAAAGCCTCTAAGCTGTTAGAGTTTATTTTCCGCGTTACTAAAGAATTCTCTGATGTACATTGCTTGAAGCTCCATATTGCGTTCGCTCAACTCTCGAATCCGACGTCTTCCATGGAGATATCCTTTAAACTTACCGAGTGGCCATGACCGCTGCAAACTAATTCGTCTCGATTTATTATCTATCCGTCGCGATGTTCGTAAGGCTAGTTTTGTTTGCGAAGTTTTGACGCGAATCGTCTGCTCCTAGCTACTGTAACTAGACATTTGACGTCGTGATCTTTGATCCTATTTTTTCTGCGGATTCCTTATGCTTTAACTAATTATGGATATAACGAGCCCATTGCTAGCATGTGTCGTATATTTAACAAATGTTTCAATTCTTCTGACTTCCATTTATCACGTAATGTTATCAAGAAATCGTTTCTCATGTTATTGTCTCATTAGATTTAGTTGCTGTAGAAGAACTAGATTTAAGGAAATGTATCATTTGGATGATTGTAATCTATTGATGTATGAGATGACGAGGTTTTACGCCTGCCGGAGAGCAAGTTTGACAGAAACTAACTCCAGTGGGCGTTTCCCTGCTCCAAATAAAAGAATAAAATTTGAGAAGGAAAAGAAAGACATTCAGAGTAAAATCCGACTACAGAAGAAGGCTCTGCCTCAGAAAACAAAAGCAAAACAGTAAGCGATAAATTGTATTGAAACTGTCATTAGAAATATTAAATCAGATCATCCTGACGTGGTCTAACTTAAAATTTTTCTTTCCGAGAAGGAAAAGCTTGCCGAGCAAGAAGATGTCGAAGCAAATAATTGTCTTTGCTGAAATCTGTTTAGCTTCTTTCAAAATCACAAAATTGTAAGCAATTTAATTTTCACTGTTAGTTCTACGGTAAGCATCACCTGCACAAAAATAGTGGTGTAAACGCTTCGCTCAAATATCGCGCGTTTTAGTTTTCAACTGCGTTTTTGTTTCGACTTCGCGCGAATTTCGCGCGTTTTAATTTTGAAATTTTTCGTGACAACCCTGCATTTCTCTCCCCTACTTCTATATACGAGATTCGATGCGAACTCGCCTGAGGGCGTCATGCTCGCAAGAAAGTATGTTACTTGTGATTTGTGTTTTGAAATCCTTATTACCTAAACGATGCTCATAGAATCGAATCGCTACAACACAGATCTATTTGCTTCGCTCTTCGGCGTTTACCATGGACCAAGACTCACGAACTACCAAGCAACGAAAGTCGCAGTTTAATAATCGGTCTCGATACATTACAAGTTCGACGAGATGGTGCACGTGCTTTATTAGTAGCAGATGTTTTGAACGACAAACTTGACTGGCCCGCTTTGCTCCGTAAAATTAATTTTAACGTCCGACTCCGTGCTCTTCACAACAGTGCATTTCTTTGACTTCCTTTACGACGTCCCAACTATGAAACTCACAATGCTGTTTTTGGCGCGTACCAGTAGGATTTGTCTTTAATCTATCACGCAATAGGATACTTGAAAAAATTGTGTATGTAGTTAGAAATTATCATCGTGTCTATTATTATTTAAATATATAAATAGAGCTAAATACTGAAACTAAAATCTGAAATTAAATTCTAAACCTGAAATAAAGTTCAGAATTCAAGTGGGTCAAAATCGAGGCTCCAAATTTAATCTTTTGATTAAATTTTGATTTTTAATATTTTTTACGTTTCGTTCAGTTTTCTGCGGCTGCTGGTAGCAGGCGACTGAACGCCACGACTGAGCGTTTGAGTCATTATACCACGTAAAAGTTTGTCTTCGCTGCTACTGCTTGACTGTACCAAATTTTTGGATACTTCTGTTTGTTAGTATTTCTCTCAAATTGAATATGTTGGATACTTAAGTAATAAAGCTGCAAAAATTTATTGCATAAAAACAAGTGTTTCAGAAAATTTTTATTGAACTGTTTCAATTAAACGCGAACCTAAGTTTGTGAAAATCGCAAAAGTTACACATTTTCATTTTTCTGCCCATTTTATCCCATAACTCCTGAACCGGAAGTCAGATCCAAATGAAATTAAGAAATTTAATATCGGCTTCGGTTCAAAAGTTTGTTTTCACAGTGGTTATATGAAAAAGGCAAAACAGGACTTTGTAGCACTTCAAATTATCGAAATATTTGTTTCAAATCAAATTCCTGAATTCATTCGGAAGATCTCAAAAAAAGCATATTCTTTATTTCGAATAATTCGAAATTGTATTATCTACATATAAATGTTCATTGACATGGAATTTTTAATATTTTTTGCGTTTCGTCTCATTATTGCAGAGCAGTTTAAATTGAACTGCTTTATGCTAAACTCGGCAGTTCAATTTGAACTGCCGAACTTACGACGAAACGAAAAAAAAATTAAAAAACGGTTATGTTCCCGAGCATAAGATTTGGATAACCCCTAAATGATGTGATTTTTGTTTAAAACCTTTGAAAAACATAAAGTATTTCTTCTAAACATAGAAGATTTAGTTCCGTTCTAAACTCAAGAACTTTATCGTCATAAACCGGGAAATTGGAATGTCACAACTCTTTAATAAAAAATCTCCAACTATTTTCCAGGTACGATTATCTGCTGTCCGGTGTCTTCACTCTTTGTCGAGATCGGTCCAACTACTGCGGACAACGTTCCAGGTTAGAGTTATTTCTCTTGTCACGAAGCACATCGATGTAAACAACTTACACTTGCATTTTCAGGATCATTCGGTGTGGCGCCCGTTGATGGACTTGCTCGTTGGTGAACCTTCTCTTGAACTGTTAACCGTTGTAACTTCGACTATCTGCAACCTGTTGTTAGAATTTTCTCCCGCCAAGGAACCCATGCTCGAGTCAGGTGCAGTGGAAATGCTTAGCGAACTGACGAAGCATAGCGACCCAGCACTCCGGTTAAACGGTAGCTGGGCACTTATGAATATGGCTTTCCAGGTAAATGGTACGGTGATTTAAGCGTAGTTTAGTAATAGAAACAATTATTTTCGTCACGAAGGCCGAACAACACGTCAAGTCAAAAATCATCAATACGTTAGGTACGGATCGAATATTCCAGCTTTTGGGCGATGCGGATGAGCGAGTGATAATGAAAACCTTGGGGCTGTTGAGAAACCTGCTGAGCAATACTCTGCACATCGAAATCATCATGTCGGAGCATGCGTCGGAGGTGCTACGGGCGGTAATATAACTATCCTTTGAAGATCTAATCGATCACGAATTCTCACGAGTTCCCCTTACTTCGAACAGGTAAATCTAGTCCTGGATGGACCCCATCCGCCTGAAGTGAAGGAACAAGCTTTAATAATTATAAGTAACATAACGGCTGGTGCACGTGACAAAGATTACGTACTCGAGGATGAAAATATTCTTAAGAAAATAAGAGAGTTTCTCGTAAGTGTTAATGCAAATTTTATGTTAACCTATAGCAGGCTGATTTACATCCGTGTTCCGTCCCCCGCAGGTCGTGTCCGACAATAAGCTACAGATGGGAGCGGTGTTCGTAGTGCGAAATCTCATGGATAAAAGTGGAAGGCAAAAAATGCTGCGGGAATCGGGTATTCTAGAAAATTTAGAGCAACTACTACATATGACACCCCGTGATTCGCAATTCTACGAAGAGTAAGTATAAATATCCCGACCTGTTTCGATTGTATTTTTTTTTGAGAATTGTATAAGTAAATGCCAAACAAAAAACAGGCAATTGGACGGATCTGTCTGTGGTGCGGTTGTTGATGATCGATTTACATAACTATTAAGATTAAGTTGACTGAAATTGTTCTGAAAAAAAGTATTCAAGTATATAAATATCATAGTAGGAGTAATTACTTTCTTTTCATTATTAGTATTTTCTAAAATCATTTCTTAAATTTGGAATGCGGAAAACTGTAAGACTGGTTCCAGAGTAACCGACAAAGAGCGGAACAAACAAATGTCCATTGTAACGAGTGAATTCCACAAGCCCCATTGCAAATAGTGAGGTGCCGTCTGCGGTCATTGTGTGGCTCTAAGCAAACGAACAGAAGTTCTACTACTGGGATTTTAGGAGAGCTTCAACCAAATACGGTTTGGCCACAGCACGCGATAACGTCTTTCGATTATTCTTGTTTAAAGATCGTTTACACCAAAAACCAGGCATACGAAAATATGTTTTCTTTTCAAATTTCTATTAAAATGGAATTGTAATATTCCCAAAACTTCATACTAAATCATACCGATTGTTTAAAGATCGTTAACACCAAAAACCAGGCATACGAAAATATGTTTTTTTTTTCAAATTTCTATTAAAATGGAATTGTAATATTCTCAAAACTTCATACTAAATCATACCGATTCAACAATTCGTTCAGCGCACTTTTTCCTTTCCTCTGGGTATTGCAATTTAAATCATTCTGTTTCAAAAATTTTTTCAGAACTATTGCATTGTTAACTCTGCGGGGGGTTCAATGGGGAAGGCACAAAAATTTGAAAGAAAAGTGCACCATCCACATTGGACACTGTAAAACAAATTCTGAGAACGAATTATGAATTGTCAAATAATTTGACCATTTATATAATAAGTATGCTATTGTTCATGGATCTTAATGTTGAAAAATTTTCCATGGGAGACGGTGTGGCTGTGACTTCTAGTTCCGGAGATATGATGGTATAAGTGACGTAATCGACTAACTGCACTTTTCTCGCCGGATCAAACTTCTCGAAAATAATCAACGAATTTCGATAAACTTAGGCTTATTCAAAAACTAAAATTATGTCTCTGATCAAGTTTGGAAAATTATGTTGAACACTGATTTAGTAATTTACACTTCCTTCATCATACCTTTTCCACAATAACGACTACAAGTAGATTCTATATACACCGATTTCGCTGCTGCGCTCGACAAAATCAATCAGCACATAAAGATCTCCAAGTTAAGTAGAATGGGATTCAAAGGATCATTTTTGAATTGGCTTCGATCATATCTAATTCATCATGAAATGATAGTGAAAAAAGGATACTTTACAACCTCACCATTTGCTGTTACCTCTGGAATTCCTCAAAGAAGTCACCTTGGACCGTTTATGATTTTATTTTATCTCAACGATCAAATTTCTTCGATCAAGTGTATGAAACTATCAACAAAATGGTTTTAAATGCTAAATGCTTCGTCATCTCTTTAAGTCTCAAAAAAATTGTATCCAAGTTCGACCATAATATTTCACAAACTGTTTTGAAACGCGCACCGTCTGTTAAGGACCTGGGTGTTTTTTCTGGATTCCAAGTTAAATTTTTAAGGAATTTGAAGAAAAAAATAGGATCGAAGATTACAACGTCGAATGTCTAATTGTAACAATTGCAACTTTGTGGCACATAGAGTTTACTATCTCCAACGTCACAAAGTGATTAGGATTTATTTTCCGCGTTACTGAAGAAATACTCTCTGATGTACATTGCTTGTTAGCTCTTTATTGCGTATTAGTTCGCTCAAATCTTGAATATGCTGCTGTTATCTGGTCACCTTATTACCAAAACGATATTCCACGAAAATTTGTCCGATTCGTTCTCCGACATCTTCTATGGAGATATCCTTTACACTTTTCGAGTTACCATGAATCGATTGCTCCGAGCTACTGCAATTGTTACAATTAGACATTCGACGTTGTAATCTTCGATCCTATTTTTTTCTTCAAATTCCCTAAGTTAGAACTAATTATGGATACAACAAGTCCGACAAGTTCAACTTTCATTTTTCACGTAATGTTATCAAGAAACCGTTCATCATGTTATAGTCTCATTAGATTTAGTTGGATTTGGGTGATTGTAATCTGTTGATGCAAAAGATGAGGAAGTTTTACGCCTCCCGGAGAGCAAGTTTGACAGAAACTAACTACAGTGGCCGTTTCCCTGCTCCAAATAAAGGAATAAAATATGAGGTGGAAAAGAAAGACATTCAGAGTGAAATCCGAAAACAGAAGAAGGCGCTGTTTCAAAAATAAAAGCTTATCAAGAGGCGATAAATGATTGAAACTGAAATTAAAAAGAGTAAATCAGATCATCCTGATTTGGTCTACCTTAACATTCTTACCGAAAAGGAAGTTGTTGATGCAATAATTTAACATTTTCCGTTCATCAGAGAGTATAAATTAACGAACGCCATCGATGGATCTCAAAGTGACGTGTTTTATGCGGACTTATTTGTTGTGTTTATATGACAAACTTATGCATATTTTTAAATTATATTTACGTGGATTTTCAAGTTCTGCGGAAAGTATCACCTGCATAAGAGTAGTGGTGTAATACATGACTTATGCATTGGAACCATTTTGAGTCCAATTCGGATCCGGACAAAATTCATAAATTTTTCAAAGGACCCGAAGACCTTTAATTTTAATCTAAGCCCTGGAAAATCGACTAAGTCTTCTTGGAGAAAAGAGAGTGAGTTCCGTTTTGGAGGTTTTGACCACTATTTCCAGTACTTTCGGAATCGGATTGCGGAATGCGTCGAGCTGTGAAATAGAGGAATTTATTTACTATTTTTTTCTATAACATAAAACAATTGAATTTTTTTTCGAGGTAACACCAGATCTCGACGATTCGTGCATTTCTTAGACAAAACAAGAACACCGCATAACTTTGAAAATTCGTATAAAAAGCCGCACTCGTTTTGACTAAGACTGTTTATTCTCTACGACCTGGAGTAAGTTGATGGAAGACCAATGTGCCCTCGGTGTTCCATTTCTTGTACGCGATAATCGGTCATCTTCGTTGGTTTTATTATGTAGTCGAAATGCCCAGCAAAAATGTTTCTTCATACAGATTCTAACTACACCGATTTCTGGGCTCAGATATTTCCACTCGTAAGCACCGTAATCCTTAGTCTGGTTACTGTCATCTCATGATCCTCTGCTTATTCAGACAGTATGCAGTTGGACTTCTATGGACAGCCCAGTTCGTCAGAATGTTGGTTGTTACTGTGCTACTATGTGATTCGAAATTTTACAACAGATTTTAGCATTCCTCGAAGGCATGGTAACTAGAAGATATCTCACCAGGAGATCATCGTAGTAAAATACACTTCCAAAAGTAAAACTTGACCGTCATCAATGGTAATTGAAATAAATAAATTCCGTTTGTTTTTGCTCTTTTCAAACCAATGGATTGCTACACTACACAGCATACGGCAGGAGATTTTAAGGTTCGACTTCTCGGATGAGCACTGAGTTGTCCCCTTCTAGTGTTTATCACTGCAACCACCACAACCACCACCAACACCACTACCATCATTAAGTCGTCGTGGATCCATTGTTGACCTACCTGTTGTTTGCAACTGTTGGATCAATGGTTGAAAGTATCTTCTTCTATTGCTGCCACTAGTTGTGCCATTTATCGCAGCTTGAATCATCCTCAATGGCGAAGAAAAAAAAAGAATAATAAGATGTCACTACGATCCGTATCCGTGGTGTCCCGGAATCTACCAAAGTGTTGGAAAACTTTGGAATTTTCGTATGGCACGAGAGGAGATTTGGCAGCAATGTTTGTTAAGTTTATTCTAATTTTATTAATTTATTTAGTAACTGTGAACAAACATAACACGTGACTAGGCTGGCACGGGAGGCGCATTTTGTGCGGTTTAAGACGATTGAAGAATGCTTGAATGCTTCAGTTTATATTTTTCCTCCAAGTTTGCACTGCGGAACGATTCTGAGACCGACCTCTAATCATTATTGCTCTCTCGTCGTCAGACCGATATGTTATAGAAATACTTTGTAAATTGACACACAAATTGTACATATTTTCAACTTCAATTCAGTGTAACTCAGAAACTTAGACTGGAAAGCAGAAACTGAGAGTTTTTGCTGTAAAATCACGTACTGATTGCTTGTACTTGTAAGAATGAATGAGAATAGGAATGCTATTCAGATAGTAGGGTACCTAATACCCTAGAATGCGCGTAAACCAAGCAGGTAGATTCTTCCAACGTAATGAATGAAATGTAAGCCACCAACAAAAGCAAGGTGTCAGAAGGCATTTAGTAGAGACCACACCAGTTTAGAATTGTTTATTTTTTTTCAACTGTGGAATAGACTATGCGTATGCCAAAATAAGTTATGTCTGCAGTACTGTTTTCCGCGTTAACTAACCTACTCCAGCTATAGAACGATTCTCGAGGTCCCACAAAATTGTAGATAGTCTTACAACAGCATGTATATAATGAAATTAGTTATTTGTTTAACTTTCGAGGCTGAAGTGTATAAGCTTCTAAATTCTTTGATATTCCTGTTCGGCCAAGATCCAAAATTATAGGACCACAGAGATGAGATATAAATCCAGTGATCAAATTATTACTAGTATTAGAAGAATTTATTTTGATGACAGCCATGTCTAGCACACAAAATAAAATTTGAATTTTACAGGTAACTTAAACCCTCATACGATGTACTTCATAAAGACCTAATTTGTCAAATGATGGAAAATTTCATTTGTGATGACTTAGTGCTAGATTAGCATGAATTTTACTGGTTTCGACTGTAATTTACATTCTGTTAGGAGGTGGGACTGTATGAATTTAAATGTACCTTTTTCCAGCCAAGTAGATGAGTGCTGCTGTGGCTCAGTCGATTGACAGACGTATTTTGTGATGAAATGATTATCGGTTCAAGTAGCAGCGGTCGCTATCAGTACTCATTTTTTTTCAATGAATTTCATGTCATGGACTTTTAGACACAATAATAAATGTTCTTCCACGTAAATTTGCGTGAACTGCAACGCTCCATTTATGTGCATCTAATAAGATGTAAAATCACAGGTTTTTTCGAAGTGTGTACATTCGTGAACTTGTACATCCATACCGATTCGTCGTTACTCTCGAATCTTCTTTCTCTTGTTTCTATTGCATTAGCCTTAACAAAAGGATTGTTTTGTTATATTTTGCCGACACGCTCAACTCAACGGAGTCAACAACGATGTAAAGTTTGAGCTGAAGATCTTCAGGTAAATGCTACATTTGTTTTGGAACGAACGCCATTCCCACCTGCCAGTTTTCAAGCAGCTAATCATTTTCAAAAAATGAGCTTTTATACTAAAAACTAGAAGACGAGTCAAAACGGTTAACATGATGTATGACTAAAGTAGATTCTTCAACAATATTGTACATAATTTTCAATGAACAAAATAATTGTACGGCAAATGTTGCATTCCTGCTGACACTTCTAAGAATACTGGATCGGTGCGTACACTGATTTTTGTTTGACGCGGGGATACGCTTCAAACCACCAACATAAAACACCGCGTTAACCGTTTGGCCAGTTGGAACGAATTCTTTATGAATAATACCTTTGGAATCATAAAAACGAAAACATTGACTTGATTTTTGACTTCTCTTGACGAGTTTTTTTTCGGTCTCGGCTCCTCTAAAGACTTCCACTTCGCACTTTGAGGCTTGGTTTCGGGCTCATATTCAAAGAACCATGTTTCGTCACCAGTCACAATCGAATACAAAAAGCTTGGGTCCTTTTTGGCTGATGTCTCTTGAATGTTGAATTCTAAGGTCTTTTTCGTGTTGTTTCAAAATGTGCGGAACAAATCGAGCACAATCAATCGGTTTTATAAAACCGATACACTGAAGAAGGATGTAAATAACATTCCGAAATACGCGTATCTGTATTGTAACGTTTGTTATGCTTCATTAAAGTTTAGTCACTTTGTGAAAGTGTAATAACGTGACAGTGAATTAGTGGAATTAAATGGTACATAAACAGTGCAACTATTGAATATATCCCGCTAACAGAAAACATCAATTAATGTTTCGACTTTGGTTTCAGTTCATATTAAGAAATTATCGAATATTTCCAGATCATTTTTTGATAAATCAATGAACTGTTAGTTTATCTTTGAAAGGCAGGCAATTTTTTCCACTTTTCCTCTATAACCACTTAATAAATTAACATAAAAAGAGTTCCGCCCTTTTACGATTTGTTTACTTCTATGCTCCCTGTGTGAATAATAAATTTACGCCCTTACACATTTTTCATGAAATTGGATGGTTTCCGCGTTTATGACAAATCTGGGGGTAATTTTATCGTCTCATTTACTGTTTCCAGTAGTAAAAAGTTCAGAAACCATCTAAATTAACAAAAATAAACAGTTTCGCCTTGCCTTTCTACACACTTAAAACATAATTTTGATCTCGGTGAAAAAAAAAAGCTGAAAACGAACGGCAAAGCGATATTTTACTGAAATTTCGGCAAATATAGCTTTTTCCAAAATTCTCGGTTTATTACTTCCAATTTCTCGGCAATTCAAAATGTTATACTGATATTCGGTTTTGTAAATTACCGTGTTTACCAGCAATTGGTCGTTTTGCCGAAATCAGCAAATTAATGATATCAACTTACCGACATCTCGGTTAACAACTTTTAGACAACCGAAATTCGGTGAATCATCAAAGTAGCCATTTTTCTTCAGTGCAAAACTGAGTGATGTAAATAAGTGCATGTGTTCGTATGTGGAATCAGTTGCAAATAAAAATTGAATCCGAATATAGCGATATGTTTGTTCAGTGTTCGACGATTATTCGTGACAAGAAATCCCCCAGAGCATTCTTCCGGGATAAAGATCCTCGCAACGCTAATCTACTGCATGAAATTGATTGGAATCCGGTATGATATATTTATTTAAATATACAATGTTTTATTGAGCCATTACTTTCGTTGAAGCCGGAATCTAATTTTCGGCGGAAAATCGAATTGTGTTCTCTACTGTAAACATGGAAGTGCATCCATTCTACGGCGCATATGTTTGGCATTATTTACATCATGGGAAATATTTTGTCTTATTTTACATTTCCTAGCCTATTCGCTCAACAGCCAACATAATGTTTAAATAAATAAATCAATGATAACGAGTTTAAACTGTAAGGTTTATTTAAATTTTTATTTTTATTAATTGCTTAAAATTTCGGCTAAATCACATGCTTGAACACCGATAATGTCGGTAATTTGTTTCCAAAAGCGACGAAGATCTCGGTAATTTATAGTTTTATCGAAACCGAAAATCTCGGTAAAAGCAAATTATCTGTCAAATGAAAAACACCGAAAATTTCAGTTGTTCTAATGTTTGCCGAGCACTCGGCTGTTCAAATCTCGGCAAAGTTATGCCGAGATTCGGGAAAAAAATCTAAGTGTGTAGCAAATAATGTATCACCCTGTTTGTTGGCATGGAGCACGGAGGGCGAAACTTACGTAAACAAATGAAATGACAGTTTCGCCCTTCATAGTTCTTTGTATTACAAAGATTGAGATTTTTGTAGAATTCAAATTTTGAGGCAAAATTGTAGGATTTTAAAGCATTTATTCGTAGGAGAGAACAACTCGATTTGTTTACTTTTGTAAAATTCGCCCTTCTTTGAAAAATAGCTGAAATAGGCTTATCTGGTGCTTTTAATGACACTGAAAATGATGAACTTTTCGACCGGCCAAATAAAGTAATTGCACAGAAAACCGTGAAAAAAAATCCACCAAATCTTTTGTATATGAGTAAGCTCTTATCAAACGCGAAATCCATCATATTCTTCGGATATGAAGCAAACGCTTAATATAACGCAAAAGATCTGCTGTTCTACAAGAAAAGTATTGAAATGTTAGAGAATCACTGGACTCATTGCTCTTGAAGAGACTATGATGATGAATAAAGCTTAGTTTTTTACAAAAAATGTGGCATTAGTCCGTGCTTATTGGTTACCTACGTAAAATAACTGAACGGACTATATAGATTCAACAAAGATTTTTCTATGCCTCTATTGACCGCCTAGCACCTCGTCCTTGAAGACGTGTCCTTCTAAAAGTCATGTTTTATTCGAACGATCACAATGTTATAACCCTTAATTTTTAATGATAATTCCAACTTTCATTTGCTTCTCGTTGCTTTCGTATGATAATTTATCACTCTCAATGTACGGGAATTTTATGACAATTTTTTTTTGTCTACATTGTTGTTTTCGATTGTCATTGTATCCAACTATTCTGGATATGTGCTGCTAGAGTCGATTATCTAGTGTTGTATGTGGCGAATATTTTTGTAGAATTCCAGGACAGCTGCCCCCATATCAATACGGTAAGTGCAAATTTTGAATCATTGTAGTGCATAATAAATTAGTGGCCCTAGTTTACAGGTAAGGTAAAACATTTTCTCGCCCGTCAATTCTGTTCGAAAGTTAACTTACAAGTTTTATTTATTTATTTATTTAGGTATAATCAACAGACACAATATGGTCCTAATGATAATTTCTAGTAATATATAAAACATTTCCAAGTATCCTACTGCGTGATAGATTGAAGTCAAATCCTGATGAAACGAGGTTGAATGACCTCTGCAAGCCAATAATAGCATTATTAGCACCGTAGTTAGTTCGCCATAAAGGAAGTCGAAGAAATGCACTGTTGCGAAGAGCCCAGGGTCGGACGTTGATATTAATTTCGCGGAGCAGCAAAGCAGGGCAGTCAATCCTATCGGTCAAAACATCTGCTATCAATAAAGCAAGTGCAACATCTCGACGAATACAGTTCGAGCTCGCATCTCAGCCAACACAGTCGAAAATCGTTTGCGGTCGAAGCAAAAGAAACAAAGACAATACAGTGCAGTGAACAATAGAGTGTACGGAATGGTCAAATACGATTTAACAAAGCCTGAAACTTGGCCAACAAGGCCAAATTCAATTTGTATAGATTTCAAGCGTTGCAAAGTTAGACCAGCAGCAAATGAAATTGAAATCTTGCTTAAAGAACGAATGCATCTAGACCCTAATAATGTAAGTGAGATTCAATTCAACAAGGCGTCTAACTGTGTGTACATTATGTCTAAACGTGAAAGCGATGCAATTGCATTCGCTTCGGTTAACAACGAGGTGCACAGCGTTGAGTGTGACAACATTAAATACAAAATTCCTGTGCACATGGTGGACAATGCCATACAAGTACGCGTGCATGACCTTCCCCCGCAGTCCACCGATGAGTATGTTCGGGAAAGTATGTCGCAGTACGGTGAAGTTCTTTCCATCGAAAGGGAAGTATGGCGGAATTTTTTTCCGGGTATCCGGAATGGCGTGCGAGTGGTACGTATGCAACTACGTAAAGCAATTCCATCTTACATCATTTGTAATCAAGACGGGAAACATCCGTGTAAAACGCTGATTACGTATGAAAATCAACTGGTTACATGTCAGTTTTGTGAACAACCTGCACACTACGGTAAACCTTGCACTGAAACTGCGAAAAGAACATCTTCAACAAAAGACAAGGTCAACCGTTCAACAACGAAAACTAGTGAGCGTAGTACTCCTGTTTCACCATCAAACCAACCAACAACTGCAACCAATGTACAACAAGGCGCTCCTACAGCAACTAGCAACGAGCTCAAGACTGCGAACAACAAGGAAAACGAAAAGAAGACTGAAATCAACAACAAAACCATCGATGCGGCAATGGAGGACGAGACGAGCCACGAACAAAGTGCCCCTCAACCCTCGCAGGAGGAAAATGGAAGCTCTTCTCCTCCTAGAAAAAGAGTGACAACGAGATCCACTTCGAAAAATTATTTATTTAAAAAATCGGCTAACTCGGCCACGTAAAGCTTGTACGCAAATAGGCCTGAATAAAAAACATATTTTAAATAAAAAAAAAAATCCCGACGAATTTGCAGTGTATCGAGACCGATTAATAACCCGCGACTTTCGTAGCTTGGTAGTTGGTGAGGATTGTTCCACGGTAAGCACCGTAGGGCGAAGCGAATGAATCTGCGTTGTATCGATTCGATTCTATGAGCTCCGTTTATGTAGTGAGGGTTCCAAACGACAGAATAGTACTCCAGGGATGAACGAACAAGCGAGCAAAACAGAGATTTTAAACAGTGCACGTCTGTAAAATGTTTAGCCATCCTCATTACAAATCCTAGGTTGCGAGAAGCTTTAGAAACGATATAGCTGATGTGTTGCTTGAATGTCAGTTGCTGATCGAGAAAGACACCAAGGTCTTGAACACATATCGTTCTGACTATCGGGGATCCTTCCAGAAAGTAATCAAAATGAAATGGCTCTTTCTTCTTCGAGAACGTGATGGTCGAGCATTTGTCAGGATTCAATTTCATCCGGTTTACTTTACACCACTCGGCGAAGCTGTCGTTGAAGAAAACCTGCATCTACTGGGCTTTGAATGTAATAGTAGATCTTAACGTCATCGGCAACCTATAGACGAGGTTTTATAGAAAATTTAATAAATGAAATCTTTCTGATTGTAATTATGATGCTAAGTATAAGTGAATTTTTGTTCATTTTTCGTATGGACACGCGTAACTCGAAGAGAAAATTATGATGTATTCAGTTAGACTGGCTCATAAAGTCTCTTTATCATTAGCGAACTTATGTTTGTCAAACTGGTTATTACATAGGCCTAGTGATTATAGAGATTGGACTTCTTATTTTTTGCCACCCAACTTTTCACTTCTTTTTCCATCTTATCTCATGCATGGAGTAATTCCTATACCTCATACCTACCCAAATATCCAACTCGGCGAAGAAAAGAACGATGAGTCGTCGTCCTTCCGGAACGTAGGTAAAGTACCAACATTCACTCTTGTTCCTTAATTTATAGGACTCGAATCCAGAATTCTGATTTAGGATTGCAATTTTTGTAAATTTGAACTCCGTACCTAAGTTTTAGAACTGACTTCTGTACCAGAATTTAATTCCTGAATTCTGCATGTTGGAACTAAATTCGGCACATGGATTCTGGATCTAGATTTTGGAGCTGAATTCAGTTCCTTTATTAAGGTTCGGAATTCAAGTTCAAAACTCAGAACTAAAACTAAATTTGGAACCTGGAATCTAAATATGAGTTCAGTTCCCTTGTTCTACAACTGAATTCATGACCTGATATGAATTCCGAACCTGTATTTTTCAACTGAATTCTGCGCCAGATTTGGACTATAGTACTCAGTTTCAGAATTATGTACTGGTCCAGGATTCTAGTGTTGATAAATAAATGATGGCAAAAAGTACTCAGCAGTTGTAAAAAATTTTGGCATTACATTTCTTTTGTGGAATTAGGCTTTTCTGTTTCAACAGACTTCGCAGCCGATTCTTAGCGTACAGAATCATTACATGGCTAGTACTACGATCCTACTGACACTATCAATCCTTCCAGGTCGGGGCTCGAACATATGACAACTGGCATGTAAGAAAAGCGCCGTATGCATTGAACGGCAAACCGGGTCAGCAGTTGTAAACATCGAATAAATTCCGCAAATCGGTTCTTTTCAAAGCCATTCAAATATTCCTAAATGATTATACGAAGCCCACCTCTACTGAGCAAATCTACAAAACAAAACTGTGTTTGTTCCGTGTTATTTAACTATATGGTTAAATATGTAATAGTAATAATCAATAAGTCGTATTTTAGTATATATCACATAATATATTAATAGTAAGGTTATCCATGTTCGGACGTGTGAAAGATACATGTCAGTTTTACTCGTATTTACGTTCTCCAGTTGTATCTGTGACATTACCCACCCGCTTTTTACACGGGTTCCGAATTAACCTATGTCTTTCCACACCGTGACTACATTTTGAAGACTCTCCAGGATTTGAGTTTCAAAGAACTGTTTTTCTAGCTTCATTTGTAGTGAAAGTGTTTATGGGTGGTGTAACCTAATGAGTCTTACTTGAAAAAAAAAAATACAATCTTCGCCATTTTATAATTTTCTAGAAAATCAAATTTCACTAATTCGTTTAAGATTTAATTACAGAACAGATTTTACGTGTGAAATACATAATTTTTGTTAACTCGCTTAATGCTGCAGCTCGCTTGATTCGTCCGGGCATCGAATCGACTAATTCCTTTGTACAATAACGAGTTTTGCGATCTGGTTGATAAGAAGCTTCGTGTTCTCGCATCAGACGCATTACTAGTATTCACCAAATTTCTCTTTCGATGTTCAGTAATTATTTTTACTGTAATTAATTCTAAAACATTATTTTCACCAAACTAACTGTCATTCCTATTTCAGTAAAAGATTAACCGAATTTCAGTGAATCAATTACTTAGTGTAGCATCGAGTAAATTGTACGTGAAACGCTCAAGTCGTTATAATTCCTGTAATTTCCGGATGGTAAGAAAGATATTCAGTATATAAATTGTTAAAGCAGTCTAAAGTTTATAATTCAGCTCTCTACCAAAATGGCTGACATACTTTACGCTACCGTCCACAATCATGAATGAATTAAGTGTAATTATAATACGGAGTGTATCGAAAATAAGCTATCCACAAATTTTTCTTTCAAATTATGATAAAAAACGATATTTTATTCAAACCAAAAATTGGTCCTTTATTGTACGAGGTTAAACTTGAACATAAAGAAAACCGGATGAAATTTAAGTTATTCCTTCACAAGTTTTCGAACTTTTGATCGAACGCTCTTTATCAAGTTCCGGACAAGTGTTGCATCGCA
This sequence comes from Malaya genurostris, assembly GCF_030247185.1. Taxonomy (NCBI): domain Eukaryota; kingdom Metazoa; phylum Arthropoda; class Insecta; order Diptera; family Culicidae; genus Malaya; species Malaya genurostris. The sequence goes on from NC_080572.1 coordinate 185,692,186, forward strand.
TTTTTTGGACGCTTGAGCCCAATTTTTTTTAACTGCATGTTCCCAGCAGCCTAACCAGTCTTCTTGAAGACCCTCTTCACGATTGCCCAGTAACGTTCGATGGGTCGAAGCTGAGGCCAATTTGGTGGATTGATATTTTTCTCAACGAAATGTATACCCTTTTCCGCAAGCCACTTGAGAGTGGTTTTGGCATAGTGAGCCGACGCCAAATCCAGCCAAAACAGTGGAGGTGTACTATGCTTCTTATATAAAGGCAGCAATTTCTTCTGGAAACACTCAGATCGATAGATTTCTGCATTTATAGTTCCGGTAGTGTAAAAAATGGTTGACTTCAAACCACAGGAGCATATTGCTTGCCATACCAGTACCTTTCGACCGAGTTTCTCCACTTGAATCAACCTGTCCGCATCGCTTACATCCTCCCCAACGACGACAGCAAAGTATTGTAGACCTGGAAGGGTTTTTGAGTCCTCTTTTACATAAGTCTCATCGTCCATCAAAACGCATGCATCCGTACCCTGCAAAAGACGCGAATACAATTTCCGGGCTCTTGTTGCTGTTTGCTTCTTCTGTTTTACGCTTTGTTCCGAGATTTTCTGCTTCTTGTAGGTCTTTAGGTGATTTCGCCTCTTGATACGCTTGGACCATTCCCACACTCGTTCCTGCTGTTTTGGCAAAATCACGTATTGACATTGATTTGTTCTTCATGATTAGAGATACCACTTTCTGGTCCAGTTTCGGGTTGGAAGAACCGGGTTTTCTGCCTCTTCCTGGTAGCTCATCCTAAGAATAATGTTCCCCAAACTTATTAATTATGTTTTTAACACTGGCATGAGTAATTCCAAACCGCTTCGCCAATTTTCGCATGGTAATACCCTTCTCACTTAGCCATGTGCCCAGAACTTTAATTTCCACTTCCTTTTCAATACGCGACGTTTTGAAAACGCAGAATTTCAACCGCACAAACAAGTAAACAAACGGAAGCTGACAGCCAAACGCACAGCATACTGCGATCTGAGAATAACAAACCTGTTTTAATCCACCTAGTGGTGTAATGATGCCTTTCTCTTGTATCAAACTTCACTAGTTTTTATACGATTTGCAATCGTACTCCAAACAACGGTTTAAATTTTTGTTGAACCCAAAAATATACAGTAATTTTTGGTAGGACCATAAGACCTTTCATTTGGCCCTAAGATTGGGAATAACGGTTTAGAGTCCAGTTTATAACATTTTTTACGGTTTTTGTTTCGCCGGTTTAAGTGACGGTGTACGATATTGAACACACTTTACCCTATAACTCCGGGACCGGAAGTCGGATACGGATGAAATTCAGGAATTCCGTATGGGACCACGAGACCTTTCGTTTGAATCTAAGTTTGTGAAAATCGGTCAAAGCATTGCTGAGAAAATTGAGTGAGATCCATTTTGGTATATATGATCACTATTTCCGGTACTTCCGGAATCGGATACCGAGAACCAGGATAGCCGGAATCGGTTTGTTTAGTTGCCTACTGATAATGACTATCGATTTGTGTAGTTTTGAGACCAGTTTAGAAATTTTTTTACGTATTTTGTTTCGCCGGTTTAAGTGACGGTGTACAATATTGAACACACTTTACCCTATAACTCCGGACCCGGAAGTCGGATCCGGATGAAATTCATGAATTCTGTATGGGACCACGAGACCTTTCATTTGAATCTAAGTTTGTGAAAATCGGTCAAACCATCGCTGAGAAAAGTGAGTGAGATCCATTTTGGTATATATGACCACTATTTCCGGTACTTCCGGAACCGGATACCGGGAAACAGGGTAGCCGGAATCGGTTTGTTTAGTTGCCTACTGAAAATGACTATCGATTCGTGTTGTTTTGAGACCAGTTTAGAAAATTTTTTACGTTTTTTGTTTCGCCGGTTTAAGTGACGATGTACAATATTGAACACACTTTACCCTATAACTCCGGGACCGGAAGTCGGATACGGATGAAATTCAGGAATTCCGTATGGGACCACGAGACCTTTCATTTGAATCCAAGTTTGTGAAAATCGGTTCAGCCATCTCCGAGAAAACCTAGTGAGATTATTTGACACATACACACACACATACACACACACACACACACACACACACACACACACACACACACACACACACACACACACACACACACACACACACAGACATTGCTCAGCTCGATGAACTGAGTCGAATGGTATATGACACTTGGCCCTCCGGGCCAATTTTCACTAGTCGGTTTTTCAAGTGATTGCATAACCTTTCTATATGAGAAAGGCAAAAACATCACAAATACATGCGTACAACACAAATGTATGTGGATAGCTTATTTTCGATATACTCCTTTTTAGTATAAATCGTTATTGAACAGTAAGTACATAATCTAGTAATAATAAATAAATTAACTTGTTGGATGAAAATTGGAGTTATTTTTAATTTATTTAGCGGGTTTCTGGTAAATTTATCGAAAAACAGTAATAGTTCACGACGTTCATTCATTTACGGATTATTTATAAATTTCATCGAACGTCGGTAATGAATGACGATCAAGTCAGTATAATTTTGACAGGAGGTTCAGAGAAACGTTACCGATTGTTCAGCAAATGAAACTTTTACTGAACTGATTACTGAATGTTCAGCTGTTTCAAACTTAGTAAAATTTTATCGACGTCCGTGAATATGATTTGGTGTGTATATCTATTACATTTTAAAAGCAGTCGCTTAAGCTTATCTTGCAATCGATGTAATATCAATATTAGCGTGTTGTTAGCAAGGAACAGAATCGATGGGCAGAAGTCAATGTGAGGAGAAATTATTGATTTATGCAGAAGAATTTTACTACTGGTCGTTAAATCATGTTTAGGGCGACATAATACACCGTACTTTTTGCCACCCTCGTGAGATTTAAATGTTTGCTTTTCATCAATTTTGGCTCCAAGATACTTCGACTCTCTAACGCGTTCAATAATCTCTTCATCAATTTATATATTGGCTTCATGTCCAGTGCTTAAGGAAAAATAACCATATATTTAGTTTTTGTCACATTCGGTTTTAATTGTTTGAATTTTAACAACTGAGCCAGAGAATGTAGGTCTTCGATCAAATGTGTCACCGCTTCATCCAAATCCTTAGCAGCAAAGAACAGAACAGTATCGTCCGAAAACAAATTTATTTCACAAAACCGTAAAACTCGCTTCATTTCATTTATGCACATAATAAACAAAATCGGTCCTAAAACACTACACTGTGGCACACCAAGTGAATTTCTCTATAAACTAGGCACGACATCGTTGGAAACAGTTTTCTGGGTTCTATCAAATACATAGCTTTCAAACCAATTATATGCCATTTCTCCGATACCAAAACGATGTAGTGTTTGTAACAGTTTAGATCTAGAAATTGTTTCGAAAGCGCGCTTGAGATCCAAGAACACTCCAAAAATAGTCCCTTTAATCACGATTTACTTTTTCCCTTCTTCGCTAAAAACAGGTTTAGAGCGGTTTCGCAAGAGTGACTCTTCCGATATCCCGACTATTCCGGTATTAGCAAACTATTAGAGTTCAAATTGTTAATCAGTTTAATTTTAACAAGTTTCAGAATTTCTTATACTCCTTGACTTCATCCGTTCCAGTAACCCTAGGGATAGGAACCACTAGCGATTCTTTCTAAACTTTTGGCACGTCAGATCGTCTCCGATAACATGAAAGGTACGGCAGATCGTCTCCGATAACATGAAAGCAATCTTCTATCACTTTTGAGTTAACATTGTCGATACCAGCCGATTTTCCTAAATTAAAACAAATATCTTTCAATTGTTCAAAAGTGATTGGGTGAAATTCAACAAGTCTACAATAATTATTAATCGGCTACGTTATTTCACCAGGTTTACTCTTTTGTACACTGTTTATAAAATAACTGTTTAATCTTTCTAGTATCACTTGCTCTGAGTGCTCTTCTATACCATTGAATGTTAAGGTTGTTGATGAGCCATGTGTAGGTTTTAGCAATTGTTTTGACTTCCAGTGAAACCCTCAACGAGTGAACAAGTTGTATCGTATTGGTGCGGAGAGAATTTTAGTATTTCGCGAGAAAGAAAGAATTTTCATCCATACTTGGCGACTCCACGCTGTCAGACAGCGAGGTTTTCACTTTTAGTCCAGTGAAAAGGAAGTCTTTTGTACTATAAACGAAAATTAACTGGTAATATAGCCTAAGTTGCTATGCCATCAATCGGTGTCATCTCAAGTGAGGTGACGCCATCCAGAAGTGAAGAAGTAAATGCTTAAGAATTTCCCATAACTCATTGCTGTTTTTTTCTGATTTTGATCAACCTTCCTCTGAACATATTCACATCTAGCCTTCTTCAAAGTGAATAAACGTTTCGTGCATTGGTATATCCACGCCAGTGACTTTCATTGTTAGTTCTACAGTACTGTGTTCTTGTACTGTTAAGTCCTCTCTCGTTTTAATCGTAAGAGGTCTATTGAGTAGCGTCTACTCGAGCTGTCCAAACTAACGTACTTTTCAGTTACTTATTTTTTAGTACACTTTTTCGATACGTCAGTAAGAATAGATGCCCTGCGATCCAAATTTCCTGTGTACAATACAAGCTGCTTGATACAAGTCGAGACACTTAATTTTCACTGTGTTTTCCCATCTCTAGGGGAACTCGCTATGGAAATTGCAATTGTTTCATCGGGTGACTGTAATGGGCTGGAATCGTGACACAAACTTGTTGCAACGTTTAAACCAAATAGTTAAGTTAATAAAGGAGTATATTGATTTTTACACAGCACGTGACATTCACATTTTTATAAAGCATCAAATAAGGTATCCAGAATAATAATAATAATAATATATAGTCTTCAGCGATAAATATAACAACACTGATTGAGACGACCGATTTCGATAAATCCTTCCGTCGAGAGCATCCAGTATTGGGATGTCAAACGCTTTTCACTTCAAGCGGCCAAACTATTATAGGGTGCATCAGTTTTGGACGGTATGGCGTCCGGATTGGAAAGCGGATCTAGCTCGGCGAAAAGCTGATACCAACCAGAAAGATCCTTGGTGTCCTTATGTTGCCGCTTGGCATCCATTTGATTGTTACCCATCGGAACGGTCGGCTGATTTTTGGAAAGGTTGTTTAGCAAACTACCAAACATTTCGCTTGAGGTGGGTTTGCTGCTCGTAGCCAGAGGCTGGTTTGGAATCGAAAGTTGGTCTAATGAAAGTTGCATTGCTTCTGGATTGGCCAGAAGTGTTGATGGCATGAATGGTGCTGGTGCTGATAGGAAATCAGAAAATTCGTCAACTACATTAAGGCCCAACAAATCAGCTGAACACGAAGTGTCATTCGCATGTTTGTTATTCGCTGTGATATCCAGAACTTTCAGTTCACTTATATCCGCCAGAAGGTCGTTCAGTGGCAAAGAATCTGTGTCATTAACTTTGGGCTCGGATTTTCTAGCATTATTTCCAGTTGATTCTTCGTCTTTATAGTCTTCCTGAAAAAATAAATACAAGTTTTTCTATTGCCACTTCATCTATCACAAAATAATTTGGCACAACCTGGAAGAACAGCATTTGATCGTCATCGGCCGGTTTGTCGATCTGTTCATCGTTTTCTGTCTCCTTAGCGTTCGGATTAGTTTGTGTTAGCTCCCGTAAAATCGAAAAATTATAGTGTGGATCCTTAGAGAGGCTCTTCAAAGCAGTCTTGTAGGTGTCACTGCTCTTTTTGGCGAACTGAAGCATCGCGTTCTGATAACCGACCAGTGCATGTGAAAACATATTGCATCGAGCGGCTGCCAACAAATCAATCTAAAATCACAGGAAACCGTGCGTTTCCATAAGCTAGTATCATAACGAAGAACAGTAAACCTACCTTTTCTAAACAATCCAGCGTGTATTTATCGAACTTCGTTTTGGCAGTTTTAACATGATGCTGTGCCTTGCGAAACTTCTCCAAACCTCTACCGGTATCTGGATCCAGTTGAATACTAACCGATTTCATCCAGCTAAGAGCCGCCCGGTACTCAGTACGTTCTTTCTCCATTGCTTGAATGGTGTTTTGCGTGTCCACAATTGCCCGTCCTTTGAAGGTTTGCACATCGTGGTGTAGCCGCAGCAAAGGAACACGAATCGTGATTCGTTGTTGACCACAATAGGAAATTGCTTTTCCTGTGTTGGACATAAGCTTGCCCGTGGTCGGATTTTCTTTGCCAACCTCACGTAGATATTTGCCCAGCGTATTTTCTTCCTGTGCTAGAATGCAAACTCGTTCCTGATACTGGTCTATAATCCGATACAGCTGGCGGCTACTGTCTGCTACTGATTGGAAAAGTTCAATTTTCGAATCTAGTTCACCATCGGAAGCGACGATATTCTCATCTTCTTTTGTTCCTGAAAAGCAATTTCGTTTAATGCATATTGCAGTGCTTTTCCGAGGTACAACCAAATTCACCTAGTTTTCTTTGAACAGCTTTTTTAGTGATCCAGAATTGGTGTTGAAATTCCGATTTCAGCATATCGGAATTGTTTTTAATCCTTAAAATAACTTCAAACTAGAAATAAAATAAAATTTTGCTCTATATAAAAGAGTACTGACTTTGACAAGTAGGCTTTTCCTTTTGCTAATGCATTGAAGGCAAATATCGATTTTCCACCCCAATAGACAGATGGGACACAATGCGAGGAAAATTCGCATGAGGCGTCGCGTCATTTGCGCAGAAGCGATGCCTAAGTTTTTGAATATTAGCACGGATCTTTTTCACGTTTTACGGGCGAACGTAAAACTGATGTCACTTCACTTGATGCCGAACCTTTCCCAGTATCCAGTACCTACTTTTAACAGTATGGAACTGAACTCCTCAAATTCAGTTTCGAATCTAATTCTTATGTCGTTTCACCTTTTTTTAAGGTTATACAAAACAGATATAGAATTCACTCCCACTTTTGAAAAATTTTCCGAGACCCGGGCGGTTGAGTTTCATATACCATTCGAGTCAGCGCGCCGAACTAAACCAATGTTCGTGTACCTTATGATCAAAAAAGAACTGGAATTTTCATTTTAAAATTCCCGCGCTTGTCCAATCGATAAACTTTTATTCCCTCAATGTTGGCAACACTTTTATACAAATTCTGTCAAATTTTGACGCATATCGTACGATTAGTTTTTGTTTGGCGTCTATACAAAGAAGTTGAAAAATTTTCGCGATTTTTATAATGGATGAAAATTTAGAACAACGTGCGTGCATCAAATTTTGTGTTGCAAATGGATTTAAGTGTTCCGAAACGTTGAAAATGTTAGAAAAGGCCTTTGGTGAATCGTGTCTAGGAAAAACACAGGCATACGAGTGGTATAAACGCTTCAAAGGAGGTCGTACAAGCTTGGATCATGATGAGATCCCTGGCCGCCCAACAACATCTGTTACTGAAGAAAACATTGAATCGGCGAAGCAAATCGTGTTGCAAAATCGTTCTGTACCGATTAGAGAGATTGCTGTGTTGTTGGGCATCTCTTATGGATCAGCCTAACACATTTTAACTGATGTTTTGGGTTTGAAACGCGTCGCTTCTCGGCTGGTGCCAAAAAAGCTGAATGTCACGATAATGCGCTGGCTCACACAGCGTTGGTTGTGTCGCAGTTTTTGGCCAAAAATTCAACCAATATCATCAACCAAGCACCGTACTCTCCAGATATGGCTCCGTGTGACTTTTTCCTCTTCCTCAGACTCAAATTGCCATTGCGGGGAACGCATTTTGAGACCATAGAGACCATACAAGAGAACTCGCTGCGTGAACTGAAGGCCATACCTTCGGCGTCCTATAAAACTTGGATCAAGCGTTGGCATGCATGTATTGCCGCAGGAGGAGAGTACTTTGAAGGCGATAATAAAGAAATTTATTAAAAATTGAGATTTTGCGTTTTTTATAAAATTCCGGTTCTTTTTTGATCATAAGATACATATTTATATGTAAGTGGGTTGTTAACAAAGAGGTCGAGATCCCAGAGATAGCTTGACCTTGAAAATATGTTTCAAAACAGATACCCAAGTTTGTAATCACTATGCAACAAGCCATAGATTGTTGATATCCGTCAACGATCAATGGAGATATCGAAATTTCTGTGTACGTAACTTTTCTGCTCTATCTTAGTACACGTAGATAAATGGAGCTTGTTTCAAATAACAAATCATTTAGTAGATTAACGCATCTGATTCATGTTATGTTCAAGCTAGATTATGATTGTTTCAACCCATTTTCTACCTTTAACATCAACGATGATCTATGTATAAAGTTAAATGAAAAAATTTGTCTTGCCGATCGAAAAAAAATTTTTTTTTATTGAAATAAATCACCTGTTTATTGCGTATCAACAAATTCTGCTTTACCTTTATATTAAAGAAAAATTGTCTCGTTTTATCTGGGGTCTTATTTGTGTAATGATACAACAAAATTTATTGTTCGAACGAACGTATCAGTTTTATTTCTTATAAACCAGAGCTGTTTTTTCCTACCGTGAAGGAACACAAAAGTTTTTTACGTGTTTCAAAAGTGAAATTTTATCTGCTAATTTCTTTTTCTTGGGTTTTTCAACAATCCCAGCGTAAGTATTGGTAATTAATATTATTAGAAACTACTGCACAACATTCCACAACGCGTTTTCTTCACAACAAATATTTGATGCATGTTATCTCTGTCTTGATCGGACTGAAAAGGCATCGAACCATTGGATACTATGGAAAGTAATATACCAGGGCTTGATTGTGGTATGTAAATATCTGGAATATTATAAATGTAATTGAAATTTCTGACAAATATAAAAATCGAAGCGAAATGTACCAGACACAAGCCTTCAAATTATTTCAAAAGAAATCATTTTACTGTTAAAAATAAAACAAAATGAATTATATAAACAAACAAAGGCGTAAGCTGAAATACTAATCTTTTTAAGTTAACATCTTATCATTTATTTCAACTGCCAAGTTTATAAATTCAAAGCACTACAAATATTACCTTTATCTAAAGTTAGTTCATTTTAAACTGATTTTGAAAGTTGAATTTGTTGAAGCTTGTCAAAAAATTGACAGGAACGCACAAGTAAAATCTTTGTTAGTTTTATCAAAATTTTTAACTAATCCACTGAGAAAAGGCAAATATCTGGTTTTGTTGTTTCAAGCAACATTATTTGCTATATTATATCAAATTTTCTTTTGTCACTATTTCAATAAAATTAATCGTTGCGTGAAACCCAAGTTAGTTACATTTACAGTATTTTCAAATGGAACCTATTTTAATTCAAACTGCTCACATTGATTATTGCTGGAAGAACAAAAATTCATACATTTAATTCTGTTTCTACGTACAATTTTTTGTACCGTTTTTTATACACGACTTTTTTCGAACGATTTTTCGAGAAAACATTTTAAGTGACATCACGAAACTAGAGTTAATAAACACGTAAAAGTTTCTCGAAATAACACGGATTAATTTTGTCCGGTTTCAATTTGACCCGAATCCCTCGTGTACAAACAGAGATGTGTGTATTGCTTAGTTTTTGATAATATTTTAAGTGCTCACAAAACTTGGGGGCTGTTCAAAAACCGACGTGACCATTTCATAAGTTGTCATAAAGCAACATAATGTTTACTTACATAATATTCGTGTATAATGAATGTCAATATATCAATTTTTCCAACAGTAGAATAACAGAGGTATTTTGGCCACTTCATATATTTTGGCCCACCTAACCAACTTTATGGATTCATTTGAAGCTCATCACATTAAATAACCTATTGCGGAAGGGGTTTTCAAAGATATTACAACATTTGGTGGATATTTTTACAAAGTGGGCCAAAATAAAATCAATCCTAAAGTGGGCCAAAATACCTCTGTTACCCTACTAGATATGTAACGAACATTTGTATAATAACGCAGATATAGCCGAAAGAGAAAGTAAACAAAGAGAATCTGTCAACTGCTTGTAGACCCTTTCGAAAAGTTCACGTCGAATTAAACCACCGCCCCCTCCCCCATTTATTAAAGTATTTTAATCTCTATTGAAATCTCTAAAACTCAATTGAAAACAATTGACCCATTTGAACACTAATGTAAGAAGAATCAAATACGGATTTATGAAACAGGTATCATCTCACTGCTGGGTAGATTAAATACGTTTTTGTTATACTCGCTCCGATTTGGCAGAAACGACATAAATAAACACGTGTTCCAAAAGAATCTTTTAGCACGAATACTAGAACTTACACAGAAAGCAAACTTAAAAGTCCTTCGTATTCTGGATCACAATGAAAAAAAGTAAAAGTGTTCTCTTGCAGAATGAAGCTACAGGGTTGAACTGATAGTTGATCCTTGCATTGAACTTACTAAGTGCGAACAAGTTCGAAAGCTCGATTCAGTTGAGTTGCTTTCTGAGTTGTGTTCCATTACATCCGGAGTATTTCAATTGGCAGAACATTTTTTCCGTCTTTGGTGTAATTTTTTCGCAAATATTCATTTTTCATTTTTTCTTTCATCGGTCACTTTTCTTGCTGTTTTCTGTTGGGCACGGTTAAGAGTTAAAAATGAAAGGCTTCGGTACATCTTAGGCAGCACAATCGAATTAACATTTATTTATAAAACATACCGGCTATGTCAGTGGCGCAGTTGAGAAAAGAGCTATACTTAATACTGAGGAACTCGAATTTTAAAGTTCTGAAGTAGAAGGTAAAAGTACAATTCAATTCTTTCATCTGATCATGCTTGTATGGGTCTACCTAGTCTAGCTTTTCCGTTTCCAGCTTCCAGGATCTAGTATACCAATCAATCTATAAATTTGAATCTTCCGCTTCTGTCAGTATGTATTTTCCAGAAGTAACCAATCAAATCGAAGTAGTGTTTTACTGTTTTGTGGTTTAGTTAGAAGTAAATAATGAATAATTCATGTCTTGTGGTAAAACATCCAGCTTATGGATTTATATCAAACAGGAATTATGAAATACGGAATCAGACTTAGCTTTTGTTAGAGTGTGAGTTTTATTTTTAACGATTATGTACGATTTTCCGAGCATCTCACAGTCTATCAAAACTCTTACCGATAACCGTGGCCCACTTGTTATCATATAAAAATACCCCAAAAAATCAATCTTTATTTTTGATTCAATTAAAAGAGTTTCTCTGATCATTCTTTTTTTTTGTTTTGATGAATCATTGTTATTGAAATATAGTTCGGTTGGTAAAATACGAGTATTACAGGTCTACAATAATATTATATACTTGTTTGATATGGAACAAAACCGTTTCTTATGGAAAGCTTAGGTCAACTATGTTGAAATATTTTATTGAATTGAATTATACGCTGCCTCATGGGTTTATTCGAAATATTATAAAACAAGGCGACCTCAATCCTAATTAAATGATGATATTTTGTTTTATATGTAACATTAACAAATGCCTATTAAGAATATGGTGCATTAGTGAGAGTATTGCCTTCGCAGTCGATTCATAGCGTACAGAACCATTGCATGGCTTGTGCTACGATATAAAAATCAGGTTCGAAACTGACTAGATTTTCAGTTAAACAACGTTGAAACTAGGTTCGAAACTAGCTTCAAACAAACGGTTTGACTTGTGGGGGGTGTCTAGACTCATGTCCAATCACTACACGTTAGACGCACATCTCCTTCGAGTTGGACTCTCCGAAACTAATCATTGTGCTTGTGGCGAAGGTTGTATCGTGATGTCAAATCTCAACTAATAAATTCTTTGCGTACCCAAGGTAGACTATACAATTGGAGTTTCAATTTAATAATTGACCCTTTTTAGACTTATTTCAGACTTCATCTGCGTCCATTAGTTCAACCAATAGCTAAATTTGAATAAAAATGATGTAATGATACAAACAAACTCGAAATAGTTTATGAAATTATCAACAAAATGTATACAAATAACAGCTTATTTTATAGTTTGGGTCAAATAATATTCTTGAGTAGATTTAATAGTATATGATGAAATACCGAAATTGATATTTTAAAAATAAGAAAAATATGTTTTATTAAATTCAAATCGTTATGACTTTATTAGAATTATATTTGTATAAGAATTCTATGTAAAAGTGATGCTACGGCGAAAATAAAGTTATGTAAACTGCCTTAAGAAATATACGTATCTATGAAAAAAAACCCTTCCTAATCCACCTATTGGTGTGATAATGCCTTTTTCTTTTTTCGAAGCAGGTACATGAAATTTCCGAAATCGAAAAATAAATTCTGATTCCAAAAGGCTTAGAATTGCATGAAACGTCGAGATTTAGTGTCATCTCGAAAAAAATTTTTTTTTAAATCGACTTTTTGGGACTTAGAGAAAATATCAAAATTTTCAAATCAAATTTTTTTTTGAGATGACACTAAATCTCGACGTTTCATGCAGTTTTGAGACTTTTAGCATAAAAAAAATTCGATTTTGGAAATTTCATGTACTTCCCCCTATGGTGCTTTTTCAAGATCGAAAATTGTCAAACCTTTACCACCGGGCAGCACCCCTTACGCTAGTCCGATTTAGCTCAAATTTTGCATGAGGGCTTTTTTCGAGATGCTTAAACTTTTGAACACTAGAGCTTTACGAAAATAGAGGTGATCCCAAATTTTTAGCACCATTATATATATATATATATATATATATATATATATATATATATATATATATATATATATATATATATATATATATATATATATATATATATATATATATATATATATATATATATATATATATATAAAAGCGGTAAAGTTCAACGTGTTTGTCGGTTACGTCACTTATACCATTATATCTCCGGAACCAAAAGTCACAGCCATGTGGTATTCGAACTTGATCAATGGCCTAACAATAGCTTTCAAACGGGCCTAGACTTGTTAAAATCGGTTGAGCCATCTCCGAGAATCTTGCGCGGTAAAAACACAACGCGTTTTGTCAGTTACGTCATTTATACCATCATATCTCCGGAACCAAAAGTCACAGCCATTTGATCTTCGAACCTGATCAATGGCCCGACGAGCCTAAGTTTGTTAAAATCGGTTCAGCCGTCTCTGAGAAAATTGAGCGGTAAAAATAGCTTCGAAAAGTGTGCACACACACACACACACACACACACACACACACACACACACACACACACACACACACACACACACACACACACACACACACACACACACACACACACACACACACACACACACACACACACACACACACACACACACACACACACACACACACACACACAAATACACATTTTCCGATCTCGTTGAACTGAGTCAAATATAACACTATGGGTCTCCGAGGCTCCATTCGAAAGTCGGTTTTTCCAGCAATTCGAATACCTTTCTATAGAAAAAGACAAAACGGTTCGACGGTAGAGTTAGGGTGGAAACTGGGTTAGGTTTGACATCAAGCGAAAACGACATAAAAATCGTCCAGGTCGGGGCTCGAACAAACGACAACTAGTTTGTAAGACCAGCGTCCTAGGCATTGAACCGCCAACCCGGGAATCTCTATATGCAAATAATTAACACAAAACCGCACCCGTTTAATAATAATATTTTGCTCGTACTGGACCCGACCCCGATTTTTTTTCTAAATGCGATAATAAACCCAGCTTCCATACGGACTCGACTACAGGAACTAAAACATGTTGTGAATGGAGAAAAGTCGTTATGAGGATTCTTTCTGATACTGTGGTTGCTTAGGCAGTCACGCATGTACATTTTCTTGTATTGTTAGTATAATCTTTTCGAAATATATATATTTTTTAAATTTTCACCTTTAGTCACATGGAATAAATAAACATATAAGGTAACGGTACCCCCATACATCGCAGCTCCATTACTTATCTTATATAAAACCATTAGTTAGAGTGAGATCTGTTGTCTCTGTTCGATAGATTTACTTCAAGAGTAAGATGAAATTAGAAGCATTCGCTTCGAGTTTTCCCGTCGCTATAACAGCAGTATTGAACAATTTTGCTTATTAGAGCCGAAGCAAAGATATTGTATTCTATTTTATCACAATTCATTGATTGAAAATCGAGTAATCGGTAAATTGACATGGCGGCTCTACTAATGAGGTGACTATTGGCATAAATCAAATAAACATAGATTTCTCACTGTACGGTGACACTAACAGCACCTCTAGTGACAAACGGGTGTACTTTTTTCCATTAGCTACTGTGGTTGTGTTAAATGCGCAGGCAACTTTTTGCATGCATTTTAGGAGCATTTACGAACCCATTCTCCACCAGACGGTGCTTTTGGTGTCACGGGTTGCTCAACTACATTACTATTATACTGAGAAATTTATGTTTATTTGATTTATGCTATTGGTATAATAGCCCTAAAAACGCTCATGTAGTAATAATTTTTTTGCCTCTGTAATTTTTTGTATGATCCAACATTTCTAGACGCATTCTGCTAATTGACAGTTTGTTTATTTGCCGTCATCAGTAAAACCGCATAATATACGCCAAGCGCTAAAAATAATTGTCAATGCCTCTATCAAATACTTCAAACTGAATCAAAATGGTCACCCTAGCTACTACATCGTGGTATACGAAGCTTTTCGAGCTTTGCTGACTTCACAAAGCTTCCGATAGCAGTGCAGTCAGATGAGGCTGTTAAGCTTTTTTAAGAGTCATAAAGAGAGCTTGGAAGGTATACCTATACATATATGTCACGTATGTCATACTTCCGAAAGTGATCATAATTGAACTATTACAGTTTAATCAATTGCTATGCAACTTTCTCTCCCCTGAATTTTCTTGCATTTAAGTTTTGTTTATACTGATTCGCGAATATGTAAAGCATTTTCAATGTTAATCTGATGAGACTCATGAAGTGTTGGCATATGTACTTCAATTTAGTCAATTATTATTATTAATAATAATGCTTTCTGAAATGATATTTTTTGTAACTTCTTTAGTTCATCTATGAAAAATACATTTCAAAACAAAATTATTCTGATGAAAATCGATTTCAAACAAAACAGAAAAGATTCTTTTCGTTTCGGAACTATAACTAAAATTTCTTTCTCATTTACAGAATTTGTTGAGAATTGAAACGATTGGAAAACTACACTCACGGTTTCTACACGTTTAAAATTCACATTTGCTTTCCATGCCGCTTGAATTAAACCGTAATCAAAATGACTACTTTCGATAATAATTTGCATCAAAACAAAAAGTTGGCGTGATTGAACTGTGACATCGCAAGCTACATAGTGGAGATCAATGTTGCTCGAATATCAAAAATACAACGAATGTCTATGATCATCGCTCGCTTTCCTTCGCCTTTGTTCGATAATCGTTCTGGTATTCGGACTTGTCCGTATATTCGGGCGCGAACGAAGCCGACGCTACTTCGTTACTTGCACGAATATCTATTCCTTGCAGTTGTTATTCGCATTGGACATACCCCCGAATGACTTAACGCGAATATCGAACGAATATTCATACAGCGATCATCGCCAAACCTAATTCGCGATGATCGTTCGTGCTGTCTTTGTAACATGCAAATTAAGATGTTTCCCCCCGCACTATTACCATAGTCTTATGTGTATGTGATGAACCATATTCCAGCATTCTCCCATTACTGCTACCCTACGAGATATGATGAATTTATTAGATGAAGAATGCTCCGCGAAGAATGGAAACCAACGATCTTCGCCGTGACGATATTCGAACCAATTCGAAGGATAAAATAAATGAACGAATGACAAACGAATGTATAAAACGAACATGCACGATGTATACCAGCAGCGAAGAATGGATTAGTATATTCGGGTTCTCTACGATTATTGCTTATTCCTTTTGCACCCTTCTCTCTTTCGAGCAGTGAATAGTTCAACCACAGACTAACAGACAGGACACTCAAATTAGATTCTTCAATCATTTTAACGGTCATTTCGAATATTCCTTTATTTGGGACAGTACTCACATGTGTCATGATGGCGCCACGTTACCCTATCAAAAACATCCTGTCTGTCATCTATACTGTGTTTATTTTTTTCATTTACCAACAGAGTTGCCATTCATGCAGAATTACCTGTAATGTATTGATTTGTATACGTCCATGCGAATTTCATGCAGGATACAGATTTAATACATATTGCCAAAACTATATACAGAATTATGCCTACTTCTCATCCTCCAACGCAATACAAAATCGAACCCGTTTTGTTACAATATTCACTTGCTTCTGGTCTGTCGCCACTTAATTTCGGGTGAAAACTACCAACACATTAAAAAATAGTCTAGATGAACAACGTTGAGTCAAATAAATGGTTACCTTCCAACATCGCGAAAAAGTTAAATATATTATCAACGTAATCCAATAATTTATTGTGACGATTCATTTTCAAAAATTTTGATGAAATCAGGCATCCCTGCAAGCAGCTGATCGGTGTTGACAAACGAGGGGAAACCAACTAGTAAAAAAACTTTTACGTAACACAAGGGGTGTACCGATAGTAAATAGTTCGCGCAGTACAATATAGGTGGAACTAGTGCATTACGAAAAATTATTTTTATAAGAATTTACTCATACTGTCATGTCTGTTAGTCTGTGGTTCAACGTTGTTCGAGACTGGCATATTCGAAGGCAGTATAATCACAGCAAGGATGCGTGAATGAATTAGTTACACGAAGAATATTTGCAACATTGGTGGAGATCGCGACACCTTTTACCAGTGTTCGCCAAGCTACTCATTCAAAACATGGAAAACAGCGGTATATGTTGAACTGCTCAGTGACAAAACAGTGCAATATAATCTGTTATGCAGTGACGAGTCGAAGACGAAACGAAGAATGGGTAGTTTTATAGGCTCACATATGAACTGTGTGCATAATTATGTGCATTTAGCTCAAATTGAATGTTGTATTTAAGCAGAATTTCTCCGACTGCGTTCAATTAGGAGTTCATCAGATACCCGCTTGCGATCGACATTTATTTTCAGGGTTGACAAAAAGGAAAACTGGTTTGAGTTTGACGAGATATAAAAGTCGTCATTTGTTAATAAACTCAATTTAATATACGAAACATGCAAGTTGCTCTAAAATATGTGTTGAGTTCACTAACTTGTAATAAGAAGGAATAATAATTCTATTCTTGTATCAGTAAATACTGACTACATTTGATGTTAGCAGAATTTTTAATGTCAATTTTGGTGAAAGAAATTAAGGTTTTGAGTTGATGAATATTTGGAGCACAATTTTTGTGTACTTAAACTGGATATGTCAATCAAAACAAAATAATTTTTAGTAGAATAATAGTTGTTATATGTTCTTGATCTTGCGATTGACTATTTCAACATTTTGTATGGAATATTTCGCTCATTTTTTGCTAGATTAATGTTGATTTGAATCAACCAATAATAATGCATGAAAGCAAACAACCATAATGTACTATAGATGAGCAAAAATATCATTGTTTTTATTCTGAATATCACAAAAAAATTTCATCGCGACCTGATAATTGAGTGTATAATTTTATTTTATTCG
Source organism: Malaya genurostris (assembly GCF_030247185.1). Taxonomy (NCBI): domain Eukaryota; kingdom Metazoa; phylum Arthropoda; class Insecta; order Diptera; family Culicidae; genus Malaya; species Malaya genurostris. Next base: position 185,709,756 of record NC_080572.1, read on the forward strand.
ATGGAAATGGCAACACTGTATGGTATAAACATCAGGTCAAAATTGAATAGGAGAGCTCGCGAGTTTCGATTCGATCGCATATCATAAAACGAAAAAAGCTCTGTTAGTGGTGGACGCGCTGGAAAACGGTGGTGGGATTAGTGCCCGTTTTCCCTGTTTTTGATTGCAAATTAGTTCTAATTGTATAGAGACTCCAGAATATAAACGTAGTACGTATGGAAATGTTGTTATTTTGTTTGGAAAAGGCAAGATCAGTAAAATAATATTTTTCCAAATCGACGGCAGTGCATTTTTACACACACACACTAGAGAAATTTTGCCTGCAAGAATCGGAATCGCAACGGAAATACAATGGTGTGCGTTCATCAGTAACTCATGTTTCGTTGGTAGTGTTGGTATGGTGGAAGAATAAAATAGAACCTTGCTTCTGATTGGATAGTCGTTTGACAGGCGCTGATTGTGGCATTCATTAATTGTTTGGTAATAAGTAAAATTTTTCCGTGAAAAGTGCTTGTTTTCTTGATAAAGAATTTATTTGACAATATTTAAAAAAAGTTTTGCACGAGAAGTGTTATTTCTGATGAAATACTTTTACAGTGAAAAAGTGATCGAACACAGCGCAGCAGCACAAGATGGCGTCCGTTCCGATAGCCAATCAGCGTCGAGCTTGTATAGCTTCTGTACAGCATGATAAATTTTCGTACGTTTTCGCGTCATCGTTCAGCAGAAGCAGTACCATTTAGTGCGTCCTCGTCGCAAAAGGTGCAGAACAAAACCTGAAATCAGAAAGCGGAAGAGTGTGTGCAAAATTTTAGGCTGGCGCGGAAAAACCATTCAAATTTGTAGTCGAGAACACCTCACTGACATGTGTCAGGTGGAATACAGCACTAAACGCGATCAGCTAGTGGAATTGGCCAGAGGCGCCCTGGAACCGATTTGGTAAGTACAATAGTTCATTGAAAAGTAGTAAGCAAGATGGTTGCCAGCAGGCGAATTTTCTTGCGTGTTGAGGGAAATTTTCTTTCTCTAATTCACGACTACACGGTGACAAGTGTGTGTTCCTACCGAAGAAAAATCTAAATGCAATCTCTGGAAACAGTGATCGCAACCAAATCCACAACATATGATTGCACAAAAACAAGCCACTTTGGTGGCAGGAACAAAACATAACCTTTTTGAATCGTATTAATTTCGGGCTGCTGGTGGGAGGCAGTACGATCACAGTAGCTTTTCCTTTGCGGGGAGATGTTTGCTGTATTTCAACGACCTTGCTGTACAACTGAAGCAACGGTGAAAATTGAATTTTCCAAAATGCGACAAATTTTGCTTTGTGTTGGGGGAATCCAAAAAAAACGAAATTTTTATTAAATTTTATAAGATCTTAAATTATGAATAATACCGTGAAAATTATGATTCCATGATTTTACGATGCTTGATCAATTATTGGTGTTATTTTCGCGCGTCTTTTCAAAAGATGGACCTTAGAATTCGACATATTCTGTTCGTAGTTTTGTAACTTCTGAACATTTACGAACGATTTCATTGCGATCAACTATATTTTTGCTTCTAATAAGCATCGACCAGCACTGAATAAAATTGGTTGTAGGATGGGTTTTTTCATTGTTATTCTAAACGTATCCATATCCTTAGATTAGATGTTTGCTAATATTTGGTCAACGACCCAATGACCCAAATATGCAGAGTCCGAGTGTATTGAGATCGAATAAGCGAAATATATGTTTTTTGCCATTAATATTTTGTAGATGTTTGTATATACTAAAATAAAAAAACTGCATTTCGAAATGCATGCAGTATCAAAAATACTTTCCGTATTGGCAATGGTGTTAGGTTTATTGGAAATGTAAAAGGTGTAAACTAGATATCAGTTAACAGAAAAAACATAATCCACCTGGTGGTTTAATTATTCCTTTTGAACATTATTATTATTTAAAATCTTTATCATTAACGCTTAAATAAAACCAAGGAAGAGACATATTCTGATAAATTGAAAGAGTTTGAAGCCAATTTTTTTACGTACTTTGCATCGTCGCTCTTACTGACGATTTGAAATTCTACTAGTAATCAACCTGTAATAAGGTAATCGAAAGTTGGTTCCGGACACAAAATCAGCTGCGCTCTATGATACAAAACCTGTCTTATGAGCATAGCTTTTTGACAGTCGGTTAAGCTATCTACAGCGCATATTTTTGTGCAAATATTTTGGATCTCGACGAACTGATTCGATATGTCAGCTGTTTTTCAAATAATGATGAATTTTATAAAAATAAACAAACCGAGAATTTCTTTCCAACGAGTAAATGCTTCAAAATCCTACAATATTCTCTAAATATTCTACAAAAATCTTAATCTTAGTAATGAAAAAAATAAAGATAAAATTGTCATTCTAATTCTCCTAGAAAGGAAAGGCGAAATTATTTATTTTCGTTAAAGATGGTTTACGAAATTTTTACTACTGAAAATGGTAAATGAGATGATGAAATTACCCGTAGATTTTTCTTAGTTTTGAATATTTATTTATTACTGTACGATGAACAGACACATTGTAGTCATAATGATAGTTTCTAATACTAAGCAAAAATTTGGCTGCTAAATACTAAGTAAAAGTCATGGAAGTCACATAGAGAGCATAGAAGTAAACAAATTCAAAAACTGAAACTATTTATGTTGATTTATTCAGTGGATATAGAAGAAAAGTGGAAAAAATTGCATAAATTCAAAAATTCAACAGTTCATCGACTTATTGAAAATTGACATTCATTGATTTTTTTCTCCATTTATTGTCAATATTAGATTCGCGCACTCCTTAAAAAAACAGCTCATATGGCATTAGGTTCTTCAGGTCTCGGTTAAAACATCGGTTTTGCAGTAATTGCATATTTTGTTCAACCATAAAGGTAGAAACATCAAACCCCACTTATTGCGTATAAAGACGCATAGGGTATCGCATTGAACTCAAAGATATGGTTAATAAAACTCGTGATTCTCGATTACTTTCTCTATGACAATAGACGTTTTTTGAGAAGAGCTTTTATTGGATAATTGTAGTAATAGGTTAGTATTCCTTTCAATTGAACGTTTTGCTCGAAAACTTGTTTTTAGCGCTATGTAAAATGTAAAATAGTAAACATTTAAACTAGAGTTGTTTTAAAAATCAGTGGAAATAAGGAATACTCACTAGAGATAAGCAATCCATTGGCGAACGGTTCAAAACAACTAGTTCTCCTGGAAGAATGAGTAAAACATTTTTGTTGCAGAACGATCGAGAACTATCTTCTTTAATAGAAATAGAAGTGATTGAATTAGAGATTGGCAAAACAGTTCTTTTCAAAGAACCGTTCAGTGATAGTTCTATTGAAAGAACTAGTTCTTAAGAGCCGTTTGTTATCATTCCGTTGCATTGCCAAAAATTGATTAGTTCATTTGTTGCTCTACGCACTGAGAGCACAGGCAAATTTCAAATGCAAGGGTGCTAGTCTGCTCAGCAGCAGCTACTCTCGTAAAACCAGTTGTTTTTCTCTAATGTAGGTCTCTTATTCAGCAATATCAAAGAAAGCGTTCTCCAGAAATTTTTTGATCCTTCGTTTTAGGTATCACAATAATAAACCCTTGAATATACGCATTAAAACGCCGGGCGATTTCCAAAGTTACGCCGGGTTTCCGAAGTTACGTCGATTTCCAAAATAACACGGAATTCTGAAGTGACGTGGTTTTTAAGCGGGTTTACCAAGTTTCGTGGTTTTCTTGTTTTGTCTAAGAAATGCATGCAACGTCGAAATTTGGTGTTATCCCGATATTTTCTAACGTCAACACTCTGACACTTTTCACTTAAAAAAAATTAGATTACACCAGATCTCGAAGTTTCATGCATTTCTAAGACATTTGGCATCAAAAAAATTTTCGATTTCGGAAATCTCAAAAATTTTCTAAGTCGGTTTAAAAATATTTTTTTTATTGCCAGATCTGGACGTTTGTCATATCAAAATTAAATTCACCTTAATTTATTTATTATTGTAAAGTCAACAGCCACATTGTAATCCTAATGATAATTTCTAATACTAAGTAAAAATTTTGCTTGAATTGTTTTGCGTGGAATCCAGATGATACACGATTGAACGATTTTTGCAAACCTATAACGGCACCGTTTGTTCCATAGTTTGTGCGACGTAGAGGTAGTCGAAGAAAGGCGTTGTTACGGAGAGCACGAGGACGAACGTTGATATTAACCTTACGGAGCAAAGCGGGACAGTCAATCCTATCATTCAAAATATCAGCTATCTTCAAAGCACGCGACAGCTCTCGTCGTACTTGTAGTGTGTCAAGACCAATCAGCAATCCGCGACTTTCATAGCTCGGCAGTTAATGTGGATTACTTCAAGGTAATCGTCGAAGAACAAAACGTACGAATCTACGTTTTATAGGTTCTATTCTATGAGCTCCATTAAGGTAAAGAGGGTTCCAAACTACTGAGCAATATTCCAAAGTAGAACAAGCGAGTGAACAGTATAGAGTCTTCAGGCAATAAATATCATTGACGTGCTTAGCCATTTTAAATATGAATCCCAAACAGCGAGAAGCTTTCGCAACAATGTAGTTAATGTGCTGTTTGAACGATAACTGCTCATAGATAAAGACACCAAGATCTTTGACGCATGTCGATCTACTAATCATGAATTCTTCAAGATAATATACGAATGTGAACAGTAACTTTTTCTTTGTGAACGTAATGATTGAGCACTTTTCGGGGTTTATTATCATATGATTGGTTTTGCATCAGTTCGCAAAGATTTCCAATTGCCGTTGAAATAATGGCGCTTCTTCTGAGTTGCGAATGGTATGATAGATCTTGAAGTCATGAGCTCGTGGTCCATCCAGACAAAGATTCACATCGTTGAAGTACAGTAAGAAAATCAAAGGGCCAAGATGACTCCCCTGTGGAATTCCAGACGTTGCGACAAATTCTTCGGATACACAGTCATCAATTTTGATAGTAAGACGTCGATTGCTAAGATATGATTGTATCCATTGAATGACGTTTGCACCGTAGCCGAGTCGATTTAATTGAGCAATTGTGATGTTTGATGATTGATTTTATCGAAAGCGGAAGAGAGATCTGGATAGATAACGTCCGTCTGCAACCTGTCTGGCATAGCGTTTGTTATGTAAAATGTAAAAGATACAAGGTTGGTAGCAATGGTTAAAAATTTGAGTCAGAATAACTTTTTCGAACAATTTAGGAATTGCGCTAAGAGAAGTGATAACGCGGTAGTTGTTCATATCTCTTTTGTCGCCTTTCTTGTAAACCGGATACATAAATGAAGATTTCCATAAATCCGGAAACACACAATCCTGCGAAAGCCATTTGTACCGAATTCACGTCTATGTCAATCGAGTGCAAAAAGCAATTAGATACCGGAACGTTGATCGCCGCTCTTTCGATTTGCAGTGTGGATAGTGCTTCAGTAGAGAAAACGAGCGAATTCACATTAACGATGGTAATCCAAATTCCTTCCTTTGCTCATTCACGTGCTTCCCGAAAGCTTTTGGGTTAGAGTTCATCCTATGCTGACCTTCTTTAAAAAATTGGCGTGTTTTTTTTAATCAAGAAGATGCAGCTATAACAATTTGAAGACACTTGAACTTCAAGTTTTTAATGACTAGTTACAGTGTTGGTGATTGCCGAAAATTTCACAGAAGCTGCTATATTGCTATCTATATTGTATACAACATTTTCAATCCGGTAGAAGATGCTACAAGAACTCGAGTCTCTCAATGCATGAATCGCGAGAGAATTTTTCTACATTCCTTCGCTCCACTTCATACTCTGAGTATTTCTCAGCCCTTAAAAAAATTGCAGTCTGATAATGATCGCCGCTGTGTGGAATTTACCAAAAGAAAATCGCAAGTTGACAATTATCGCAGAAAATCGAATCGATGATTCGACTTGATGATTCTCATACTAGGTTGCAATATTTCAAAACCCTTGTGTGGAGCATTCACAGACATTTTCATAGACACAACTTATACAAAGATTATATGCACATAGTTAGAATAAGCGGCAATAGTTAAATGATTCTATCGCAATTGTCAACTGCCTGTATAGAATCGGATCGCGAAACGAGAATAAGCGACCGTTTGTTGCTTCAGAGAAGATCCCCACAGCGGCGTGCCAACCTTTGATTCTCAGAAATATCATCGAGAGAAATTCGCTCTCGCACTGGTGTCGATTCTATGTTAAATGAGCCATGCCGGGTTTTTGTTGTTGCGATGATTTTCAACTCTCTTTGATGGCACTGATTCAATCGTTGAAGAGTTGCCAGCGAACGTTCTTTGATACGATAAAAGCCATCCTTGACTAGTTATTTAAACATTAAAATTTTATCGGAACAATCAACAAAAATCTTACTTCTTTAAACTGTATCTAAATGTCTCGAGAAAGTCGACTTCAAATATGAACATTACTATGAGCAAATTTATTGTTTTTAATCTGTACAGTCATATTCTAGTAATATAAATAACTATTTTTTCATCAAAAACTGTTTTGCAAAAATAATTCAATAGCCATTTTTCTGACTTACTGTACATAAAGGATTTCGAATTGCGAATTGCTGGAAAACCGTCTTTGATCGGAGACACACAGGCCCCTAGTGTTGTATACCTTTCAATTCAGCTGGACGATATTGAGAAATATCTATCGTGTGTGTTTCAGAAATTTTTCTCTGATGACTGAATCGATTTCGACAAGTTTAAGCTGGTTTAAAAGCTGCTATTAGTTCATTGATAAAGTACGAAAATCAAATGGCTGTGACATTACCGGCAAAACGCACTTTTTCTGTAGGTTCTATTTTATCGGGGATGGCAGAACCGATTTAAACAAGTTTGGGCTCGTTTGACAGAGTTACTATTGGGTCATTCATCTAGTTCAATGATCAAATTGCTGTCGTTTCTGGTTCCGGATATACTATGGTATAAACGACATAACCGACTAAACGCACTTTTATTTTCTATCGGTTTAATTTTCTCGGAGATGGCTCAATGAGCTTTCATAAATTAAAGTATTTTTAAAAGCTACTATGAAGATGTAATTGTATAGGTGACGTAATCGACAAAATATTTTAATGAGACTATTTAGAATAGAATGCCAACTATTTCAAATAGTGTGACAAAAGCAAGCACGTGGTTTTAGTGGTTCTATAACATTTCCCCGAAAACTATTCTCCAGAACATAAAAAACCGAAGCTTTTTCACGAGGAATTCATTGTCCAGAAAGTACTAATCTCCAGAAATACAAACTCTAGAAAGTAATAAAATCCAGAAAAAAATTCCCAGAATGTACCAAAGTCCAGAAAACCATATACCCGAAGGCATTAATCGCTAGAATATTATTATTGGTTTGACCCAATGGTTATTTGGCATACTGATCATATGGCATAACAGATCAATATGCTGCTTAATAGAATTCGTTCTAATTTACTGCGATTTTGAACGGTCTAATGCGGCTACGCCTCACCGTTTTTAATGACCTGCTGTCCGACCTCGCTGCCGCTCGTTCGGATTTAACTGAGGAATAGCCCCTAGTTTTGGGTAATCCGGGCAAACGCCCGCCACTAGACAAAGGTGATTTCCTGATTCATCTATGACGAACAGAAGTACCGCAGGCATGGTGCAGTACTTCGGACATTACAAGCAGGTAACAAAGTTTTTGCGAAGGTCTACCAAAGTAACTCAAAATGGAAATGGGCTCCTGGGGTTATCGGTGAAGTAAACTATAACGTTCTTCTGAATGACTGGCATGGAAGAAGGAAACTCATCAGATCACATGCAAATTAAATTAGGCATCGCTATAGTGAGCAAGAAAACGAATCTCAAAAAAATTCTCCACTCAACATTTTCGTCGATGAGTTTGGATTGCAAATTACCCCGATTCCAGTGCCTCAAGAGCCTGAAGAAAATCCTGAGTCCAATCATCAAACGAATCAAATCCCGATGATTCAGTTCAGCCTGAATTAGGAGTCTCTGGTTCCAATCTGAACGAAAGGAAAAAGAAGCTACAAGCGGTACAAGTAACAAGCCGACCGAAACGTATGATTCAGATGCCATCAAGACTTGAACCTTTTCTGGTATTCTGGAAATAACGAAGGAGGAATGTTGGCCACTAACATTGCAATAGACGACATTTGCTGTTTGTTGAGACAACCCTTGGAGTTACCATAGCTATTCGCTAGCATCAAGGTAGAAACAGGAATATATAATTTTCACTTTGTACTTTGAATTGGATTAATAAAGACCCATTTTTTTATACGAAGATTGCTTCAATTATAATGAAGTACAACAATACTATATGCGAAAACAGTTTCTATGCATTTGCTTCTTCTATAAGATGGCATTCTGGGGAATGGTACATTCTGTTGTATGTCTTTCTATTAATTAGTACCTTCGTGAATATGGTTTTCTGGAGAACGGTTCATTCTGGGGAAAACACTTCGTTACTTTATTTTTTGGGAAATGGTTTTCGGGAGAAAGTCGTACAACCGGTTTTAGTTTTACTTGGTTTGCTGAAGCAAAGTTAATTTCACTAACACAAATGAGTTATGTTTTCCTCAACTGTTTCTACCTCATTGGTGTTGAATTGGTTCCCCCAACCGTGCAAAACAAATGGGTTGCAATACTGCAGTCGTGTGCAAAGTTTCACTCGAATCTAATCAAGACATTCTTGATTTTACATCCTCTTCTGTTATTAATTTTTTAAATTGCTCCTGTGCCACACGAATGCAGTTTAACTTCATAATGTGTTAAAGTTCGATTTTTTCTTGTCTTTTTAACGAAAGCATACATAACATTGACCGTTTAGTAATGTGACAGTTTACATCATATTTTACCTTAAGTTAATACCAAGATTACCACACGGTCAAAAACATTGTTTTAATTTCGTTTTCAATATAATTCATTCCAGAAAACAAATATCCCAGTCAATACCTGATATCTAACTGTGGACAAACGAAACACGTCCCCACACCGCAATCAAAAAATTTTGCGCTGTAACATTCTGTTTCGAAGCAAAAGAAGAAAGACAATTCCAAAATAAATGAGTAGTCGAAAATCGGCGGCGGCAGCAGCTGCTGCTCCCGCGGCCGTCGAGGGTCCCTCGACGGCCAAACGACGGGGTCGACCGCCCAAGTCGCAGTCAGCCGCGATGGAGCGACCCAAGCCAAAATTTCAGTACCATCTGCTGAAAAAGCCTAAATACCTTTGCAAGGATAGTGGCGGCGATTCACGGTTCAGTACACCGTCAGCTTCACGGGCATCATCTCCACAAGGTAGTGAGGAAAGTCGTCCTTCCACCTCGCGCCGATCGGTTCCGACCAAAGCGCCTCGGTCCGCCAAGTCAGCGGGAAAAGGAAGAGGAGGTGGTCGTGGACGAGGAGCTATTAACCGTAAAAGTGAGTACTCTATTTGACACAGTCTAATATATAGCTAGAAAATACGAAACAACTGATTGTCGAATCCATTTTTCCCTAGGCTACACGTATCACGAGTCTGAGTACCACTATGGTTCGGACTTTGGTGATGATAGCGACAAAAGTGACGCCTACGATGATTCGATGCGTTCGGCAAGCGACTCTGACGATAGTTTGGCCAACGAGTCGGATTCGGACTTTTCGATTCATAGCTTCAGCACTTCCACGATTACCGGGGGTTGCCTGAAAGAACCGTCTCCCGATCCAGTATGGCTACAAGAGCGAGAATTTCCCGCACTAGAGTTGCCAGCATCCTCCGAGGATTTGTTGGTACCGAAAGCAATTGTCCTCAAATGCACGTCGATCTACGAAATCATAAGACGCTTTAGACACTTGGTTCGGTTGTCGCCGTTCCGATTGGAGGATTTCTGTGCAGCGATTATGTGTGACGACCAGAGCCCACTGTTGACAGAAATACACATCATGCTACTGAAGGCAATTCTGCGTGAGGAAGACTCGCAGCAGACACATTTTGCACCGCTCGATCAGAAGGACAGCGTTAACATTGCTCTTTATTTGATAGATTCTATTACGTGGCCAGAAGTACTACGAAGTTACATCGAAAGTGATTCTGGCTTAGATCAGGAAGTGCTGAAGGTACTCAGCACCAATGAGTATCCATTTGTGAGACCGGACGAAAGGTTAAAAGTGTTACAGTTTTTAACAGATCAATTTCTTATCACCACTACCGTGCGAGACGATATGCTGCAGGAGGGTCCAATACATTACGATGATCATTGTCGTATTTGTCATCGGTTGGGCGATTTATTGTGCTGTGAGACGTGCCCGGCAGTGTTCCATCTGGAGTGTGTTGATCCGCCTCTGCTGGATGTACCAAGCGAGGATTGGCAGTGCAATTTATGTAAGCTGCACAAAGTTTCCGGTGTGCTGGATTGCATTTCGCCACAGGAAAAACAGGGTATGCTCTGTCGGCAGGAATTGTTGGGTTATGATCGGCATGGACGGAAATATTGGTTCGTCGGAAGACGAATTTTCGTCGAGACGGAAGATTCCACGGAAGTGTGGTACTTTAGTACGGTCAAACAGTTTGAGTATTTGCTTTTTAAACTGGATGCGGCAGAGTTTGAGGTACACTTGTACAAAGAGCTAGACGACCGGCGAGATGAGATAATTCGTCAAATGACCATCACAGAAACCATAACCAATCAGCAAAAGGGAAGCAAAAAATCCTACATCGAAGTAGACAATCAGCGGTTGGAGAAATTAATGGAACAGAACGGTACGAAAAATGGGGACAGGATGGATGTGGATGATTTGAGCGAAAATGGAGAAGCAGATGAAAAATCAAAAGATGGAACCAATGGTAGCGAATCGTCTGGCAAAGAGGAGGACGATTCTAAAAATGGTGATGATAAACATGTGACCAGATCGAAAACGGGCTCGTTGGCACCACGCATACTGAACACGGAAGATAGAAGGAAGAATTCGCTGTCCAAAGAGGATGAAGATTCGCGGATGACACGCAATAAACTGAACCAGATGGTCAATGGGACGTTGCATTTTAAACTTGGCATGGAAAATGGATTCAAGGTGTACGTCAATCAGTACTCTATCAATCCTATTGCATTGAACAAACCACAGCGGAACGAGGAGCGGGATAAAAAACGACATTTGTCGCATAAATTCTCACTAACGCAGGCATCGGAGTTCAAATGGTTGGGCGGTGGATTGTACAGTAGCCAGACTCAGATTGTATCAACTCTGAAGCAGTCCATTATTGCTTTGGAACAGGCTATCGCTTCACCATTCCTGCATCAAAACTGGTCCAAATTGCGAAAGACATGGATCGGCGCTATTAGTGCGTGTACCAAGGCTAAAGATTTTGCACGAATTCTTTGCATTCTGCAAGCATGTATGAGGGGAGTTGTTTTCGCTAGCGTTTGGCACGAACAACTGGGGCACACCAGAATGTATCGAATAACATCGGCCGAACGGGAAGAGAAGAAGAAACTCGAAAAACGAGAGAAACGAGAGCGCGATGACGAAGAAGAGCGAAACAGAATGACTTTCAACTTCGTTAAGTATTCACTGGGACTGAAGCACCAGGTCTGGAAGCAAAAAGGCGAAGAATATCGTATCCATGGTCAGTGGGACTGGGTATGGATGTCGTTAGGTCGCCGGAAGACAACGAACCGAAGCCAGAACAAAAATGAAGTTAGCTACGTGTTGATTCCGGTCGTTGCTGAGGTTCACAAGAAACTGCTGAAATTGGACGAAAAAACTTATGAAGCTTATCGAGCATGCATCGAAGGTAGTGCGGAGTTGGATTTTTTAACAGACAATGAACAGTTGAACAATCAACTGATGGAAAGTTTCAACCAGCTGGAAACATTCCCGGTTCCGGATAGTTTTGGAGAGATAGATGTCTCCAGAGCGCTCTCAATGCCAGGCGGTCGAATTTTGTATCCAAAAATCGCTAGAAAATCGTCATTCCTGGATGATTTGCTGCATAGACGGGTAGACCTGAAGGAGGAAGAAGAACGCAAA